>NC_056732.1:973811902-973976902 GCF_019279795.1 Protopterus annectens | reverse complement strand
GTGTAACTTAAAGCTGTAAGCAATTTAAATTACTACTCCTATAAAATCTAAAACAGTAGCAATCAATAAAACATTTAAGCCTGATATATCAATAATATCTGGCTAAATATATAAAAAATATTAAGTTTAACATATACAACAATATCACTACACAGATTAAATGTTACATTAATACTAGAATTGCACTTCTTTAAAATAGCAAAATCAACCTACATTTATTCATACACTCTATCGACTGGCTAGACTGGTACCCTATTACACTACGACTTAGGCTACATAAACTACATTCACAAACATGTCAGCTATCGACACAGATTTTTACTTTTCAAGACACAACTGATAGAGCACATGTAATTTAATCCAGGATCCCTATAGGCATCTAGTCTTATTTGCCATGCCAATTCCAATTCTTCTAGTTGAATTGGCATTGGGCCACCTCTTGTTGGGGGTACAACCTGATCAATTGCCATGTAAGAAAATCCATGGCCATGATGGGCATGAACATGTTTTGCCAGTGCGTTTTCCAGCTTGACTTTGGTAATTGCATATTGATGTTCATATACTGTCTCAAGCTCTGGTTTTCCCGATATAAAATGCAGGACACTGTTTGCATCTAGCGAGATAGACTATAAACTTGGATTGGCAGTTACATTTAAATCTCACTTTGTATTGTAGATTGTTCACTAAAAATGAACTAGATGTATCCATGTATTTACAATAACTGCAAGCTTCACATTTAAACATTCCGGTTACCCGTGGGACAGGTTAGACCACTGATTCTAATATGTTTTTTAGATTCTTTCCTTTCCTGAAGGAGGAGTACGGGGTATCACCTAATTTAAGCAATATAGCTGGTGACAATCTAAATAAATCCCAGTTTTTCTTTAAAATATCAGTTACCAGATAACTGTCACTGCTGAACGTTGTAATAAATTTCAAACATGGATCACAGTCTCTAGAATGTAACCTACTGTCATTGTTGTGTATCTGATCAACTTATTGGTCTAGTATATTTAATATTTGAGTATTTCTTTCACTATAAATTTTAATGCTTAATATTGGGGCATAAACCAGATTTGTTCTCTTAAGTTTAACTTCATCTGTCAACATATCTGTTAATTCTTCCGGGTAGCCACGTCCCAAAAACATAGATGTTAAGTTGTCAATCTCGCCTTCATTCTTGCTTGATGGGTTCGGAGCCGATCCTCGGCCCTCGACACTTGCTAAGCTCGAGAGTCACTTTTACCAGCTCGAGGCAGCCCCATATCCCATGATGCAAGGCGTTAAGTACCCAGATCTCGTTTGCCGCTTCGCTGATGAGGTCCTCCTTTTACCAGCTCCTGGTAAGTGATTTATACACTACTGCTTTTGCCCCTTTTTCAGTTTAAAATTAATTTTAAACTTAAATTTAACAGTTTTACACTAGTTTTACTCCCTTTCTGACTAAAATTCCTTTAAAGTTTTTAGTCAGGCCTTCTCCCATCCCATCCCCCCTTGTTAGGGTGTGTGTGTGTGTGTGTGTGAGAGGATAGTTTTTTCTCATTTTTTGAGATTGTAATATTTCTTGGACAGGTGTTGTGTGTGTGTGTTTTTTACACCATGTCTAAGGAAAGGGTCTCAGGCTTTAAGAAGTCTGACACGTGCTGTCAGAAGATGTCTCTGACAGACGGTCACACTTCTTGCTTATACTGCCTGGGACCTCTCCACATGCAGGACTCCTGTGCGATTTGTCATTCTTTTAGCCAGAGAGTCCTGCAGGAAAGGAGGAATAAGCTGATTTTGAGGGGCCTTCTTAAGCCGGAGGGCTCTCCGGCTAAGTCTGCTCCATCTAAGACTTCTAAGTCTTCCAAGGCCCAGGCTTCTGTGTCCAAGCCTGCGGCCTCGGCTCCGACTCTTTCAGAGTCGAGATCGCTCGGCTGGAGCCGATTCTGTTGCTCAAACCTTCGGCACCGATGGCTATCGGTGCCGATTCTTCGCCACTTCGGTGTCAGCTCCGATCGGCTCCGATCACCATGTGGCTCAGGCTTCGGTGTCGGCGCCGACCGATTCCGACACCCTTACTTTTAGGTCTGTATCGGCTCCGGCCAGAGCCGATGCATCGAAACTTTCTGTCGGTGCCGAAAAGTTGTCGGCTCCGACAGCTTCCATGGTTTCGTTGGCTCCGATGGTTCCTTCGAGGAAGAGGTCTAGGTCCCCTTCCTTGGAGCCGATACTCTCTGCTCCTGCTTCTCCTCTCCTCTCGGAACGGAGCCATCGGAGCCGATCATCCAAGTCATCCAGGCTTTCTGACCATGATTTAGAGAGAGTGGTCAGTAGATTATTAAAATCACAGGCACTGGCCCAGATGCTACATAGTCCATCACAGCAGACTATTAGTCCACACCCCATTGCAGTTCCTCCTTGACTCTACCCCAGAGTTTGGAGTTGGAGTCTTGGGAATGGTTTCTGCTACGGCTGAGGGACAGATCCCCTTCTGCTCCTTCAGCCTCTACTCTTATCTCCTCTTGAGACCTTCCTTAGGGATTTGGTGGTCGGGCTTCCTGGTCTCCACCGAGGGGGTGAGTGGCATCGGACCCTAGTCCGACCCCACTCTTCCCCTTGGAGCCTCGGCCTTGGTGAGCTCGGCTCCGACATCTGCCTCGGAGCCTTCCCTTTCGGTGGGTCCTGGAGTTCCTGGTTCTTGAACGGGTTCTCTCGGACCTCCTGGGAGGGAGCATTCGAGGTGATGAAGAGTGTGCTGGCCACTGGACTCAGCCAGCAGTCTGTTCCCTTAGCTCCTCCCTCTATGGTGCCTGTCGATAACTCTGCCACTTCTCTTGCTCCCGGACCCAGAGATCCTTCGCCTCAGGTTTCCCCACTGGGAAGAACCCCCTCTTCCGAGGATTCTCCTGATCAGTCAGGAGATCCTCTGAGAAAGAGGACCTGTAAGAGGAAACATGTAGACTCCCCCGAGTCTATCACTTCAGATACTGACTTAGATGAGTCAGAGGGATCCCCAAGATCCCCCTCTGAGGATGTCTCCTTTTCAGACATCCTAGAACTCCTTAGACAGAGGGGAAACTGGCCCACCAATAATCCCTCTGAGGATGAGTCGGTATACCTGGAGGCGTTTGGATCTCGGCCCTCCACCTCCTGGGTGTCTCCGCCTTCGACCCCCTTATGCAGGTTATTGCTCGAAAGGCATGGGCTGCTCCTGACTCTGTAGAGCCAGTCCCTAGGAGGCCTTCTAAATTTATTACTGCCCCATCGGACAAGCAATTCCTCACGAAGGTGTCCCTGCTGATGCCATGGTGGTGGGGGCTGCCAGTAAGAAGGAACTTGCAGATCCTTCCGTGCCTGTGCATCCTGCTAATAAGGACTCTAGGACCATGGATAGGTATGGTAAGCGGATGTTCTCTTCAGCGACCTTTGCTATGCTCGCTGAACTACCTATGTCACTTCACCAGACTCCAGAGGGATATCCTTAAGGAGCTAGGTGAAGTAGTACAGGATCCTACAGCTGCAGGGGCTCAAAAAAATTGCTTCAGCTAGGAACCCTTAATTCTATTGCTAGCTCCTCCAAGCGACTGATATCATATGCTGCAGATGGAGCGAGTAGGGCCGCAGGTACAGGTGTGGCTCTTAGACGCCAAGCCTGGATGCGGCTTTGTGATTTTGCAGATCCCTTTAAGGCGTCCTTCACAAACTCTCCCTTTGATGGGTCAGCTTTGTTTGGCCCTCAAGTGAAGAAACGTTGACCAGGTGTGAGCAGGACGGCAAGACTCTTTCTGCCGTAGGGGTCCGTTTTCACCTTCTAGACCTTACCCCAAAGGGCAGAAGGGTGGCAAAATGTGGTTCCAAATCCCAAGGAGTCACGCGATTCACGTGGTCAGTTTACACCTAGAGGCAGAGGGGTAACAATAACAGACGCTCTAGAGGCAGAGGGGGTCCACAAAACCAGGGAAGCAGAGAACCTCTCTCTGACAAGCCCGTTCAGCATCCCTGAGGTGTTGCCTGGCTGTCCATCCTTGGAGGCAGTCGGGGGAAGACTATCGCTGTACCCAGAAGCCTGGCGTTCCCTCACTCAAGACAGATGGGTACAGTCGATCATATCCGAGGGTTACAAAATTCCTTTCGAGGAAAGTCCTTTCTATCACTCAAATTCCCTTCCAGATGTATCACCCGGTCTAAGGGAAATTGCAGAGTTAGAAGTCTTAAAACTACTGCAAAAAAGAGCCATTCAGCCAGTCACAACAGATCATTCAGAGCCGGAATCTACTCAAGGTTCTTTTGGTCCCCAAAAGACGGGAGACTGAGACCAATATTGGATCTCAGCAGACTCAACAAGTCTGTGAGGAAGACAAGATTCCGAATGGTCACACTTCAGTCAATTCTGCCCTTCTTACAGAAGGACAACTGGATGTGCTCAATAGATCTTCAGGATGCGTACTATCATATAAAAATTCACAGGCGCTCCAGGAGATTTCTCCGCTTTCGGCTGGGGTCCAGTAATTTCCAGTTCAGAGCCCTGCCCTTTGGTCTCACTACAGCCCCCAGAGTGTTCACCAAATGCATGGCAGTGGTCACGGCTCACCTGAGACATCAAGGATTCCAGGTGTTTCCGTATCTCGACGACTGGCTCCTTTCAGCCACCACCAGGCATCAGCTTCTTCAAGCCAGGGATTACACAATAAATCTTTGTTCTCAATTGGGCATATCGATCAACTCCGAAAAATCATCCTTATTGCCCTGCCAGTCTATTACTTTCATAGGCGCAAACTTAAACACTGTTCGGATGTCAGCTACCCTTACAGATCAAAGAATCTCAGACATTCAAAGTCACGTCAGGATCATTCTAGCCAACAGGAAAGTACAGGCCAGAATGGTTCTAAAGGTGTTAGGCCTCATGGCTGCGGCCATTACCCTTCTTCCTCTGGCCCGCTTCTATATGCGCCTTCTTCAATGGATGTTGTTCACTCAGTGGTCTTACCAACAACTTCCAATGCGTCACCAAATACTGGTGACACAGATTTGCAAGAATCATCTTGCTTGGTGGATCACTTCTCCCCAGATTCACCAAGGCAGACACTTTGTACCCTCCGGTAGCCACTGTCACTACGGATGCCTCCCTGATCGGGTGGGGGGGGGGGCATTATCAGGGCAGGATGGTTCATGGGACGTGGCAACCTTTCGAATACCACCTGCACATAAATGTCCTAGAGATGAGAGCAGTGCTTTGAACGTTGCAAGCCCTCAACGACTTTCTTCCCTTAGGGACAATTGCAGTCCACACAGACAACATGTCTGTAGTTTGGTATATCAACAAACAGGGCGGAACCAAGTCCTACCCCTTGTGTCGAGAAGCGCTCAGACTTTGGCAATGGGCGATCTCCTCTCATCGGTTTCTGGTAGCAATGTATATCCCTGGGAAAACCAACATTTTAGCGGACAGTTTGAGCAGAGCTATTCTCATGCCTCACGAGTGGTCTCTCAAACAATCTATAGTGGAAGAGATTTTTCTGGAATGGGGTTGCCCATGTTGCGATCTTTTTGCTACTCCCCAAAACAGCAAATGCCCAGACTTCTTCTCTCTCTTCCCACTGCCAGGCCATCCCCCCAGAGACGCTCTGACCCAGGATTGGCCCCAGGGACTTCTTTATGCATTTCCTCCATTTCCTCTGATCCCTCAAGTTATCCAGAAAGCAACCGTTTTGAGAGCCAAATTGATTTTCATTGCTCCTTATTGGCCTCGACAAATTTGGTTTCCGTTCCTTCATCGTCACCTTTTGGTGCAGCCTTGGCATCTGGACCCAGTGCCAGATCTTCTGATTCACCAATCGGTCAGCTGCACCGGTCTATCCCTTCTCTCAACCTCACAGCATGGTTGCTCCACTTCCTTCCTTAGCCAGGCTTCCTATGATCTCTAACCCTGTTAGAGACATCATAGTAGCTTCCTTAAAATCCTCTACCAGGAGGATTTATACTAGCAAATGGAAACGTTTTTCTTATTGGGCTAAAGCCAAGAATATTGATCCCTTCACTGCTCCAGTTCAAGCAGTTTTGGATTTCTTAGCGGAGATTTTTCACTCGGGCTCCTCTTCTTCCACAGTCAAAGTTCAGTTGGCTACTATCTCGAACTTTCATGTCGGGTTCGCAGATCACAACAATTATGTCCCACAGGCTTTGTAGAGCCTTTTTGAAAGGAATTTTCCTCCTGAAGCCTCCAGTCAGGAGTCCTCCTCCTCAATGGGACCTAAATTTAGTGCTGACATCCTTGATTCTTCCCCCCTTCCAGCCAGCTGTTTCTTGTTCCCTGAAATTTCTTTCATGGAAAACTTTATTCCTGGTTGCTATTACATCAGCTAGGAGGGTGTCTGAACTTCATGCTCTATCTGTTCGCCCCCCCCCTATTTGGTCTTTCACAAAGACAGAGTATCATTGAGAACTAATCCGACCTTTTTGCCTAAGGTCGCCTCAAAGACTAATTTGAATCAAGCCATTGATCTCCTGTATTTTTCCAAACTATTCAAACAGATGAACAAAATTACATTATCTTGATGTCCACCGCCAACTCAGATATTATTTGGACAGAACAAAACAATTCAGGAAATCCGATCAACTCTTTGTTTCCTATGCTGATAACAAGAAAGGCCTTCCTGTCTCAAAAGTGACCTTGTCTAGATGGCTTTCTTCTGTCATCTCTGAAATTTATCGGCTCAGGGGAAAACAGCTGTGCTCGAAACCGAAAGCACATTCAACCAGAAGCTTAACTACTTCTACAGCCTTTCAAGCTAGACTTCCTTTAGACACTATTTGTGCAGCAGCCACTTGGGCCACTCCTCATACTTTTGTTTCCCATTACAAATTGGATTTGGCCTCCAGGGACAGAGACAGCTTTGGCTCTACAGTTCTCAAGAGTCTGTTCCATTGAGCAACCCAGGATAGAGGTGCTAGGGACGTGGTCCCATCAAGCAAGAATGAAGGCGAGATTGACAACTTAACATTGAGAAGTTATGTACCTACCATAATGTTCCATGTTAGTTGTCTTCTCTCGCCTTCTTTCTTGCACCTCCCTCCTTCCCCCAGGCCTGGACAGACCTTACTCTACAAGGACTTATACTTCTGAAGACCATACAGAGCTGGTCCTTCTACCATCCTGCAGGTTTTTCTCTCCTTCTTTCTTCCCTTGGGAAGTTGTTATGCTAGGTACTATTGCCCCTTTGTCATCAAACGAGATCTGGGTACTTACCGCCTTGCATCATGGGATATGGGGCTGCCTCGAGCTGGTAAAAGTGACTCTCGGGCTTAGCAAGTGCCAAGTCGGAGCCGAGGATCGGCTCCGAACCCATCAAGCAAGAAAGAAGGCGAGAGAAGACAACTAACATGGAACGTTATGGTAGGTACATAACTTCTCATTTTAAGCCGTTCACATTCAGCAAGGAAATCATTCAGTTGTGCGTTAATGCGTGCTGCTCTAACAAGTTGGCCCTTAACAACTGAGCGTTTCTGGTAAAAGGGGTGGCTGCTGGAGAAATGTAAAAAGTCATTTGAATAAGTTGCCTTCCTGTATATACTAGCTTGAAGGCAATGTAGAGTCCTGTTTTTTACTAACAGAACATCTAAATATGCTATTATCTCAGTGTCGAAAGATGAAGTAAACCTGAGAAAGTCTGTAGTCTTGTTTAAATAGTGAACTAGGTCAATGCTTACTTGGACTGAGCCCTTTAACAAGATAAAGATATCGTCCAAAAACCTTGTGTAATATATAATATTATTTGCTAGACCAGTATTGTTGAAAATGAATTCAGTTTCCCACTGTGCCATGACTATATTGGCAAAACTACCCCCACAAGGGGAACCCATAGCAACTCCAGATTTTTGTAAGTAGAAATTTTCCCCAAACATGAAAACGTTTTTTGTAAGAACTAAATCTAACAATTCAGTAATTAAATAAATTTCACTGTTTGAAGCACCTTTCTGCTGTAATCTGGTAGCTACCCATTCGATGCCTGTTGTATGAGGAATGCAGGTATACAAGTCCTTTACATCTATACTTAGAAAATTATATTCATCACTATAGTCTAACTTATTTAATCCTTCCAAAAAGGACCACGAATCTCTACATACCTGTGTCTCAGTTGACAAGTACTTTTTTAACATACCATCAATGAGTTTAGCTATGAGGTAGGTGGGTGAATTGCGACCATCCACTAACGGTCGCATGGGTGGTTGTTCCAAACCCTTATGTAACTTAGGGATCCCGAACATATACGGATAGTATGGGTACGACACTGACAGATAGTTATACACATTCTTTTCTAACCTACCATCAGTAAACAGATCTTTTATACACATATTGATTAACTGGTAGGCTCTATTAACCTCCGATCGTGAACTGATCTAATACGCTGGGGTGTCAAGAAGTGCCTCCATACGTGAATCATAATCACTAGTGTCAAAAATTGCTAACCCATCTCCTTTATCCGGCTTGCATACCCGTATTTTCTGAGATTTAATGAAATCCAAAAAATCTCTTTCTTCACTAGTTACATTAAGTTTAAAACCACTCTTCCCTCTAAAGTGGGGAATTTGTCAGATATCCAGTTCACATAACTGTTAAAAAGTTTGCAATAGTGGATTTAAAGGGGGGTTAAACGTACTCGAAACAAAAAGATGGTTAAAGTTACTAGACTTGTTGTCATGGTTACCCATCAACAGAAAAAGATTAAACTTCCTTACATAGAGTTTAATGTCTATAATTGTTTTAACAAGGTCCAGTTTCTGGGTTGGAACAAAGGTATAACCTTTCGCCAGCAGGTCAGCCATATCTGAGGTAATAATAGTAGATGAATAGTTATAAATCTTAAAGTCACCTTGTCGGTTGGACACTATTGATGGAACAACTATATCATCACTAGTTGTTGATCCCTCACATTCATTTTGTTCACCAAGTACTGGTACTTAGATATCAGTTGGTAACTGACCATGATGGTGACTATTGGTCCCACTCGGTGTTATTTCCTCCATTTGTTTTTCCTGTTGTTTCGCCCGTTGTTCGAAGGGTAATTATTTTGCTTCGGTCTTGCTCCTGTTCAATTGCCTTCCTGAAAATCACGGTTACAAGACTGATTCACTTGATGCTGTGAATCACTAACCGGTTTAGAGGCCTTAAGTAGTCTCTCACTTCGTCTAACTATCATTTCATCATTAGAGTCAACATGGCCAGACCTATCACAGGATTCATCTCCAGAAAGTACAACATCGACATCTAACATCTCAATGTTAGAATTGTGGTTCACAGCACCACTGTTCATGCCTCCAACACCAAGTGCTGGGTGATTGTTGATATATTTAGATTTAGACCATATTTGAGCAGCAGGTGGTTTAGGATAGGCTAAACCCTGTTCATATGCTTTTAAGTGTCTGCTCAATTTCCTGATTGTATTTGACGTCAGTTTAGCCATGTAATAGTCTATACTAGAAAAAATCCGGCTGTATTCGAATTTGTAGCGCCCAAAGTTTAAATCATTTTTAATTTTAGCATCTAACTCACTTACGGCCTTAGATAGATCGTCCACCCACATACTGTAATGTTTAATGATAATTTCCAGCAATTCCAAACCATGTCGGTTGAACAGATTAATCAAGTCCGAATAAAAGGGTGAACTAGCTTCCAACCCTGTTGGAAAATTATGACATCTTAAGCCTTATGGCACTATCTTAAGTCTAAGACATTCCTGGAAATATACAATTTCAAGCTGAAGTTTCTTAATTTTAACTAGATGCGAGTCAAACAGTTTCAAGTCAGTCACTAGCGTAGAATTAACATTATTACCTCCTCCAGCCGATCACTAGGTGACTTCATGTTTAAACCTCCAGTTAAAGAAAGTTTGTCCGATAGCCATATTGCTAACGGTTGAATAAGGGGTGATCCAATAGGCTCCGAGGACTTATTATTGTTCAACGCTTCATTCCTAACATTACAGCCTAGGTGGGCAGTTTCATTCACCGTGACGTGAGTAGGATGCATTCGCTGTTGTGGTTGAAATAAACCGTAGTTCGAACAGCAAGGTGCTGTTCCACTAGAACCAATGACCGGTCTTGACTTACACGGACGTTTGTTAAGTGGAACGGCTTCTCCAGGTTGTGGTCCGGAATTTAAAGTAACCGGACTGATAGCTGGATAAGACAAGTCTATTCCCTGAGTACCTGGAATTCTTGACAATGGCTGAATGGACCCATGGAGCAAACGCTGGTTCTCATCTATCCGGTCAAGTCTGTTCATGATGGATCTGAGTGGCAAAGGAACTGAACAAAGTCTCAGCACCTCCGCTACCAGTATTAGAAATGTTTTTGTTAAAGTTGCTACTGTCCCTTTGGGCGCTACAAATTCGATTACAGCCGGATTTTTTCTAGTATAGACTATCACATGGCTAAACTGAAGTCAAATAAAATCAGGAAATTGAGCAGAGACTTAAAAGCATATGAACAGGGTTTAGCCTATCCTAAACCACCTGCTGCTCAAATATGGTCTAAATCTAAATATATCAACAATCACCCAGCACTTGGTGTTGGAGGCATGAACAGTGGTGCTGTGAACCACAATTCTAACATTGAGATGTTAGATGTCGATGTGGTACTTTCTGGAGATGAATCCTGTGATAGGTCTGGCCATGTTGACTCTAATGATGAAATGATAAACGAAGTGAGAGACTACTTAAGGCCTCTAAACCGGTTAGTGATTCACAGCATCAGGTGAATCAGTGTTGTAACTGGGATTTTCAGGAGGGCAGTCAAGCAGGAGCAAGACCGAAGCAAAGGAATTACCCTTCGAACAACAGGCGAAACAACAGGAACAACAAATGGAGGAAATAACACCGAGTGGGACCAATAGTCACCATCATGGTCAGTTACCAACTGATATCTAAGTACCAGTACTTGGTGAACAAAATGAATGTGAGGGATCAACAACTAGTGATGATATAGTTGTTCCATCAATAGTGTCCAACCGACAAGGTGACTTTAAGATTTATAACTATTCATCTACTATTATTACCTCAGATATGGCTGACCTGCTGGCGAAAGGGTATACCTTTGTTCCAGCCCAGAAACTGGACCTTGTTAAAACAATCATAGACATTAAACTCTATGTAAGGAAGTTAAATCTTTTTCTGTTGATGGGTAACCATGACAACAAGTCTTGTAACTTTAACCATCTTTTTGTTTTGAGTACGCTTAACCCCCTTTAAATTCAGTATTGCAAACTTTTGAACAGTTATGTGAACTGGATATCTGACAAATTCCCCACTTTAGAGGGAATAGTGGTTTTAAACCTAATATAACTAGTGAAGAAAGAGATTTTTTTTGGATTTCATTAAATCTCAGAAAATACGGGTATGTAGGCCGGATAAAGGAGGTGGGTTAGCAATTTTCGACATTAGTGATTATGATTCACGTATGGAGGCACTTCTTGACACCCCAGCGTATCAGATCAGTTCACGATCGGAGGTTAATAGAGCCTACCAGTTAATCAATATGTGTATAAAAGATCTGTTTATTGATGGTAGGTTAGAAAAGAATGTGTATAACTGTCAGTGTCGTACCCACAATACCCGTATATGTTTGGGATCCCTAAGTTACATAAGGGTTTGGAACAACCACCCATGCGACCGTTAGTGGACGGTCGCAATTCTACCACCTACCCCATAGCTAAATTCATTGATGGTATGTTAAAAAAGTACTTGTCAACTGAGACACAGGTATGTAGAAATTCGTGGTCATTTTTGGAAGAATTAAATAAGTTAGACTATAGTGATGAATATAATTTTCTAACTATAAATGTAAAGGACTTGTATACCTGCATTCCTCATACAACAGGCATCGAATGGGTAGCTACCAGATTAAAGCAGAAAGGTGCTTCAAACAGTGAAATTTATTTAATTACTGAATTGTTAGATTTAGTTCTTACGAAAAACTTTTTCATGTTTGGGGAAAATTTCTACTTACAAAAATCTGGAGTTGCTATGGGTTCCCCTTGTGGGGGTAGTTTTGCCAATATAGTCATGGCACAGTGGAAAACTGAATTCATTTTCAACAATACTGGTCTAGCAAATAATATTATATATTACACAATGTTTTTGGACGATATCTTTATCTTGTTAAAGGGCTCAGTCCAAGTAAGCATTGACCTAGTTCATTATTTAAACCAGACTACAGACTTTCTCAGGTTTACTTCATCTTTCGACACTGAGGTAAATAGCATATTTAGATGTTTTGTTAGTAAAGAACAGGACTCTACGTTGCCTTCAAGCTAGTATATACAGGAAGGCAACTTATTCAAATGACCTTTTACAATTCTCCAGCAGCCACCCCTTCAACCAGAAATGCTCAGTTGTTAAGGGCCAACTTGTTAGAGCAGTACGCATTAACACACAACTGAGTGATTTCCTTGCTGAATGTGAACGGCTTAAAACTGTGTTTTTGGGACGTGGCTACCCGGAAGAATTAATAGATATGTTGACAGATGAAGTTAAACTTAAGAGAACAAATTTGGTTTATGCCCCATTATTAAACATTAAAGTTTATAGTGAAAGAAATACTCAAATATTAAATATACTAGACCAAGAAGTTGATCAGATACACAACAATGACAGTAAGTTACATTCTAGAGACTGTGATCCATGTTTGAAATTTATTACAATGTTCAGCTGTGACAGTTATCTGGTAATTGATATTTTAAAGAAAAACTGGGATTTATTTAGATCGTCACCAGCTATATTGCTTAAATTAGGTGATACCCCGTACTCCTCCTTCAGGAAAGGAAAGAATCTAAAAAACATATTAGAATCAGTGGTCTAACCTGTCCCATGGGTAACCGGAATGTTTAAATGTGAAGCTTGCAGTTATTGTAAATACATGGATACATCTAGTTCATTTTTAGTGAACAATCTACAATACAAAGTGAGATTTAAATGTAACTGCCAATCCAAGTTTATAGTCTATCTCGCTCGATGCAAACAGTGTCCTGCATTTTTATATCGGGAAAACTGAACGCAGGCTTCGAGATTGGTAATTTAAGTCAAGCTGGAAAACGCACTGGCAAAACATGTTCATGCCCATCATGGCCATGGATTTTCTTACATGGATATTGATCAGGTTGTACCCCCAACAAGAGGTGGTCCAATGCCAATTCAACTAGAAGAATTGGAATTGGCATGGCAAATGACTAGATGCCTATAGGACTCCCGGATTAAATGACATGTGCTCTATCAGTTATGTCTTGAAAAGTAAAAATCTGTGTCGATAGCTGACATGTTTGTGAATGTAGTTTATGTAGCCTAAGTCGTAGTGTTATAGGGTACCAGTCTAGCCGGTCGATAGAGTGTATGAATAAATGTAGATTGATTTTGCTATTTTAAAGAAGTGCAATTCTATAATGTAACATTTAATCTGTATAGTGATATTGTTGTATATGTTAAATTTAATATTTTTTATATAGTTAGCTGGATATTATTGATATATCAGGCTTAAATGTTTTATTGGTTGCTACTGTTTTAGGTTTTATAGGAGTAGTAATTTAAATTGCTTACAGCTTTAAGTTACACTGTTGCTGCATAGGTGGGGTATCAAATATGTCACCACATTTGTATTTTAAATTGAGTCAGATCTAATGCTTTTGACTTCTGAAGAAGTTTGCTTTGGTGCAAACGAAAAGTGCTTAAAGTCAAAATCAAGTGTGTATGTTTTGGAAACAGTAAAATTATCGGGAAGGCCTGCCTGTGTGCTGTACTTAGATATCAAAGATATATTGGCTGAGATTCATGCCCTGAATTCTGTTCATCACCCGTGGTCTGTGGGACCTCTGTTACTAGTAATTACAGACATCACCATTGTTATGCAGTACATACACAAATAGAGGAGTACAAGATCTTGCCTTTTCTGCAGGTTGGCTGGAGTTAGCTCTACAGCATTCCTTAACTCACCAAGCATTTTACATACCATCAGAGCAAAATATTGTGACCAATACACTGAGCAGGACCAGAACAGACCCTCACAAATGGAAAATGAATGGGGGGGTCTTCCAGGAATTGATCCATTTGTAGGGTACACCTCAAATAGATTTGTTTGCCTCCTTTCAAAACAGACAACTGAACACATTTTCCACCATGGCTCCTTGCAAGCAAACCTGGAGTGGTTGGGAATATTCCTTTTTGCCTCTCTAACTTTTACATTGATATCCAGGGTAATTCTGAAGATTCAAAAGCACTTTCCAGAAGTTATGTTGACTCCCTTTTTGGCCCAGGCAACATTGGTTCTCCCTTCTTATGGAATTGGCCAAGGACAAATACCACAAGATTTCAAAGCTTGGACCTACTTGCACAGGACAAAGGAAGTTTAAAACACCACAGTCTCAAACAATTTCAACTGTCTGAATGATTAATTTCTGATACTTTTTAGGCACTTCTTTCATGAGAAGATGCAGCAAGTGCTAAAGAGGTTAAGAAAACTTGCTGCTAGGAAATATTACATTGACAAGTGGAAAAGATTTTCTAGTTAGTGCATAGCCAATAACCATGACCCTATCTGTGGTTATGTACTGCTTGTTCTTAAATATTTGTGTGAGTTTCTATCCCCTGGCCTCTCTTATTCCTCTATTAAGGTACATATTTCAGCTGATTCAGCATGTCTGCTCATGGATGCACCTCTTCTCTGTTTTTAATAAAACAGTTTCTGAAGGGAGCTTTACCTCTGAGTCTGCCTCGTAAACATGTTGTTCCTTCAGGGGATCTTAACTTTGTGCTGGAAAACTTAGCTATGTCTCCATATGAATCTTCTCAAGTAAATTTAAGGTTCATTACATCAAAAACTGTTGTTCTGATTGCTCCAAATTGTGTGTGATTATTTGAATTGCAAGCCCTCATGGAAGGTGAGCCCTGCTTAGTTTTTCACATGGATAGGGTCTCATTAAGAACAAATTATTTTATTCATGTTCAGTGTTGTTTCATAGTTTACTTTAAATCAAGCCATCAATCTCCCGGTCTTATGTCCATAGCCTAAGAACTGGAGGGAAAGGAATCTATGCACTCTGTACATATATAGGCATCATAGGTACTTGACATAACTTAAGTTCTTTAGAAAAGCAAGTCGACTATTTATTTCTTATGATGGATCAAAAAAGGACAACTAATGTCAAAACAGACTGTTTCAAAATGGTTGTCCTCCACTATTGCCTTTTGTTATACCCACCTTACTGAATCAGTTCCAGGCAGTGTCCAGGTACATTCTGCTAGAGCTTTAGCTTCTTCAATGGCATATTGGAAATGGGTGGACTCAAAATATTCTAGAGGCATCTACATGGTTATTTGTACATGGTTATTGTACATACTTATACAAAGCACTACAAACTGGATTCCTTTTCTAAGTCCAGACAGACTTTGTCAGGACTAATCTCCAAGGGCTGCTTAATCCGTATTCTTCTTTTTTGCCAGGTTGGATTGGCTTTGGTAATCAACCCATATGGCCTAAAGGCTACTTCAGCAATATAAATGATGAACAAAGTACAGTTTTGTAAGTTGCTGTAAAGGAAAACACAAAGATCAATGCATGTTAGGTTCAAGCAAGACACCCTTTATTACTTGCAGCAAGGAGACAAAGCATGTAGGTACAAGGTTTGTCTGATTTTCCATAGTTCAGCCTACAGTTTTTATACAGTTTTCTGCAAGTTCACAGAAAGATGCTATTATTAGATTTGCTGCTGACATGGTCAAATAATTGCTGTCTTGCAAAAACATGTTTTTTGAGAAAAACAACCTGTCCTTGAGTTTGTTTCAGCTTCCCTTAGCTTCTCACAATTTTTTCTCTAGTTCTGATATGATACATTCAAGGTACAGTCCTGGCCTCAATACACTTTCTGCTGACCATGGTGGATTTACAGACATCCATTGTTCTCTTTTCAGAGCTTCTAGCAGCTGCATATTTTCACACAGAATAAGCAGAATAAATGTATTAACTCCTTTTAACCCTTAATACACTAAACCTGCATATTGCAGTTATATATTTTAATACACTAAGCCTACATATTGCATTGCAGTTATACATTTTCCTAACATTTCCCCCCTTTCAATACTTTATTCAACGTTCAAAACAAGCATAAACAGTTTTTCTTCCCTTAAACATTTCCCACTCAGGATTTGCAGTTAGATTGTCATTCAGTTCAAGCTTGTGAAAGCATTTTTCAGCTTTTAATCAGTACCACTAACTCAACATTCTGATATAAAGTCTTTGAAATTGAATTGTTTATGAAGTTTTCAACTAGTCCTTTTATACAGGGGATGCAGCAGCACACACACCATCAGTAAGGCAGCCCCTACACAGATGGCAATCAGAATGTTCATCAAGATTCTGCCCCAACCCCCGAACCATTTTTGGAAAAAGTCTGTCAATGGATTCGGCCCTGGTTTAGTCATGGCCGACACTTGCTGAATTATTTCGAGATGGCTGTCTATTTCATGTTTGTTGTCAGGAATAAACGAACAGCACTCCTCCTGGATTAAAGCGCACAACCCTCCTTTCGCCGCTAGGGTGAAGTCGAGAGCCATGTGATTTTGAAGCACCACTGTCCTCATGGCTGTGAGTTCATGAGTCACCAATTCTAGGGCGGAAAAAGTCACATTACTCGTTGTCTCAAGAAGTTTGGATAGTTTTTTCAGCTCCCAGATTGATTTTACTGTTCCGTATGCCCGCCCAAGATATGACGTCATCACCCAGATCCATGTGCGACAGTCCTTTGTCACTCACATGGGCTAGATCATGGTGCTATATCCAGGATGCATTAACTTGTCCCACCGGATTAGCGGGTTTCTTGATTTCTCGAACATTTTGAATTTTCCCCTGGGGTAGTGTCGATACATGTCGTATTGCTGGAATCAGATATGCCAGAAAACAGCTTCCAGACCAGTTGCCTGGTAGCCATTTATATGCTCTATCACCACACATGAAGTAGCAGTCAGGAATTGCGACTGAGATGTTGCCGATTTTATAGTTACCGGGCTTTTGTTGGGTCATAGCCCAGAACATTTTACTATACACAATTTGATTTCCATCAACCGTTTTCTTCCTTTCAGTAAAGTCATTGCTATTGCCAACCTGTAATTGCTGGCCTTCGTTTGTCGTGGTGCAGGAATTTCCGGTACAGTGATGTATCACTGTCATATTACAGGTGCTATTTCCAACTTCTGTTTTTCAGTATTTTTGAAAGCATACTGTTCCTCTTTTTGCCTTGGGTAAAAATAGGGTCACTCTTTTAATTGATGTCACATTCACTGCATCCTTCAGTAGTGCTTGCCAGGTTTGATTCATTTTTAAGGGAATCTGTATTAAGGGTATTCCTCCATGTGCAGTAGGAATAGCTGCACAGACCCAGCAATTGGAGATATTGAGGGTGTCTGCATAAGCGTGCTTAATAGCCTGATAAGTATTGAAATTTGGGTGCCACTTTGCATGTTTACTTCGTTCTGCTTGTGTGGCTGAGAAGAGAAATGGCCACAATAAAAAGATTATTGTTACCAATACAGTCAACAGGATGGTCATGCAATATTTCTGCGGAAATGGTTGTTCTACATTCCTGTTTTCTCCGGCTCTTCCAAACAGATGCATTTGGATCTTTCTTGCTTCTGTCATCTTCGCCCAGGACACGTGATCTTACTCTCTGCCCTATAGGACCTTAGCACTGATGATTGCTTCACTGGGTTTGAGACATATCAGTTCCTATTGATCTGACCCCCCTTTGTAGCCAGACTTTTGTGCTTAGGGTCCCGATGGAGAGGTAAGGTCTTTGTTCAGCTTGAAGTTCTTCACCAACTTGCAGTGCGTCAGATGTTTCCACGAAGCTCGCTCTGCTATTTTGACTGCAGTAGGTGTTGAAAGAAGCACCTGGTAGGGACCTTCCCACTTTGGCGATGCCCAGTTCTTTTGATTCACGATTTTAATCCACACCCAGTCTCCTGGTGTCACTGCCACTTCCGATGTTTCGGTTTGTTTTTGACCTGAAACAGAATTAAACTGCAACAGATGTTTAGAACTCAACAAATTTTTCATATATTCAGCTAACGTAAAATCAGCTTCCTGGTCTGATGACATGAGAGGTTTCCACTGGGGTGTGTAATAAGCCCTGCCATACAGCTTCTCGAAAGGAGTCAGTCCTTTTGCTGTAGGGACGGTTCTCATGTTCAACAGTGCCAGGGGTAAACAGTACAGCCAGGTTTTTCCTGTCTCAGCTATCAATTTCCTCAGTTTGCTTTTCAGTATATCATTATGTCTTTCAACCAGCCCTGCAGACTGCGGATGATATGCACAATGATTTTTTAAAGAAATACCAAAAAACATACTCAGCTGTTGTATGGCTTGATTTACAAAGTGCGTACCATTGTCACTATAGATTCTCTCCGGAATGCCGAACCTAGGAATAATTTCCTTAACAAGTACTTTTGCCACTATAGCTGCATCTGGGTTTTTGGTTGGAAAGGCTTCCACCCATCTGGAAAACATATCTGTAATGACAAGGCAATACTTCTTATTTTCACATTTGTTCAATTCTATGAAATCCATACAGATAGTGTGAAACGGATATGGTGGTGTGGGAAAACTCCCTTGTTTGGGCTTTATCACCCCCTGTGCATGGTGTTTGTTACAAATCTGACACATTAAACAAATTTTTTTAGAATAGTTTGTAAATACATACGTTGTGAACACCTGGTTCACCAGCTGTATCATCCCCCCTGTTAAGACATGGCACTGCCCATGGCTCAACAATGCCACATAACGGGACAAATTAGAGGGTAGTATTGGTTTCCCTTCCTTAGAGATGTATAGCCCATTTTCGAGGACTGCTCCTCGTTTTATCCATCGCTGTTTTTCAGCTTGTGTAGTAAGTGTCTGCATTGTTTTTAACATATCCAGATTCAAAATTTCAGAGGGTTGTAATTCCTCATTTAAAAGAAATACCTCTGTAGCTGCTTGTTTTGCAGCTGTATCAGCTCTTGCATTACCTTTTGAAATCCTATCTTGTTGCTTGGTGTGAGCTGCACATTTGCAAATGGCCACCTTCTGAGGTAACTGAATAGATTCTAAAAGATCTAAAATAAACTGCGCATGATTTATAGGTTTGCCAGTAGATGTTATCATTCCCCAGTTTTTCCACTGTTGTGCAAACACATGTACAGTGGAAAAAGCGTACTGGCTATCAGTAAAAATGTTTACAGATTTATCCCTTGCTAAAGTACATGCCCGTGTCAGGGCAGTCAATTCTGCCTTTGCAGATAAATGGTGCAGTAAAGATTTTGCTTCTATAACTTCAGTATCAGAGACTACTGCATATCCTACTAGGTTCTGTCCTGCAGGGCCCCTTTTGCACGAGCCATCCACGTAGTATGTCACCTCAGCATTATCCAAGGGGACATCTGTGAGATCTTTTCTAGGTACTGTCTTTTGCTGATTTACCTGCAGGCAGTGGTGCAGTGTGCTGTCTTCAGGAGTTGGTAGCAGAGTAGAAGGGTTCAAAGTCGTGCATTGTTCAATTGTCATATGAGGTTGGCTCAATAATATAGTCATGCAGGAGAGATGCCTAGCAGGGGAAAGAAATGCCACCTTTTCTTGCAACAAGATAATTGCGACTGCATGGGGTACCCTCAAAGTGAGGGCGTGGAACAAAACTACTGAAGCTGATGCCTGTACCGCCATTTCAGCTCCAACAACTGCCTGGACACAGTGGGGTAGTGACCATGCCACTGGGTCCAGCTGTGATGAATAGTAAGCAATGGGCCGTTGCTTATCCCCATGTTGTTGTGTTAGTACTGATGTCATAGAACCCTGCTTACAATCTACAGTCTAGAAAAAACGTTTATGATAATTTGGTAATCCCAGAACTAGAGAGGATGCTGTTAATTGTTTTAGTTTACAAAAAGCCGATTCTGCTTCTGATGTCCATTGTAACAAATCTTGGCGCTGCCATGGGTGTCTTATATATAAGGTCAGTTAAGGGTGCAGATTCCAAGGCATAGTTTGGAATCCAGTTTCGACAAAAATTAGTTGTTCCCAAGAAGGACATCATTTCCTTCTTGGTGGTAGACTTTGGTGCCTACAAGATTGCCACTTTTCTGTCCTCATCTAATGTTCTACCTTCCTTGGATATCACATATCCTAGGTACTTCACCTGTTTTTTCCAGAGCTGCAGTTTGTCTTTGTTTACTTTATGTCCCTCAGCAGCTAAAAATTGTAGAAGTGCTACTGTATTTTCCCTACAGTCCTAAATGGTGGGGGCCGCTAACAAAATGTCATCAACATAAAGTAAAATCTGTCTACCCTTCGGTGGATTAAACCTTGCCAAGTTACTTGACATTTTCTGTGAGAATATCGTAGGGCTCTCACAATATCAATAGTAGTCGCATATATGTGTATCTTTTTCCCTGAAATGTGAATGCAAACCAATACTGGCTATCTGGGTGTATTGGTATTGAAAAGAATGCGTTACTAATATCCACCACAGAGAAATACTTTTGTTGAGGTTTTAAGTCATTTAACAGAGTGTGCGGATCTGGAACTATGGGTGCCCTTGGTATTACTGCGTCAGTCACAGCTTGCAAATCCTGGACCGTATGCCATTTTCCATTGGCTTTTTTAACTGGAAATAAAGGTGTATTACACGGAGAATCGAGAGATTCCACTAGTCCCCCTCCCTTAAGTAATGCTGCTATGATAGGTTTTATCCCTGCCTCTGCATCTTTCCTTAAGGGGTATTGTCTTTTCTGTGGTCTAAATGCTGATTTCGGTGTGATATTAACTGGCCCTGCCATACGGATAAGTCCTACATCTGATTTCCCTGTTGACCTGAGAGTCCCTGGTACATTTCACAAGGCGTTTTCTTCCTCCTTCAGTAGGAGTGTCCATCAGCTGTCTTCGAGAGAATGCAAGTGCACACTTGGGTTGGTCTGTGTCACCCAATTCAATTTTTGTACTTGTATTCCCTGTCCTGACAGGTCCAGTTCTGTTTGTTTCTCCCATCTTGTGGCTTTTTTCCCTAGGTCTGCCCACTGTATATTTTTATTTTTGGTCAAGCTAACATGTGGTAATCGATTAGATTTATAAAGTGTTAAAAATTCCTGAGGCAGCGAACAGCTGACTACACTATTCCCTTCTGTGTCCCAGTACAGGTTACGCAGTACCAATCTATTTGTATGATTCTGAAATAATCTTTCTTCATATTCCTTATCGGGTCCTGGTGTGTTACAAAAATATAGGGTACAATGTAACAGGTGTTGTTTATCAATGTCGAGGGAGGGAAACTTACTGATGGTTATGTTCATCAGCTCCTTGGACACAGTCCGCGGACCAGTTGTGGCCAAGTCCTGACTATACCAATAAAATATTTCACCCCCCCAATTGCACCGTAAAGGTGGCAGTTTGTTGCTGTGCTTCCATTCCCTGCATGGTTGGGACTACTGCTATACCAAATAACTGCATGAGATCCTTGCCCAAGAGATTCACTGGGCACTTTGCAGAAACTACAATTTTACTTTTCTGTGTCAATCCCGAAAGAGGATCAGTTATTGTAATGTTGCGGAGGAGGGGCTCCCGATATAGCTGCCCATTAGCTGCTTTGACTAATATGTAGTCGGATGATTCTGAGTTTTCTGGCAATTTGGAGGGGTGTATCAGGGTTCGTGATGCCCCTGAGTCGCACAAAAATTTGACTTCCCTGCCTTCCACCGTAAGTATAACTTCTGGTTTAGTATCTGCTAAGTAGAGCTCCAAGCTCAATAAAGCCAAGTCTAGTACTTCATCTTCTACTTCACCGTCATTAATTCCCTGTACTTCCTCTATTTCCCTTTTCACATTCTCATTTGTCCTTTCTGCACTAGCCCCTTCTAATGATTCCTGACTATCATATAGTCAGTCTTCACCTTCCTTGTCTTCCGTAGTTGCTTTCTTACTTTTCTTGCAATCCCATGCCAAATGTCCCTTTTTACCACATTTGAAACATTCACCCCTTTTTTTGCATCCTTCAAAGTCTTCTGATCGTTGATCAGACTGCCTACCTCCCTGTGCATTTTTCCTGTCGTTCTTTCTGGGGTGTACTACATAAACTTCTGCTCCGTCCTCTACAGAAAATACTTGAACCTTCTTTTTCTTTTTGCTATTGAAATGCCTTTCAGCATGCCTAGCATATTCTAATAGCGATTGTAGCCTGCTAGTTCAATGATCAACCATATGTTTTGTAATGAAACTGCTTATAGGTGCACTACTGCCTTTCAAAAATGCATTTTCAACTGCTTTTCATATGGGGAATCTTGTTTTTGGTCTTCAGGGATCTGCATCCCACAGTGGTTATTAAAACATTCCAGTAGCCTAGCGAAATATTGGTCAACTGTCTCACCCTCTTGTTGGATGCATTGATTAATGCACGTCCAGTCTGCCGTAGGTTTCCATTTTTCAGAGATGCGGTCTGTAAGTCCTTTTACTCTAGTGTCTAAATCTGCACTGCTATGAGGAAGGGGTTTCTGTTCAGCATCACGAGGATTCCAATTGCCACAAATCATGTACCAGTCTGGCCCTACAATTTGTCGAACTACCCTTTCTATTTCTTCCCCGTTTAAATGATAACTTAGCCTCATTCCTTGTAAATCATCTGAGAATTTTCTAAAATCAATTTTCGGATGGGGAATCCCTTCTGTAGCTTTCCGGATATCTTCCGGAGTCCAGGGTCTGTATACTAAGATGGTTGGATCCTGATTATCCTGCCCAGCCTGAGGGTTCGGTACTTCTATGAGTGGACATATTTCCTCTTCTTCTTCTCCCGCAGGTTGTGTGTCTTTAAATTTCTGCCATGACTCCCGATTACCTGCTTTTGTTCGGGACCTAGTTTTAATGGGATCCCTTATTTTAGCTAGTTTTAGTTTTATAGCGTCCCTATCCTCAGTGACCACAGGATATAGCGGAGGTGGATCTCTCGCTCCATATTCTGGTAAGGGAGGGGGGAGGCGGAGGTTCTGTTGCTATTACTAGGTTGTTATTCTCCCTATCTAAAAACATTGTTTTTGAATCCTTGATGTTAAGTTGTCAATCTCGCCTTCATTCTTGCTGGATGGGTTCGGAGCCGATCCTCGGCTCTGACTCGGCACTTGCTAAGCTCGAGAGCTAATTTTACCAGCTCGAGGCAACCCTATATCCCATGATGCAAGGCAGAGATTACTCAGATCTCATTTGCCGCTTCGCTAACGAGGTGCCTTCTTTTACCAGCTCTTGGTAAGTGAACCTTTTAGAGACTTTTCGTCTACCCCCCTTTAACTTTATATATATATATATATATATATATATATATTGTATTTTTGTTAATTATCGACTCACTTTAGCCCTATTCCCATCAGTGTTCCCTTCTTTTTGAGTAAATATTCCCTTGTCCCTAGTCAGGCCTTAGGCCTTCCCCTCCCTAAATTTTTTCCTGTCAGGGATTGTTTGTGTGTGACTGTGTGTTTTCCCTGGTTAATTTAATTTAATTTGTTGGACTGAGTGTTTTTGTGTGTGATTGTGTTACTGTTGTTCATCGACACAGTTATGTCGAAGGACACTAAGGTCTCAGGCTTCAAGAGGTGTGACTCTTGCTGTCAGAAGATGTCTCTGACAGACAGTCACACTTCTTGTGTTTATTGCCTGGGACCTTCGCACCTGCAGGACTCTTGTGCTATCTGTCATGCTTTCAGCCCAAGAGTCCTGCAGGAACGAAAAAATAAGCTCATATTAAGGGGCTTATTAAAGCCCGAGAGCTCCTCGACTAAGTCGGTGCCGGGGAAGCTCTCGAAACCTGTTAAGCCTTCGGCTCAAGCTTCCAAGCCATCGGCTTCAGGTCCTTCATCACCAGGCTCGAGATCGGCTCCGGCCAGAGCCGATCTTTCCTTACCAGTCTCAGTATCGGCTCCATCTGGCGCCAGTACTACCAGATCCAGACACTCGGTGTCGGCTCCGGCTGGAGCCGACGTATCTTCAGCTCCGATGGCTCCATTGATCTCAAAAAAGAGATCTCGATCCCCTTCAGTGGAATCTATACATTCGGCTCCGAGATCACCCTTGCTCTCGGAGCGGAGCCATCGGAGCCGATCTTCTCGGTCATCCAGGCTATCTGATCACGACCTTGAGAGAGTAATGAGTAGACTATTAAAGTCTCAGGCATTGGCCCAAATACTCCATAGCCCATCTCAACAGACGGTAGCTATATCACATCCACCGAACATTCCTCCTCCCACTCTCTTACAGAGTTCGGAGCCAGAGCTCCTCGGAACCAGTACCGTTGTGACTTCGGAGCCGATACCACCCCTTTTGGCTCCGTCGTCCTCGGCTCCGATTTCCTCCTTGAGACCTTCATTGGAGGGATCCGGGCGTCTAGTCTCTCTCATCGGCTCCGAGGGGGCAAGTGGCATCGGACCCTTGTCCAACCCCATTCTCCCTCTCGGAGCTTCGGCGTTGGTGAGCTCGGCCCCGACATCTACCTCGGAGCCTTCCTACTCGGTGAGGCCTGGGGTTCCTATCTCTTCGGAGCGGGAACTTTCTGGTCTCTCTGACGGGGGAGCCTTCGAGGTGATGAGGAGTGTACTAGCCCCTGGGCTTAGTCAACGGACAGTTCCATCAGCTCCTCCCACTACAGTGCCTGCTGACGTCTCTTCCCACTCTCTTGCTCCTGGACCCAGAGATCCAACGCCTCAGGTTTCCCCATTGGGAATATCTTCCTCGGCTTCTCCTGATCCATCAGGAGAACCCCCACGTAAGAGGACATGTAAGAGGAAACATTTAGACTCCCCTGAGTCTACTACATCAGATACTGACTTGGATGAGTCGGAGGGATCCCCAAGGTCCTCCTCTGAGAATGTCTCATTTTCAGACATCCTTGAAATCCTTAAACAGAGGGGGAACTGGCCCTCCCTTAATCCCTCTGAGGATGAGTCAGTATACCTGGAGACGTTCGGATCTCGACCCTCCACCTCCTGGGTGTCTCCGCCTTTCGACCCCCTCATGGAGGTAGTGGCTCGGAAGCCGTGGATGGCTCCAAATTCGGTGGAACCTATCCCTAGGAGACCTTCAAAATTTATTACTGCCCCACAAGATAGACAATATTTGACTAAGGGTGTCCCAGATAATGCCATGGTGGTGGCTGCTGCCACCAAGAATGAATTAGCTGATCCTTCAGTACCTGTCCATCCTCCTAATAAAGATTCTAGGACTATGGACAGGTACGTAAGGATTTTTTCTTCAGCGACTTTCGCCATGAGATCGCTGAACTACTTATGCCACTTCACCCGCCTTCAAAGAGATGTTCTTAAAGAGTTGGGAGAAGTTTTACAGGATCCGTCAGCTGCTGGGTCTCAGGATAAGATTAGCTCACAGCTAGGAATCCTTAACTCCATTGTTAACTCCTCCATGCGGCTCATTTCTTATGCAGCCGATGGAGCGAGTAGGGCCGCAGGCACAGGAGTGGCTTTAAGGCGTCAGTCCTGGATGCGGCTTTGTAATTTTGCAGACCCCTTCAAGGCGTCTTTCACAAACTCCCCCTTTGATGGCTCGACCTTGTTCGTTCCTCAAGTGAAAGACACTTTGACTAGATGCGAACAAGATGGCAAGACTCTTTCTGCCGTAGGAGTCCGTTTATCCACCCCTTGTAGACCTTACCCCAAAGGACAGAAGGGAGGGAAAATGTGGTTCCGCAAATCTCAAAGAGTCACGCCTGACGCACAAAGTCAGTTTACCCCCAGAGGCAGAGGGGGTAACAATAATAGATGCCGCCCTAGGGGCAGAAGTGGTCCGCAGAATCAGGGTAGCAGAGAGCCTCTTTCTGACAAACCCTTCCAGCATCCCTGAGATGTTGCCCAATTGTCCTCCTTCGGAGGCAGTCCGGGGAAAACTATCGCTGTACCCAATAGCAGCCTGGCTTTCCCTTTCTCAAGACAAATGGGTACAGTCAATTATATCCGAGGGTTACAAAATTCCCTTTATTCAAACCCCAGTTCAACAAAAGGGAACCCTTCCAGACGTTCCACCTGGTCTAAGGGAATTAGCAGTACTAGAAATATCAAAACTGCTAGTAAAAAGAGCCATCCAGCCAGTCCCAGTGGACCAAATAGGATCCGGAATCTACTCAAGGTTCTTTTTAGTTCCAAAAAAGACAGGAGACTGGAGACCAATATTAGATCTCAGCAAACTCAACAAGTTTGTAAAGAAATCAAGATTCCGGATGGTCACGCTTCAGTCCATTCTGCCCTTTCTGGGCAAGGACAATTGGATGTGCTCGATAGATCTTCAGGATGCATACTATCACATAAAAATTCACAGACGCCCCAGAAGATTTCTCCGCTTCCGGCTGGGGACCAGTCATTTCCAATTCAGAGCCCCCTGCCCTTTGGACTCACTGCAGCCCCCAGAGTGTTCACCAAATGCATGGCAGTGGTTACGGCTCACCTGAGACGTCAAGGATTCCAGGTGTTTCCATATCTAGACGACTGGCTCCTCACTGCCCCCACAAGGCATCAGCTTCTCCAAGCCAGAAATTACACCATTCACACTTGCAGAGGGCTAGGAATTTCTATAAATTTCGAAAAATCTGCCTTGTCACCTTGTCAATATATTACTTTTATAGGCGCAAGATTGGACACCGTACAACTTTCAGCAAGGTTGACAGACCAAAGGATCTTGGACATTCAAAGACACGTCCAAGTGATTCTATTCAGCAACAAAATTCAGGCCAGATTTGCTCTGAAAGTACTGGGTCTTATGGCGGCTGCCATAACACTTCTTCCCCTCGCCCGCTTTTACATGCGGCTTCTACAATGGATGCTATTCACCCAATGGTCCTTTCAACAACTTCCCATGCCACGAGATCATAGTAACTCCAACTTGCAAAAGACATCTGACTTGGTGGATATCGCCCCTCAAATCCATCACGGTAGACCATCTGTTCCTCTTGCCCCGGTTGCCACGGTTACATCGGACGCCTCCCTGATCGGGTGGGGGGGGCATTATCAGGGCAGAATGGTCCATGGCACTTGGCAACCTTTCGAGTACCATCTGCACATAAATGTTCTGGAGATGAGAGCAGTGCTTTTAACGTTGCAAGCCCTCAACGACTCTCTTCCCCTGGGAACTATTGCAGTCCAAACGGACAATATGTCCATAGTGTGGTATATAAACAAACAGGGCGGAACCAAGTCCTATCCACTGTGTCAAGAGGCTCTCAGACTTTGGCAATGGGCAATCTTCTCTCACCGGTTTCTGATAGCAACGCACATCCCCGGGAAATCCAACATCATAGCGGACAGATTGAGCAGAGCTATTCTCATGCCTCACGAGTGGTCTCTCAAACAGTCAGTGACGGAAGAGATTTTTCAGAAGTGGGGCCTTCTTTGCTGCAACCTTTTCACTACACCTCAAAACAGCAAATGCCCAGACTTCTTCTCTCTCTTCCCCCTTCCAGGCCATCACCCCAGAGACGCTCTAACCCAAGATTGGCCCCGGGGACTTCTTTATGCCTTTCCACCTTTTCCTCTGATACCTCAGCTAATTCAGAAAGCAACCGCTTTGAGAGCCAAATTGATTCTCATTGCCCCTTATTGGCCTCGACAGATATGGTTTCCGTTCCTACATCATTACCTCTTGGTACAGCCATGGCATCTGGACCCGGTTCCAGATCTTTTGACCCACCAGTCGGGTCAACTGCACCAATCCATACCTTCTCTCAACCTCACTGCTTGGTTGCTCTACTTCCATCCTTAGCCAGGCTTCCTATGATTTCTAATCCTGTACGGGATATCATAGTAGCTTTCCTAAAATCTTCTACCAGAAAGATTTACACTAGTAAATGGCGACGTTTCTCTTTCTGGGCAAAAGCTAGGAACATAGACCCTATACTGCTCCAATTCATTCGGTATTGGACTTCCTAGCTGACATTTTTCATTCAGGATCCTCTTCTTCCACAGTGAAAATTCAACTGGCAGCCATTTCAAATTTTCATATAGGCTTTTTGGACCACAACATTATGTCACATAAACTTTGCAAGGCATTCCTTCGAGGTATCTTTTTATTGAAACCTCCGATTAGAGACCCCCCACCACAGTGGGATCTAAATTTAATTTTAACATCCTTGATTCTTCCCCCGTTTGAACCTGCAGCTGCCTGTTCTTTGAAATTGCTTTCTTGGAAGACACTTTTTCTAGTTGCCATTACATCTGCCAGAAGAGTATCTGAGCTTCATGCTCTCTGTGTTCGCCCTCCCTATCTAATATTCCACAAAGACAGGGTATCCCTAAGAACTAATCCATCTTTCTTACCAAAGGTGGCATCACAAACTAACCTAAATCAATCCATTGATCTTCCAGTATTTTTCCGAACTATTCTGATAGAGCTGAACAAAAGTTACATTATCTCGATGTTCACCGCCAGCTCAGATATTATCTGGATAAGACAAAAAATTTTAGGAAATCTGATCAACTATTTCTATCCTATGCAGAGAACAAGAAAGGCCTTCCAGTTTCTAAGGTAACTTTATCTAGGTGGCTGTCTTCTGTGATCACTTACATTTATCAGCTCAGAGGCAAAGAGTTGGTTTCTAACCCAAAAGCCCATTCTACCAGAGCTCTAGCTACATCTACAGCTTTTCAAGCTAGACTTCCAATAGACACTATTTGTGCAGCAGCCACATGGGCCTCTCCTCATACCTTTGTTTCACATTACAAATTAGATTTGGTCTCCAGAGACAGAGCAAATTTTGGTTCCACCATTCTCAAGAGTCTGTTCCATTGAGCCACCCAGGATAGAGGTGCTAGGGACGCGCTCCCATCCAGCAAGAATGAAGGCGAGATTAACAACTTAACATTTAGAAGTTATGTACCTACCATAACGTTCCATGTTAGTTGTCTTCTCTCGCCCTCCATCCCCCTAGCCTGGTCAGACCGGGAAGATTATACATCTTCTATTAAGAGGTTATTACCTTTTTCTAGCTGTTCAACTCCTAGTGTCACTAGATTATGTTGATCCTTTCTAGAGGGTTATGATGTTATTTAGTATCCTTATTTTCTTCCTCCTCTTAAGTTGGAAGAAAATACTGCTATTTCTTTAGCTACCAAACGAGATCTGAGTAATCTCCGCCTTGCATAATGGGATATAGGGTTGCCTCGAGCTGGTAAAATTAGCTCTCGAGCTTAGCAAGTGCCGAGTCGGAGCCGATCCAGCAAGAAAGAAGGCGAGAAAAGACAACTAACATGGAACGTTATGGTAGGTACATAACTTCTAATTCTTTTGGTCCCTACGGTTTACTTCCTCCAGACACCTGTGTGCCTGGGGAATTCCTAACTGTCATTGCTTTTTCACCTGACCTTTAGAATCAGTTTTAAGTTGTTTAATAAGTTTGAGTGAGGATTTTTCCAATTTTCCGTCAAATTCGTATTTAATAACCCATTTTGAAAAGTATTTAACATTGTCTGCGCGTTGTGACTGCATATATTTTGCATCTTCCATTAACGGTGGGTCTCTGAGTGTTTTTGCACAGTTATTACCCATTTTCCCTTACCTTTGATTGTTACGTAACTTCACCTTGATTTTCTAGTTTTAACGTGTACCACGGATTTTGTTATAGTCTCTTCAGAATGAATACCTAAAGTCTACTTATTCTGTTTCTCCTGATCTATGACAACACAGTACTTTTCTTATCCCTGACTGTAAGAAAAATACAATCTGTCAAAAAACAGTACACATCTAGTCCCTGATCCTAAAACAGAAAAAAAGTAGATTCACCTTACCTGAGCCCACGCTATTGATCACCGATTCACGGAAAACCCGTCCTTCAGTCACAGATCAGAAAGTGGCAGGCCTCTTTTGATGACAATTCAGTCAGAGGACTTTACATATAAGAAGAACCGATTTGGTTTCTTCCCCATACGGTTTCAGCCACCTGGCCGTCTGATCCCAGGTGAAGAGAGGGATTCCGGTCCGAAGGACCAATTTGTAAAGGAAAACACAAAGATCAATGCACGTTAGGTTCAAGCAAGGCACCCTTTATTACTTGCAGCAAGGAGACAAAGCATGTAGATACAAGGTTTGTCTGATTTTCCATAGTTCAGCCTACAGTTTTTATACAGTTTTCTACAAGTTCACAGAAAGATGCTATTATTAGATTTGCTGCTGACATGGTCAAATAATTGCTGTCTTGCAAAAAAACTGTTTTTTGAGAAAAACAACCTGGCCTTGAGTTTGTTTCAGCTTCCCTTAGTTTCTCACAACTCTTTCTCTAGTTCTGATATGCTACATTCAAGGTACAGTCCTGGCCTCAATCCACTTTCTGCTGACCATGGTGGATTTACAGACATCCATTGTTCTCTTTTCAGAGCTTCTAGCAGCCGCATATTTTCACACAGAATAAGCAGAATAAATGTATTAACTCCTTTTAACCCTTAATACACTAAACCTGCATATTGCAGTTATATATTTTAATACACTAAGCCTACATATTGCATTTCAGTTATACATTTTCCTAACAGTTGCACTTGCCCACAAAATAGATGTTCAAATTCCTTACTGCTGCAGTAGCTGCACCCACCTTTCATCCCATACACCTGTACTAAATTAGTTGTTGGGATATAAACTTCATTGATAGTATTAAATCTTTTTGAATTTCAGGATGAGTACGCTCCTTCTGTCCTTGTGGGCAAAAAAGTCCCAAAGAAAGCTTCACTCTGACTTTTCCCCCCACAGGGCTATCTAGTCAGCAGTCAAAATGAAGGTGTGGGAGGAAGCCAGAGGTTTTTGAAGTCAGCCACTTGTGTTCTGGGCAGGAAACAACCCATATAGCCTATAGGCTACTGCAGCAGTGAGGAATTCTAACATATACTTGTATGGCTAAGTACAACTTAATGCAACTGTACTTTTTGTGATGTGCATGAATCTAGTAGAGATTAGTCTTTGTGTACTTCTTATTGTAATTAATATGAAGACTGTGATTTTAATAATGTTTGTTATAATATAAATATAGTAAGTTTATGTCACTCTTTGCAAATGCAAGGGCTAGCATGTTTTATGGATTGAGTTCTACATTTGAAAAATGTATATTATGAATGAAGAAAATCATATGATGATGAGTTCAGTTTATGTAAATAGGAATTAGATGGTGTTTAAAATGTTACAAAATAGTACATCATTCATAATAAGATTTTTTTAATTTAATTTTATTTATTTATCTTTTGTTGACCAAGTTACTCCCACTAGGCTAATTGCCTCTTTTCAGAGAAGACCTGAAGTGGTATTTGTACCACTGGGAAAATTTGACCAATGCATCTGGGAACAACTTCTGTTCTTTTCATTAGGTACCATGGGATGTTTTACATCTACCTGAGCTATGAAGTGGTATTTGTACCACTGGGGAAATTTGACCAGTGCATCTGGGAACAACTTCTGTTCTTTTCATTAGGTACCATGGGATCTTTTACATCTACCTGAGCTATGACCAACTTAAGCAAATGAGTCATCGGTTTAATGTCTCATCAAAAAGACTGCACACTCAGGAGTACAGCACCCTCTTCTGCTGCACTGCAGTTTCAGTAATTGATCCACATAGTGTAAAAATGCAACCCACAGCCTTCTGGACCATAGCTGAGTGTGATTCCTGTTTTGCCACTGACACTGCATTAGATTGGTGGAGATTGACCAAGGACAGGGTATTGGTAAATATAGGTTATAATACCAGGAACCGTGTTTTGACCATTGAAATGACAAGAGTATATATGACAGAGTGAACAGAAAAGAATATAGAAAACCACTGGAGAGGTTGAACAGCTTATACAGAAAGAAGTAAATCTAGACAGCTTTCTGAATGATAAAGCTAAACTATTCTGTAGCTTAGAGGATAGGAAATACATTATTTTTATTACAACTGCATGATTCATAAAGATATTTTAAAACTGTCGGAATAGCAGCTTGTGATTGGATATGGAAATTATTTACAAAATGTGAGTGATTTGGTTAATGACTACCTTAATCCTTATGTGGTGGAATTTCCATGCTATATCAGGGACTCCATTGACTTGGCCATTATGTTCAACAAAGAAAAATGGGACAGGAATGTTTTGCTTAAGTATATATGTGAGTAGTTTCTACAGCAGCATATGTCATTAATTTGATATAAGCACTTTTCTTTTATGCATTGATAAGAAAGCATAGTGTATTTTTGAGTTCACGGAATTTTGTTTAATCCATAGGTTTTTTTTTTCCCTTTTTGATGGGGAAAAGGTATTGGCAGAACTGTGGTACTGATATGGGTGCACATTTCTCTCTCCCATATGCAAATTTTTCTGTTAGGAGGTGGAAAATGAATGCATCTACATTCATTTATTTTTATAAAACTCTAGTTTTGAATTTTTCGTATATCAATGACTTTGTGTTTGTAAGGAAGATTAATCTAATACTAGGCAGTTTCAAATTCACCTGCTTCAAAACAGGTTTGGTATGAAATGTGTTTATGCAGTCCATATTGCACTATTAACTTTTAGGATGTTAAGGTTGTTAGGTAATACTGGATGTGGAGTTAAAAGAAAACTGTACAGAATGCAATTAAATAATAATGCCCAATTGTACACTTCCAGTTGTTGTTCTACAAATGTGATATCTGCCCTCCTTTATGCGAAGTTTCTAACGGCAAGAAGAATGTGCAGCAATAGATATGATTTTTTAGAAGAAGAAAAAATATTTGTTTTAAGTTTTTGAATAGTGGTATGATGTGGAGTAATCAAAGATACCTATAAAAAGGTGTCTGGTATTAGTAAAGAAGTTGCTGCAGAAAACATAGTATTGTTTTCAGAATAAGAGAAAATGGATACAAATAGTGAACAATAAGTGTGTTATTTTGTCATCAGATCTAATACAGTAAGTGAAAGAACAGTGAATATCATCATTGAGAGATGGTATTTTCTAAAGACTGGTGTATAGCTTGAGATACTACAAGTGACTATATCTGTTTCATATAAGAAGAGAAAGAATTTTAAAAATGATCTAACTGAAAATGGTTTCAAAAAGCAAAGGGGGGGGGGTCCATGGAGGTGAATAGAAGGAAAGGAAACTTTCCATATGAAAATTGCTCTTCTACTTGACCTTTTTGTATTGCAACAGTTTTCATCTGTTACTAGAAAACGTGACTATTCAGTCTAAACATACATGTCATGTGTGTGAGTTATTTATGGGCTTAAATGTGCCTACAACCTTGTATACATAGAACAAACTAGAAGAAGTTTAAAAATGATGCTATGGGATCAATTGGAGGATATTAGAAATATGATGTTAGAAAATCCTCTTGCTAGAAAATATGAAGGCAGTGTTACTGTATTGAAGGCTACACAGTCTTTCTTCTAATACAGAGTCTTATGATATTAAGTTGTTTTATAAAGAAATTGTATTTATTTTAAAGTCTGGTACTGTGAAACCAGAGAGATTGATCAATGAACACTTAGTTAGATGTGATGGGTGTATTTTCATTACCATGACTGATTTGTTACAAATAATGTGTACGACTGGTTTATTTTAATCGTAGCATGTTTAGTGAATGTAAGAATGTTTTTTATACTCTTAGAAAGCATTAGCTGAAGCACTAATTGAAACTGTATTTTAATTAAGACTGTTGCATGGACTGGCTGATGTCATGATAAAAAGCTAGCTGTGTTTTAGTCATGAAATATATTAGGGTACATAAAATGTTGACTTAAAACTGATGACATAATGTTTATAGCTGGGGAGAAAGAAGTTATGAACAGAAGTATTAACATTTTGAACAGAATGTTAAACATCTGGTTTTAAAATTACAGAAAAGAGAAAATGTTTAGAACAGCAAATTAATAATTAAAATATCAGCCTCACAAGAGGATATGCATGTTTTAGGAAAAATTTGGGAAAGGGATGACAGCTGGACTGTATGAAGAAATGAAGGAAGTTATGATAAATGATGAGCAATTCAGATACAGAACAGGATGCAGTACAATAGATCTGATATGTGCAGTGAAACAGATAGTGGAGAAGAAGCTGAGGATGAAGAAGAAGTCCAACTGGGCATTCCTATGCATGGAGAAGATGTGACAGTGACTAATAAAGCTAATTTCAGGAGTTGTATAAGATTTGACTGGTTTGTGATGGTCTGAAGTTCTGGAAACACATGTAGAATTAGTGCAGGTGATGTATAAGGACTCAGTGACACAAATATGAGCAATGTTCAGACTCTTAGAGGAGTTTCTAGTGAAAGTGGGTGTGCATCAGGGTTCAGCTCTGAGCCCGTCAGAGTTCCAAGTTTCAAAATGTTAACCCTTCAGTCTCTCTGTCCCCTATGATTCTCCCCCATGTTTTTCTACTTACTTTGAAGGATGCTTACTTTTCACATTTCTCTCCACCGTCTTTTCAGGAAATACTGGAGATGTTCTGTCTCTTCTTATTCTCGTGTTCAGCGGTCTGCTTTACCCTTTGGCCTTTCTGCTGTCTCAAAGGTATTCATGAAGTGTCTAGCTCCTGTCTTTGCCTTCTGCAGACTTAAGAGAATCCAAATATTCCCTTACTTGGATGACTTTCTTCTACAGGCTCCTTCTCGGGAAACTCTCCTGAAGGATCTCAATTTCACAATGAACCTTCAACACTGGAGTTCATCTTGAACTTGAAAAGTTTGTTTTGACTCCTTCCCAAGCCTTGGTTTTCCTAGGTTGCAGGATCAACACACTAACAATAACAGCTTTCCTTCCTGTGGACAAAGTTCTGTTATTGTAGCAATTCTTTAAGACCTTCTTGTCATGCTGATGACCTCAGCTTTAAAGTACTTAGGAGCCCTGGAGTACATGGCAGCAACTAGATGCACTGAAGGAAAGTACTTAACCTCTTTTTGACATATACCAGCTTTCTTCATTGTGTGAGGTGTGCTTGGGGGATGGGAATGACTTGTACCTTTGGTAAAAAAAATCATATTTCTCAGGAACCTACATTCCACAACTGAAAGCCTCATCTTCTTTGAGGCTGTATCTATGGCATGTCTAAATGCGTTTCAAGAAAGAGTGTTTTTAGCATTTTCTACATCTGCCAGAAGAGTAACTACATTTTAAGCCTTGGCATACATTCCACAAAAGTATGTTCCCCTTGACAGTTTGTTAGGGTGGCCTTGGGCCATTTTCCTCCCGTCCATACTCCAGCCTTATTTTTTTTTTTTTTTTGTCAAAGAAGTTCAACTAGAGAGAGGATTTTTTTCCCATATTGTGAATATACACAGGCGACTGCAACTTAGAATGGTTCAGTCCAACAAAGGTAAAACAGAGAGAAAGACAAGAAAAACAGTATCTGAAGTAGTTGACTTCATTTGATCATCAACCTGCGGTATGTGGGATCCGGACCGGATCCGAGATGGCAGCTTCACCAGCATCTAATCCGAGCTCCAAGCTCCTCCCCTTACCCATAATATCCCTCCATCTCCTTCCTTCCCTCAGATCTCTTTTGCTGCGGCTTTGCCAAGCAGCGTGGTTCCAGAGCTCCAGGTATGGTAGGTGTATTTTTTGGCTAATTTTGTGTGTTAGGGTTGCTGTTAGTTCAGGCAGGTTTCCTTGTCCCTTTGCTTAACCTCCCCTTCGTGTTGCGTCACGTTTCTATAAAAAAAAAAAAAAAAAAAAAAAAAGTATTGTTGTAGTTAGAGTAGGCCTTCTCTCCCTCCCCCATCTTTGCTAGTGAGTGCATGTGTGAGTAGTGTGGTCGGGCTGGTTTAGGTTTTGTGCCACGTTCCTTACTTTGTTGGCAATGGTAGACCAGCAAGCTAAACTGGTCTTTAGAAAATGCACAGAGTGTGGCCATACGTTGTCACCGGCTGATGGCCACTCTGTGTGTGGGCAGCCCATCTTTCCATGGACTGCCCTATTTGTGCAGGGTTCAACCCCAGGGCCCTGAAAGATCGCAGGACAAAATTGATCCTTAAGGGACTTTTCCCTTCTTCGAAGGAGGCTGCCTCCACTTCTATTATGGTCAAGGCCATGACCGCTTCTTCAGCTTCTGTCTCTTCCACTCCCTCCCAGGCTGGGACTCAACCTCCAAAACACAGGCCTGGGAACAGTGAGACACAGAAAAGAGACAAAGAGAGAGAGAGAGAGAGAGAGAGACACAGAGAGGAGGATATCCCTGGACCGGATGGATCTGGTGGGTCCTCCTCTAAAACAACAGGCAGTTTCCAGACCAGTTTCCCCTCGGCACTGATCGCTCAGATTCTTGCTGGAGCAGGAGGAGCCGAGACCTTCTTCCAAGGCCTCTGTACATCGCTCCGGTCAGCATCGGTGGCCTCGTCATGGTCCACCAGAAGTTTGAGTGAGGCAGACATGGACAAAATGATGTGAAGGTTTATTCGCACCCAGATTCAGATGGGGGTCTTGCCAGCCCCCTCTCCCTCTGGAGGGGGGAGCTCACTTCCTTTCTTTTCCCCAGTATCTCCTTCTCTGGTCTGACTCCCGGTATCGGAGCTTTTGGATCCGAGAGGTCCTGGACTCAGGGGGTCGGCGCCGATAGTACCAAGTACCTCGACACGGCCGTTACCTTGAATGCATTGGATCCGACGGGTCCGGACCCGAGCGGCTCACAGAGCCGAAGCCTGGGCATTGGATCCAAGGGGTTGGGTCTTTCACCTTTGGCGCCGATGTTGTCGGGTCAGGGCCCTCCCCTCTGCATTTTGGCCCCCGTCAGGTTCAGCTCTGATCCCCACATCAGATCCTGGGAGAGCAGTCTCCTTCTTAGTTTCCTGGGAGGCTCGCTCCCCCTTGGCATTTAACGTGCTGGAGAGGGTTCTCTCCAGTGGATTGAGGCCCCTGACCATCTCCTCGGACTCCGTCCCAACTCCTTCACCTCTGGGTGCATCTTCAGCCATTTTGCGCATGCAGGGACAGCCAGTGTTCGATGTGCCTCAGGCGGTTTTCTTTGAGGAACCACAGGTAGTTTGCGAGCCCTCCCTGGAGAGTCCTACCGAAGAGATTTCCTGCAAACGAACGTGCAAAAGGAGGCACCTGGACTCCTTTTCAGAGTCCCTCACTGAGGATACTGTTTTGGAAGAAGGGGAAGGCTCCCCCAGATCATCTCCCGATGATGTCTCCTTTGGAGACATCATGGAAATCCTGCACCAGTGGGGGGGGGGTTGGTCCACCCCCAAGCCTTCCTCGGATGAGTCAGTATTCCTCGAGGCCTTCGGTATGGGCCTGTCTACCTCCTGGGTGCCCCCCCCCCGCAGATCCCTTGGTGGACCTTATTACCACCGGGGCATGGAAGGAGCCGGACACTGTGGAGCCAATCCCCAATCACCCCGACAAAATCCTGAGCCCTCCTGTAGACAGACCTAGTTGGAACAATGGGACCCCAGTGGATGCCATGGTGGTAGCGGCTGCCACTAAGAAAGAACTAGCCAAGGAAAGTTCTACGGTTCATCCCCCCTACCAAGAGTCCAGGGCAGTGGACCATCTGGGAAAGCAGATTTATGCTTCAGCTACCTTTTCTGTAAGGGAGCTGAATTATCTGGCTCACGTAACTCAACTACAGCGAGACCTGATCAAGGAATCCACTGAGTAGCCCTCGAAGTCCATGTCACCGGAGGATAAACACATATTCTCTGAGTGAATGGCCACTGTCAAAGCAGTTTATAATATGTCCATGTGCCTCCTCTCACATGCCACTGAAGGAGCAGATAGGGCGGCTGGGTCCGGTGTTGCCATGAGGCGACACGCCTGGCTCAGGCTATGTCAGTTTACAGAACCCTTTAAGGTGTCTTTCACGAATGCCCCTTACGATGGCTCTTTCTTGTCTGGGAAGACAGTTCGTGAAACATTGGACCAGACTAAAAGGACGGGAAGACACTGTCTGCCGTAGGGATCAACTTCTCCAACCCCCAAAGATCTTTTTCCAGGAATCAGTGGGGGCAAAAGAAGATGTGGTTCCGGAAGTCTCAGTATTCCCAGGATACTCAGGACTCCTCTTCCCCTAGAGGCAGAGGGGGACAAGACAAACACCGGCCGGGGGGGGGGTCCGAGAAATTTTGGGTCTCGAGAACCGTTCTCGGACACGCCCGCACAGCAGCCCTGAAGGGTTGCCCGACTGCCCTGCTCTGGAGGCAGTCGGGGGGTCGTCTTTCAAGGCACCTGATGGCATGGGAGTCCATGTCATCAGACTGTTGGGTGCTTCAGATAATATCCAGAGGTTATACCATTCCCTTTGTGGCTCCTCCCATCCCCCCCAAAATACCTCCTGGGCATTCCACCCATGCAAAGGGAGGTAGCAGCACTCGAAATAGTAAAGCTGCTCAGAAAATGAGTTGTCCAGCCCATTCCCAAAGATCAGTCTGGATCAGGCATCTATTCCACGTTTTAGTGCCAAAGAAGACGGGGGACCTAAGGCCTATTTCTGGACCTTTCCACCCTGAACCTGTCAGGTGCCAAACAGAAGTTCCAGATGGTCACTCTGCAATCTATCCTGCCTTACCTGCAGGAGAATGACTGGATGTGCTCAATAGATCTCCAGGACGCTTACTACCATATAAAGATGCACAGACGCTCCAAGAGGTTCCTCCGCTTTCGGCTATTGGTCAATCACTATCAATTCTGAGCCCTACCCTTCGGTCTCACCACAGCCCCCAGGGTCATGGCAGTAGTAGCAGCTCACAGGAGGCTTCAGGGGATCCAGGTTTACCTGTACCTGGACGATTGGCTCCTTCTGCTCCCACCAGGCATCTACTTTGTCAGGCCAGAGACTATCTCCTGAAATTGTCAGACTTGCTGGGCATTACAGTCAACATATGCAAGTCTTCTCTAGGCACTGTTCAGGTTACAAACCAAGGTCTTTCTAACTCGAGAGAGTGTGAAACTTACATCTTCATGTATCAGTGCTCCGTCAGTCTCACCTTCCTCTAGCCGAGGCGGTTTTGCGAGCCCTAGGTTCCATGGCAGCCACTATTACTCTTCTTCCTTGTGCTCATCTGCATATGTGGGTCCTACAGTGGACACTAGCGGTTTAATTGTCACTACTAGAGCTACCTTTGACACATCCAATTCATATAAGCAAAGCTTGCAGGCAGTCCCTCCTGTGGTGGATACAATCCTCAGATCTAATCAAGGGATGAACTTTTGTAGCAGCCCCTCCCCAAGCCACGGTGACCACAGACACCTCCCAACTAGGGTGGGCGGGCATTGCTCGGGCAGGACAGTCCAAGGCACGTGGTCCCTGATCGAGACCAAGTTGCATATCAGCGTTCTAGAGATAAGGACGGTCTTGTTAGCATTGCAAGCCCTTCATGCCTTTCTTCCTCTGGGAACTATTGCAGTTCAGACGGACAATATGTCAGTGGTCTGGTACATCAACAAGCAGGGAGGAACCAGCTCTTACTCCCTTTATCACGAGGCTAAGAGAGTGTGGGAATGGGCGATGTCCACCAACCATTTTCTAGTAGCAACACACATTCCGGGTTGATCCAACATACTGGCAGACACACTAAGCAGAACTATCCTGATGCCTTACGAGTGGTCTCTGAATCCTTTTGTAGCAAAGCAGGTCTTCCTCGAGTGGGGTCGGCCTTGCTGTGATCTCTTCACATCTCCTTCCAACACAAAGTGCAGCGAGTTTTTCGCTCTAATTCCCCCACAGGGGAAGTTCCCCAGACACACTCTGGTCCATGCTTGGCCTCCCGGTCTTCTTTATGCTTATCCTCCTTTACCTCTCATGTTGAAATTTTTCCAGAAGGCTTGCCGGTTGGGGAGTAGAGTCATCCTCATTGCCCCATTCTGGCCTCACCAAGTCTGGTTTTCCTTTCTTTGGTCTCATCTGTTAGCTCCTCTTTGGATCTTGGATCCGGTTCTGGATTTCATTTCGCACCCCTCGAGGGTCCCTCATCCAGACCTGGGCAGTCTGAAGCTCAATGCTTGGCTGCCCCAGTTGCCTTGATTGCTAGGACTCCCGGCCTGTCTTCTCCGGTTAAGACTATTCTGGTGGCAGCTCATAAACCGTCTACCAGGAAAATATACCATAGCAAATGGAAGCATTTTTCTACCTGGGCTTCTCAGAGGGATTTGGACCCTTTCTCAGCTCGCGTTCCAGTGGTCCTTGACTTCTTGGCATACATTTTCCAGCAGGGTGCCAACTCATTTACAGTAAAAGTTCAACTGGTTGCCATTTCCAATTTCCATGTAGGTGAGAACATGGCTTCTTTAGCTTCCTCCAGGCTTTGCAAAACTTTTATTAAAGGTACCTGTCTTTTAAGACCCCCGGTTAAAGTTCCTACCCCTCCTTGAGATCTTACCCTAGTTTTACAAGCTTTGGCTGCTCCCCTATTTGAACCTGCTGCTTCTGTGGATTTGAAATTTTTATCTTGGAAGATAGTCTTTCCAGTGACTATTACCTCGACTAGGAAGGTGTCAGAACTCCAGGCATTATCTATGATATGATTTTTCATAAAGATAGGGTGTCACTTCGTACTAATCCCTCTTTTCTACCTAAAGTGGCTTCTGAAACAAATATCAATCAATCAGTCAACTTACCTGTTTTCTTTCCAAATTTTCAGAACAGGGGTGAATATAAATTACATTTATTAGACGTGCATAGACAACTACGTTTCTACTTACACAGGACTAAAGCCTTTCGCAAGTCTGATCAGTTGTTTGTATCCTTTTCTACACCTTTTCTGGGCAAACCGGTTTCTAAGGTAACCATTGCCAGATGGATTTCCCCTTGCATCCTTCAGGTTTACAAAGACAAAGGTATGTCCCTTCCAGGTAGGATAAATGCTCATTCTACCAGGTCTATGGCTACATCAGCTGCCTTTTGGTCTAGTGTCTTTAGATGATATTTGTTCGGTGGCTACTTAGTCCTCATCTCACACTTTCATTTCTCATTATAAACTGGACATGGTTTCCAGGGGAGAGCGACCTTTGGTTCCGCGGTGCTCTGAAATATCCTTCCATGAGGACCACCCAAGGGTTTTTGGTAGTTGGGGACTCTGTCCCACAGGTTGATGATCAAATGAAGTCACCTACTTCAGAAAAAGAAGTTATGTGCTCACCATAACGTTCCATCTGAGTAGTTGGACTTCATTTTTCATTTGCCGTCCCCCCTCCTTCCCCCTGACCTTCTCATGATGTTTTCTGCATTGGCAGGCAGGAGAGAGTGCCTTGCGGCTCTCCTGTTTATCTTTGTTAGTGAAAGTTTTTTTGTTAGTGAAAGTTTTTTTGTTAGGATTGGGTTCCTGTGAGGGGTATAGCAAACTCAATCTGAGGGAAGGAGGGAGATGGAGGGGCATTCCTGGAAACACTGGGAAACATAAAGGTCCTATCAAACATCCTGGTATTGGGTGATTTCAATTACCCAAACATTAACTGGGAGAACTACTCAAGTACAAATTCCATTGCCCAACATTTCCAAGAATTTATAAACTCAAACGCCCTGGATCAACTGGTCAACAGCTCCACCAGAGGTGACAACATATTGGACCTGGTCATCACCAACATGGGCGACCGTTGTTCCACACCAGACATCAATCAATCGTTGGTTAGATCTGACCATAAACTAATCACTCTGGATATCCACATTCCGCCACTACCCCCGGCCAAAGAAACCATTGTGAAAAACTTTTCAAAAGAAAACTTTACTTTACTTAAGACTGTGGTGGGAAGTTTCAAAGCCCCTTTGCTAAAGGATAACGCTGTCCAAGCTGCAAAATCCTTTACTGATGCACTCTACAGGCACCTACAAAAATGCATGGATCGTGCTGTCCCAAACAAAACCAAGACTCACTCCTCCAAGAAAAGGAAACCAGTCTGGTGGACCCCTGCCATAAACAAGCTATACAATAGAAGGAGGAAACTAGTACAGAAAAGAGTAAAATCCCAAGCAGGGAAGACATTCCTGATAAGTACAAGCAAGAAACTACGTTCCCTCATAAAATCATCCAAGGCTAACTTCAAAAGAAAAATTGCCATGGACTCCAAAGATAACCACAAGGCATTCTTTAGCTATGTCAAGAGTCTAAGTGGCAATTCTCCAATCTGCTCGGAGTTAGTGCAGAATGGCACAAAATACACTGAACCGACCGATATAGCCAACATCCTGGCAGACAGGTTCAGTGCAAACTTCACCCCCCTCTCACCCCCAAAAGGGCCTGTAACTATAGCAGAAGAATGTAATGCCCCTGAAATCACAGACACTCAGGTTAAAACAGCCCTCTCCAAAGCCAAAAACATAGCATCAGTGGGACCGGACGGTGTCCCAGGCTGCGTCCTATACGAGCTCAAATATGAACTAACCCCTCACCTAAACACACTGTTTAAATTCAGCCTCTCCAAAGGCTGTGTGCCAACAGAGTGGTGCACAGCAATGGTTATTCTGCTCCACAAAGGTGGAGCCACAGCAGACCCTGGGAACTATCGCCCTATAAGCCTGACTAGCTTGGTCTGCAAAGCTATGGAGTGCATCATCATGGATCTCATTAACAGAGACATTGGGAACCTCCAAACACTGGACCCTACCCAGTTCGGCTTTGTTAAGGGCAGATCCTGCCTCCTAAACCTGGTGGACTTCTTTGAGGCAGTTACCAAGGCTATAGATGAGGGAAAGGTGGTCCACACAGCCTACCTAGACCTCGCAAAGGCCTTCAACACCATTCCCCACTCAGGTATTATAGACAAGCTCACCAGCCTGAACATGAACCCCTACATCATGAGATGGGTTGCCAACTGGCTCACAGACAGAACCCCCATGGTAAGAGTTACGGGAGCTAGGTCTGACTCTAAACCGGTTACAAGTGGCTCAGTCCTAGGACCCCTCCTGTTCGGCATATACTTCTCAGAGGTACAAGCAAGCACAGGAGGACTATGGCTGACCAAGTTCGCAGACAGCTGCAAACTAGGGGCTATAATTGACTCTCCGGCTGACTCAGACATCCTCCAAAGGGGTCTCACTGTGACAGATACCTGGTGTCAAAACCATGGCCTCAAGCTAAATGCCAAAAAGTGCATAGTCATCCCCTTTGGAAAAAACAAAGTACCTCCAAACTATCATCACATAGGTGGTAGCCCCCTAAATACGGAAGACGTAATAAGGGATCTGGGGACCCAAGTAGATAGTAACCTCTCTTTTGATAATCACATTGCCAAAGTGGTTAGAAAATCCTTCTGTGTGGCCCACCTAATCACAAAAGGGGTTGCATCCAGATCAAAAGAGTCATTGGGCCCCTCTTCGCATCACTCATCAGACCCATCATAGAGTACAATGCCCCATTTGGGATGTACCTTACAAGACACCTGCAACAACTGGAAAGACCACAGAAATACCTCACCAAGAGGATCACTGGCCTCAAGCAGATGTCCTATGCAGCTCGACATAAAAAACTCCAGCTATACTCGGTTGCATACCACATACTCAGAGGTGATCTGTGCCTGACATACAAGGCCATGTCCAACCCAGAATTGATGGACATACTCCACCTAAAGAAAAACATATCCCCTCGAGCCACACACTCCAGGGATCTAAACCTCACCACAGCAGTAAATAGGACGTGCTGGAGGGATAGATTCCTGTCCCAGAGACTTCCCATGCTCTGGAACAAGATTCCAATCTACATTAGGCAGAGCTGCTCGCTAACCCTCTTCAAGAGAAACCTTGACGAGTGGATGGGAATCAGCAAGTTTACCCCATGGGTCATTTCAATGGCTGTGCTGGACAGAGGCACAGGGAACTAATCTAAGGGGACACATTCCGGCTAGGCTTATAAATGCCTTTGGGCAGATAGCCTAGTTACCTACCTATGAACCTATTATGGGTAAGGGGAGGAGCTTGGATCAGATGCTGGTGAAGCTGCCATCTCAGATCCAGTCCGGATCTGACATCCCACAGGTTGATGACAAATGATGTCCAACTTCTGAGATGGAACGTTATGGTGAGTACATAACTTCTTTTCCCAGAATTTTGTTTTCTAAATGCAGGTAGAGGGTGGATAAGCCAAAAAAAAAAGTATCACACTGTCTAACAGTTTTCTTCAGAGGTTTGGTAAATCAGTGTAGATTCTGTGAACAATTCAATTCATCAGTTCAGTGACAGGGAAGTTTCACTTAAAAGGTTAGTGGCCACCTAAATCTTTTTTTGGGATGTCACTGTGATTCGTACTTGTAGGAATTATCACCTTGGTTCATACATTTGTCCTCGCTGTGCACATAACCACAAAGCATTATAAATTAGACTTTGCATTAACAGCTACAGGCTGGATTTTCCTTTGACCAGACAGTTTTGTGTAGGATTCTTTCAGAGATTTTGTCCATTTGAGACATTGCTTATAGAGGAAGTTTCAGACAAAAGCACTTATTTAAGAGGAATGGGAAGTACCAAACGTTTCTTTTTTTTTTTGTTTGTTTGTTTTGTTTTTATATAGGGCTAAATAATGGTACTTTTTTTTTGCTTGGCTCTTCTGCATTTATGTAATTTTGACCTGCTGAGATCTGTATTAACAGGCAGCGCACCTAAGTGTTGAAAAGGTGATTATTTTCCCCACATTAAGGTCATAAACAGACTGAGAAGGAGGTTAACACCTACAACATTTTGTTGATGCTTTACACCTATTGAAATAGGGAGATGATTCCCCCAGCATCACTACTGCCTTTTGGAATGCAGTAAATGGTCATATGTTGTTATTATGTCCATAGAAGGCTGCAAGAAGCATACACTCGTGCTTTTCTGAGTTTAGCTGCTACCCCTATTCCTTCTCAGTCTAGCTTTGTGTTGATCTTAGTCCAATTTAATGTATCCCTAACTAACAGCTTTCCCCACTCCTTCAAAGGAAGCCACATACTATCCCTCCCTTGTTCTCAGAAAGGTAGGCAGCTTATCTTTCTTCAGTTTAACTTCTTGTAAGTATGCGCTGTGTATGTTATCATTATGAAGCTTTTGTATACTTTGCATTTTCACATAAGAATTCAAGCCACAAACGTTTCAGGTCAATGCTTGACATTGCAACTTCTGAACCAACATTTCCCTGTGCTCTGCTGCTGTTACAAGCATACCAGTAAGATGCAGTTTATGATGGAAAACAGGTCTAATATTAAACACTGTAGAAGAAAAGCACAACTACAACGGATATATATGCACACTGTAATACAGTACATCCTCATACTCGATGTTAAGGGTCTATATTAGAACACCGAGCATTCAAAATTTCGAGTATTCTAATATCAAACCCTATGAATCGAAAATTTAAAACATCAAACATTCAGAGCAGTGAATTTTTTCCTAGGGAAAAAATTTGCTGTTCCAAAACACATACACACAACACAAGCACACCAAACAAGCAGCAATCCACACACATACACCTAAACTCTTACACCTAACCCTACACTAAACTATACATACACCACTATCCACTTACCTTAACCCAAACCCTAACCCTAAGGTCCGTCACTATCGCACAGTCATCTCACCCACGCCCTAACCCACCTACCCCGCCCTAACCCTCAGGTCCACACAATCACACACTTACCTGACCCGCGCCCTAACACTAACTCACCTAACCCGCCCTAACCCTTATGTCCGCACAATCGCACACTTACCTGAACCCGACCCGTAACTTTCCACCACAGCGCTGAAAATACCAAAGCAACAGAAACGGACAACCAAATTCTTTCCCTAGGAAAAAAATTGTTTTTCTGTTTCTTCAGTATTTTTAGCGTTCGCTGAAAATGGGTCGATATTGAACACACTAAATTTTGAACGTTCGGTGTTCTAATATAGACCCATTGTTAAGTTATAGGTGGGATGGGTACACACTGCCAAAGGAGCAGACTGAAATGCCAGAGGAGCTGACCTTTCAAGCATCACTTCGCAGATATTGCCATATAGGAGGTATAGCATAGCTCCACCTGCATAGTCCTCCATCCCAAGATGTTGAAAATGGCCCCTCTCCCCTCTGACTTCTGGTGACATATCAGGATTGGTTTGTCAGAAAGGTGGAAGTTGAGGTGAATGGGGAGTGAGAGCGTTAAATTGGCAATGATTTCATCTACGTTATGACCCTCATGCATGGCCATAGCTGTGAGTAAACGTGTCTGTTGTACCTAAAAGAGACAGTTGTTTATTCCTGTATATTCTGTGATACCGGTCAGCTTATCTTGCATACACTCGTTTCCTGTTACCTGTTATCCTTGCAGTACAGATCATAAAGTAAGCTCTGTCTGTACCATTCATACAAATAGTTTCGTCAGTGTTTCTCAAGTGATCACTTCTCAAGAGTGAAAACTCCTCACGATGTCTCTGTCATGTATAAATTTAACCCACAATTCCTCAATAGTAGTTATTTCTTCAGCCACTCCATTTTCCCTCAGCCATACCACAAAGACCACAGGTCCTTGCCAAGATCCCAAGCCAACCTACTCTTTTTTACACTTCGGAAACCATTTAATACCAGGGCATTCATGTTGGTGACAACCCTGCTGTCAAGAATGCCACCACTTGGACTAAGAACAATTCTGCTTCTTTACCAAATTATCCAGGTCCACCAGCAGAAGATCTGCTGCCACAAAATTCATTAGGTTTTTCTCCTCATCCTCCAAGAGCTCTGCTAAAGGGTGATCTCTGTTTTCTATGGTTGCTGATCACTGTTGGCAATGCATGGGAGATCCTGATATCTGCCACTCACCTGTGTTGACTGCTGTAATTTTGTTTCATCATTCTGCTTCATTGATTCTAGACCAGAAGGAGGCCTTGTAACATTCCTGCACTGGAAATGTAAACAGCATTTTTTGCCCCTCTCTGGACCACTAGCAGGGCCAAGAAACAAAGCTATCTTTGATATTCATGATCTTTAAATTTCCTCAGTTTCAGTACCAAGGCTTTCCTCTTATGAAACAAAGCAGAACTGTAATCAAGAGTAAAGTCCACTATGGCACCCCTAAACTGACATGGGTCCCTGATCTCTTGCCATGCGAAATATTTCCTTCTTCTCCACATAATTTAGACATTTGTTAATGAATTGTCTTGGATACATTGAGAAAGTCAGTTTGTTAACACAGTGAGCATACTCAGTCTCCAGAGGGTTTTGTCTCTTTAACAGCCTACCCAATCCCTGCCAAAGGCCCCCAGATCCTGTCCTTACACTCCCATAGATTTTAAGTTGTTAATTTGAGCTTGATTCTCCATGCATTTATCTGTAATAATAGCATTTTTAACTTTCATTCATTTCCTTATATTGTCACTGATGGACATTCAGCATGTCTCACAGTGGACAAGATCTTGATATGTGTCGATTCTGTTGTGCATGGGTGCCACTTCTTGTTTAATCTCTTCACCCATCATCTGTAGGACTTTCATATCCTTCTGCATCTCTTGCACTATTTCGATAAGGTAAACTCCATACTTTGTTTTAAATTTCTTCTCACCATTTTTCCAGACTGTTTGTCATCCATTTCCACAGACACACCTGCCATATGAACCAGAGCCACTAAAGCTGAATTTTGCAGTTATGAGCTACTTATGCTAATATCATCATGGCTACAAGCTTACATAGTCAAAGAGGATTGCAATGGTAATATTTCCATCTCCCAACAAAAGTGGATGAAAACTGATAGTCAGACTGTCAGTGTTTCAGCACATCTAGACACGTGTGACCCAGAACATGCTCCTGTAACTTCATTACTTTTGCTGTCCGTAGGGATCTTCATTAATATAGGAAAGTCACATTTGGAACCAACTCAGACATTTGTATTCATATGTTGCCATCTGGACATGCTAAAAATAATGGCCACACTACTGAAGGAGCATATTTTCCTCATTCTTGTTTTCATGAACCTTCTCTTGAGGCCTTCTTCACAATTTGCATACTAAACTATCAAAGCTCTGGGCTTGATGGCAGCAACAACTTTTCTGATACCACATGCCAGGTACCACGTGTGGATTCTTCAGTGGACTCCAAAGGTACAGTGGTCATAGACAAAAGACAACATGAGTAAAACCTTCAGTCTGATCCTATATGCAAGAAACACCTGCAGTGGTGGTTAGACCCCCAACAATCTCTTAAAAGGTTTCCCATTCAATTTCCCTCTTTTTTTTCAGCCACGTTTATTACAGATGCCCCTACCCTAGGATGGTGGGATATTACATAGGGCAAATAGTCCAACGAACCTGGTGAACCCAGGAGGCCAGTTTACGCATCAGTCTACTTGAGATGACAGCAGTCCTATTAGCTTTGCAAGTATTCCATGACCTGCTTCCACAAGACATGATATCCATACAAGTAGAAAATATGGCTGTGGTATATATATCATAGGTTGGTACTGGGCTATCTGCCCGAAGGCATATATTAGCCCAGCCACGTTGTGCGGTATTCACCACCCCTTTAGTAGTTCCCTAGAACCTTGTACTAGCAGCTAGTACCCTTGGCCCCTATCTGGTAGTGCTGTTTGTGTGATCCCCAGTGTGAACTTTCTGTTACCCATCCACTCATCAAGGTTCCTCTTGAAGAGTGGTAGTGAGGGGCTCTGTCTTATGTAGATCGGGACCCTGTTCCATAGTAAGGGAAGTCTCTGCAAAGGGAATCTATCCCTCCAGCATGTTCTATTCATTGTTGTGTTGAGGTTTATATCCCTAGAGCGTGTAGCTCGAGTAGATTTGGTTTTGCTAAGATGGAGCATGTTCAGCAATTCTGGGTTGGACATGGCTCTGTACGTTAGACAGAGATCGCTTCTGAGATGGTGGTATGCAACAGAGAACAGTCTTAGCTTTTTCAATTGTGCTGCATAGGGCAACTGTTTGAGGCCAGTAATCCTCTTGGTTAGGTACCTCTGTGGTCTCTCCAGCTGCTGGAGATGTCTAGCCAGGTACATTCCAATTGTATTCAATAATGGGTCTGATGAGGGAAGAGTAGAGGGGCACCATTACATCCTTAGATCTTGATGCGAACCCTTTTCTGATCAGATGGGTCACATAGAAGGATTTTCTAACCACTTTGGTAACATGGTTATCAAAGGAAAGCTGACTATCTACTTGGGTCCCTAGATCCCTTATTTCTTCTTCAGATTTCAGGGGATTACCTCCTATGTTGTAGTTTGCAGGTACTTTGTTTTTTCAAAGGGGTTTACTACGCATTTTTTTGCATTTAGCTTGAGACCATGGTTTTGACCATGCATCAGTCTCATTTAGGCCCTTCTGGAGGATCTCCATGTCAGCCGGAGACTCTATTATAGCACCCAGTCAGCCACAGCCCTTTCGTGCTTGCCTGTACTACTGAGAAGTATATGCCAAACAGGAGGGGCCCCAAGATAGGGCCCTGAGGCACACCACTCATTACTGGTCTGGATTCGGACATAGATCCCGCTACTCTTACTTTATGGGATCTGTCTGAGAGCCAGTTTGCGATCCATCTTGTGATGTAAGGGTTTATGCCCAGGCTGGTGAGCTTATCAATAATACCTGAATGGGGAATGGTGTCAAATGCTTTAGCAAGGTCAAGGTAAGCCGTGTGTACCTCCTTTCCCTTATCTATAGCCCGAGTAACTGTCTCAAAGAAATCCACCAGGTTCAGGAGGCATGATCTGCCCTTGACGAAGCAGAACTGTGTGGGGTCCAGTGACTGGAGGTTCCCAATCTCTCCATTTATGAGTTCCATAATGATTCGCTCCATAGCCTTACAGATCAGACTGGTCAGGCTTATTGGTCGGTAGTTCCCAGGGTCAGTTGTGGTCTCACCCTTGTGTAGCGGGACCACCATTGCCATTAACCATTCTATGGGCGCATATCCTGTGGAGAGGCTGAGATTGAACAGGGTATTAAGATGCGGGGTTAATTCCTTTTGGAGCTCGCGTATGACACAGCCTGGGACACCATCTGGTCCCATGGAGGCAGTGTTTTTAGCTTTAGTTAGAGCCTTGCTAACCAACGTATCAGTAATAATTGGACTTACACAATCCCCTGGAATGGTAATGCGCCCTGTAGGTGGTGAGGGGGAGGAGAAATTTGCACTGAACCTGTCAGCCAAGATGTTGGCAATGTCAGAAGGGTCAGTGTATTTTGTTCCATTTTGTACTAGCTCAGAACAGACCTGAGAGTTGCCATTTAGGTTTTTGACGTAGCCATAGAAGGCCTTATGGTTATCCTTGGCAACTTTCTTTTCAAAATTAGCTTTAGTTGACTTGATGAGGGCCCTCAATTTCTTACTAATGCTGATCAGGGATGATTTTTCTACTTGAGATCTGGCCTTTTTTTGTATAAGTCTCCTCCTTTTATTGCAAAGTTTGCTTATGGCCAGGGTCCACCAGACTGGTTTCTTCTTGCTTGAGGAAGGAGTCTTGGTTTTATTTGGGATAGCACGGTCCATGCAATCCTGAAGTTACATATAGAGTGCCTTGGCGTAGGATTCTGCATCCCGGATATCATTATCCTTCTGCAAGGGAATAGTGAAGCTTTCCACTTCAGATGCAAGTAGTTTGAAGTTTGCTTTGGAAAGGTTTTTGACTATGGTTTCTTTGACTGGGGGAGGTGGAGGGGTGAGGATGTCCAGGGTTATCAGTTTGTGGTCGGATCTGACCAAGGAGGGAGTGATAACGGGTGTGGTACAATGGGCGCCCATATTTGTGATGATTAAATCCAATATGTTGTCCCCTCTAGTGGGGGAACATACTTGTTGTTCAAGGGCATTTGAATTTATAAATTCTATGAATCGCTGAGCATAGGAGTTGGAACATTGGTAGTTTGCCCAGTCTATACCAGGGTAGTTGAAATCACCCACGATTATGGTGTTGGGTAGGACCTTTATATTTTCCAATGTCTCAAGGAATGCAGAGTGAGCATCTTGGGACATGGTGGGCGATCTATAACCGGCTACGACTTGAAATGTGGTTTTGCCTGCTGATAGTTGCGCATGGATTATCTCTGGGGCATCATGCTGCGCTACTAACCTGGAGATATGGGTATCCTTGATGAATATGGATACACCTCCGCCCTTTGTACTGTGATCCGGTAACTGAGGCCGGAAGGTATGATATGAATTGTAACCTGGCAGTGCTGGGGTACTCTCTTGAGCCTTGAACCAGGTTTCCGTCACTGCACAAACATCGATTTTCTCCATGCTGAGGAGAGCCTCAAGTGTGTGCATTTTGAGGTTGAGACTTCTGGCGTTGAGTAGCATTACCCTTAGTTTTTGGTTACCTGTGCTGGTTATGGTGGTTGGTTTGTCCTTTGAGCCTTGCCTAAAAAAGGCACTATGGGGATGGCAAGAGCCTGGCCAGTATTTGAAAACCTAGGGGTGACCGGTGCAACCCATCTCTGGCAAAACAGCGAGGCTTGTCTGTCATGTCATCCCAGGCAGACAGACACTGGATCCCCTTAGAATGACACCAGAAGCTTAGCCAATTGTTGAAAGTGATCATTTTGTCTTTGTATTGTGGTGTCATTCTAGGTGAAGGTAGTATGCTACTCAAGGTCAGGGTCATACCAGCTTGGGCTACATGATCAGAGAGCTCCTCAATGTCTCTTTTCATGTAGTCCAGGGAGGTACGTCTTGGATCATTCACACCAACATGTACAATGACAGTGTCATACTTGTACTTGTTCTGGAGTGACCTAAGTGCCTCTGTTATGTGGCGGATCTGAGCACCCAACAGGCAGCTGACAGTAACCTTCTCCTTGTTCAGCCTGGTGAGTGGAACATCCGTGTGCCTTACTATAGAGGCTCCTATTACTAGCGTGTTAGGTATGGTGTTTTGCCTTAAGGGCTGTTGTGAGGCACACTGCTGAGGTGAATTACGTGTTTTCTGGCTTGTGTTTAGGGTTGCAGGTTGCTTGCTTGTCTGCTTTGGAGGGCACTGTTTCTTTTTCAGATTGATACCTAGTGCCTCTGAATATGTTTTTGTGTATTTATGCGTATGTTTTGCCGGTGCTTGTTTTGTAGATTCATGTGCGACAGGTGGTGTGATGCAAGTGTGTCCCTTTTCCTCTTGACTGTCTGTTACAGTCATGGGTTGAGAGCGCTTAGCCTCCAGTCTGGCTGTGTATTTGCATCTCTCACAAGTGTTTGTGTCTAGAGGTAAGAGGAGAGGGTTGTCTGTATACATGAGGCAGTTGTGACATTGCCTCAGGATGCCCAATTCCACCAGATGAACTGGAGAGTACACCTGAAGCTGACCTCTGGACATGCTTTGAAGAGTAAATTGAACTTAAGTCCTGCGGACGATCGAGGGTCTTATGCTATATTATAATAGTGCTGTCTAGGAAATTTGGAGAATAATAGTGCTGTCTAGGAGATTAGGACAAGTGCTGATTTCTGTTTTGCAAGTGCTGCAATAAGAGCAGCTGATCTGAAGCACTTGAGTTGAGGCTTGCCTAGTTCTAAGGGAAAATTTACAGCGTAGACTTTGTGGGGCCGGGAATAGTATACCCCAGCTAACCAGCGCTGCCCGACGCTGCTCTGTGCGCAAGACCGTGCAAAAAGAGAGTTGCAGGGTTTTTCCTCTCGATAAGTGAGGAACGTAAGTACAAGAGCTGTTTTTCTCTAAGCAAGTGAGAAAAGTAAGTACAAAAACTGTTTTCCTCTAGGTAATGAGGAAGATAGTGCTATAGTATTTAGTAGCTTATTTAGTGCTTACAAGTTCTGAACAAGTGCTGAGCATGAACAAACAAATTTAAGTGCTAAAACTAAGAATCTGTATCTGCACTAGATGAGTTACAGGACAGAAACAAGTGCAAATACAGGCTTTCAAATCAGAAAGTTGAGAGATATGGAAGAGATTGCCCAAATGGCCAATAACTACAATTTCTGGGCCAGAACCACTACTTATGTGGTAGACAGGTTACCTAGTGTTTACCACTCCCACTGATAAGCTAGAAGGCTTCCCTCAACACAGAAAGGCTTGGGGGACTCAGAAGCTTACATACAGTCCTGGATAAAGCAAATCTGTATCTGGAACACTAGTTACAGGAAAGGTAGGAAACAAGCTTACAGTTTTTTTTTTTTTTTTTTTACGGAAAAGTAGCAAAAACAGTAGTAAAAAACAATTCACATGCAGTGCAAGCTAGCACACTTGAGTAAGCAGCAATATTAGACCAAACACAGTTAAAAAATGCAATTAAATGAAAAAGGACTAAAAGCAAGTGCAGGAAGAGTTTATTAGGTAGAATGTGGTAAAGAGATGGGATGGGGGAGTCTCCCAGATCAAATCTGCAGTGGGGCGGGCAACTGCAAAAACCACCAAATTTAAACTACAAACCAAAAATAGGAAGGGTGGGTGGGACAAAACAGTTTCAACAGAGATCTAAGCAAAAAACTAACAGTACAAACTTTAAAACCAAATGGGGAGGTACCAGATCTTACCCTCTTTTTTGTGAGGCCATGAGTGATCCCAACACGATGTAGTCAGTGATCTCAAAGTAGTGTTTTCTTAAAGCAATCCACATTTCCAGCTGGCTCAGCAAGAACATATTGATGCCTCATGAGTGGTCCCTCAAACCTTAGGTTGCATAGGTTCAGTTCTGTCAGTGGTGAGGCTTAAACTCCTCTAACACCAAATGCAGCAAGTTGTTTCCCCTAGTACCACCATAGAAACACCTCACCAAATGATGTAGTAGTCCATCAATGGCCTCTGTGTCTACTTTTATCCCTTCTTGACTCTTCTATCAAATTCATCCAGAAAGCCAAGCTATGCAGAGCTGCAGTCATCATAATAGCTCCATTCTGGCCTTGCCAACTGTGGTTCCTCCTGCTTTGGCCTCATTTATGATGGACATTCCGCTTCTAGATCACTCCCTAGATTTCCTATCTCACCTGTCTTGCAGGCCTCACATGGACATATTATCTCTCCACCTGACCACATGGTTTCTCTAATTCCATTAATCATCAGTGACCCTAAATTCCCTCCTGGGGTGATATATTTATTCACACCCTCTCAGAAATCCTTTACTCAAAAGCTGTGCAAAAACAAGTAGCACAAGTTTGTTGTATTGGACGACCAAAAAGGATTACTTCATTCAGTTCTGTCCTTTTTCTATCCTTATGTTTATAGGTTCATAGTTAGGTACTAGGCTAGCTGCCCTTGTGAACCATTTTTAGCATAGTCAGCTTCCCTTTCATAGATGAAAATCAAACCTTGTACCTTTTGTCTGTGAGGTAAACACCTTAATCATTATGCCAGCACCAGTGCAGAGTCACTCTTTCTTTTTTCCTGTCAAAGCACTTCTAGCCACAATTTGCAAGCTCACTGATGGATTTAATTCTAAGTCTGTGTCCTCCCTCAAAATCTTTAAAGCATTCCTCAAAGGTACATTTTTCTTAAAGCCCCCACCCCACTTTGGGATCTCAACTTTTGAGAAATTCACTCGGTCCCTATTTGAACCAGCTCATTCAGCAAAATAAAATTTTTATCTTGGAAGACACTTTTTCTTGTGGCTGCCACTTCTGCTATATGAATTTCAGAACTGTAAGCCCCAAATAGTTAACCACCATACTTAGTCTTTCACAAAGACAGGATTTTTTTTACCTGCAACCCTTCTTTCTTACTTAAAGTAGCCACCAAATCTACCTTATATCAACTGCTCCAGTTGCCTTTTTCCCTTCCTGTACAGACAGAGGAAATACCTCATTCATTGCCTAGATGTCCATAGGCAACAGAGGTTTTACCTTCAATGCACACAAAGCAATTTCAAAAGCATGCAGCTGTTTGAGTTTAGTTTTCTTAAATCTAGATTAGATCAAAGGTTTATAAAAATTTCATTATCCAGATGCATTTCTTATATCTTTGCCTTTTGTAGCATACATTACCCTGTAAACCAGAGACACATCCCACAATAACCTTTTTTGCTGCTGCTGCTTCTGATTATTTAAGAATTCCTCATTTGATGATGTATGTGCTATAGCTAACTGTGCACCTGTGCACACTTTCTGTAAACACTATAAGCTGGACATAGTGTTGTGATCCAGGTCTTTCTCTGGGGCCACCATATTCCACAGTACTGTCATTATGCCATCCAGGACTGTAGTTAGCTGGGACCTTTGTTCCATCCAATGAAGAGGACAGACTGGGTAATTTAAGATATGATAGTTATTTACTTTCTGTAAACTTGGATCTTGACTGTCCATGTTCTTCCACTTCACAGACCCACCCACAGCCCCCCTTCTATATTGTCAACTATTATCCTGCCAGACCTCACTGATGCCCTGAGGCCAGCCCCTCTTCCTATTCTTCAGAGCAGCCTTGTTTTATAACACAGTTAGGCAGCTTTACTCGATCTGAGGAAAAGGTAGAAGTGATGCATCGTAGGAGGTAGGGGTGGAGCTTGAGCTTCTTAAGAAGCTGTTTGCCATATTGGTGCCTCGTGCTGGCCAGGCCCAATCAGTGAAGATGATGAACATGTATAGTCAAGATCCAACATTATGGGAAGTACAAAACTTTCATTTATATTCCATAATGGTTTGATGGGAGCTGCCCTCTGACAATTTAATTTTGTAGTCAGTGTTTTTGCCTCCCTGATGTAATTTTATAGGGGCAGAAAGACAGCAGTGTGGTGATAAGATTATTGTGAGTATAGTTACGCCCTGCATTTTATCCATCTCTGGAAGGAGTGTCTGTCTTTTCAGTGAAAGCCATCTGTTTTTGTTAGTGGCTGTTGCATAGCAGGTATGTTTAGATTAAAGAAGTGGCGTATCTAGTTCCTTTCTTTAGTTTCAATTGTAATTGCAAGTCATGTTGTCTAGCTCATGTATGAAGTTTGTCATCTGTGACACACACAAATATTAATGGTATTCAGTACCCAGGTTTAATCTGTATCATTGTCATTGACCCTTTAGCTAGTTAAGATGTAACTAACGGATTTTAGTAAAGGTTTTCTCACATCAGTGTTTGCTACTATACTACCTTAAACTTCTTTATGCGTATATGTTGAGTGTTTGCTTCTGTGTCTATTATACTTTGCATTGCATTCTTTTTTTTTTTTTTTTTGCATGATTCTTCTGGGCTAATCAGTGCTTTGCTGCAGTTAAAAGAAGAAAATAAAACCAAATGCCTGCCCTTCCCTTATTCAAAATTTGCTTACAAGATGTTGCAAATTTATGAAATAAGATAAGAAAGATAGCCAAACTGGCGTGCATTGAATTGGTGGAAACATCATTAGGTAGAAAAGAGTGAGAGTGACACTTAAGTCAGGTTTGCTCTATGCCAATATCTGGGTTGAAATAAAGGGAATGAAAAGAATCCAGTGATAAGAAAACTGTGACATTTAGATTGAATTATCTTTTACACATCACATTCTCTCATAGGTTGGCATATAGATTGCTGGTAAAACAGATATGTACCACAATTAAAGTCCTCATGCAAGATCTCTGCCAAAGTCCATGTAGAATCTACTGCATTTCCCTTGACTCAGAGATCAAATCACATGAGCTTATTCGCAAAGACTTGTAAATGACTGTTCAGATACTCAAATTCTCATAGTGCAGTTTATGAGCTAATGTGGCACAGACTATATATATATATATATATATATATATATATATATATATATATATATATATATATATATATATATATGGGTCTACCTGACAACACCGACAACAAAATCACCGACACCACATAACCGAAAGTTCACAAACACGAAACCTCACATGCCCGACACACCACAATCCCGACAATCAACAAACAAAACAAATCCCCTGTCCAAAAAGCACACACACAACACAAGCATACCAAAATCCTTACAAACCCACACTAAACCTTACATACACAACTATCTATAACCTTAACCCAAACCCTAACCCTAAGGTCCGTCACTATCGCACACTCACCTAACCCGCGCCCTAACCCTAACTCACTTAACCCGCCCCTAACCCTAAAGACTGTCACTATCGCACACTCACCTAACCTGCGCCCTAACCCTAACTCACTTAACCCGCCCCTAACCCCAAAGACTGTCACTATCGCACACTCACCTAACCCGCACCCTAACCATAACTCACTTAACCCACCCCTATCCCTAGAGTCCGTCAATATCACACACTTATCTTACTCGCACCCTAACCCTAATGGCCGTCACTACCGCATACTTACACAGCCTTTTCACATGTCGGTGTTCTCAGCGTCGGGGTTTTCATTTGTCGGTCATCTCAGTTTTCGATCTTCTAGTGTCGGTGTTCTCATCATCGGCGTTGTCAGCTTTTGGCGTTGTCAGGTAGACCCATATATATATATATACATATATATATATATATGTGTGTGTGTGTGTGTGTGTGTGTATCTATAGATATATATATATATATATATATATATATATATATATATATATATATATATATATATATAGGTCTACTACTTTTTAACAAAAACACGATTTAGCGAATCCCACATTGCTGAACCCAAACTACCGAAAGTGCAGTTGAACGAAACCTCAGTACATCGAAGCTGACCTCACAAAACAAAACAAAAAAAAACAAAAGGAACCAAAACACACATTTTTGCAGGGGGCAAGCCCCCCTGCACCTCCATGTGGGGGGCTGCTTCCTCCACACCCCCTGCATGTGATATATACCAATTCCGAGATCGCACTACAGTGGGAAAAGGTAATTCCCGTTATCCCCACTGTACCACGTTCAGCAGAGACCGTTTCTAACTGCTTATACCAGATGTATTCCTGGTAACAGTTTAAACAACTAAAGACAAAAACGGCACCTGTTCTGCTGTACCAGTCCAGCGTCGGTGATCCATGTTCGGAGAAGGCAGCTTCGATGTACTGAGGTTTCATTCAGCTGCAGTTTGGGTTCTGCAATTCGGTAAATCGTGTTTTCGTTAAAAAGTAGTAGACCCATATATATATCTATATATATATATATATATATATATATATATATATATATATATATATATATATATATTGACATTTGTTGACCGGGAAGTCCACTGGGCCCAACGACCCATTTTCAGTGGAGGCCCAGGGAGAAAAGCTCCATACAATCACAGAAATGTTTACATCACATCAGCTTAATTTTGAAAGTCAAGAAAGTTTTTATATAAAAATAAACTGAAGTAGATATACAAGAGAAATACATATTATAGAGGTATACAATACAAGAAAATAAACGCAGTGTGTTAAATTTTTAGTAATTCTGTTTGTATATTCTCATAAGTAAGAATACTGTTTAATCAATTCTGTTTATTCAGCCACAGAAATAAAGAAAGCAAGAGAGATTGGATACGAAGACAGATAGTGTAAATTGCAACTATATTAAGTTAGTAAAAGTATTTGTAGTGTATAGTGGCCAAAACATTTAAGGTGGTTTAATTATATGACTACAAGAACAGACAAGGTTATTGAGGTAGTGTTCTTTTAGTGCAAATTTAAATGTTTTTAAAGAGTCTAGTTGAGTAATAGAGAAAGGGAGCACATTCCAAATTTGGCAGTGTTACGGGAATAGAGACATTATCCAGCTCTTTTGTTGGGTTTAGTTATGGTTAGAGTTGTTTGTTAGAAGACCTAAGATGCCGAGTAGGGGTGTGTGTTTGTATTATAATTTGAAGGGGTGACCAGTAGTTTGGATTATTTAGTAGTTTGTGGGTGAGAGTAAGTTGGGAGTAATGTGATGTGGGAACTCAAACCAGTTTGTAGATTTAATGGCCAGGCAGTGATGTGTGCGAGTTGGCATGTTGGACAAAAACTTAGCTATTTTATAGTAGCACGACTGCAGTTTGTTCAGGAGAGATGTGTGTAAGTTGGTGAAAATGGGGCAGCCATAGAGGAAGGGGGGAGAAGTAGACTATTAGCTAGTTTCAACTTGGTAGACTTGTCCAACTAGAGTTTATGCCTATAGAGTTTGCCAAGCTTAAAATGGGACTTTTTGATATGGCTGAGTATATGATTCTCAAAGGATAGTTTGTCATCAACTGTGATGCCAAGTAGCTTGGCTGTTTTTACAGTTTCAATTTCTGTATTGTTTTGAGAGAATATTTTAAAGTCTAGAGTTAGAAGTTTGGTTGTGAGGAGTAAAAGTTTGGATTTTGTGGGATTAAGTAGCAGTTGAGCTTCATTAAGCCAGGATTCAGTGGAAGTAAATGCATTTTGTGTTAACTTTAGGAGATCTGAGGTGTTAGAGGATGTAATTATAATTTAATTGTTTGTGTATTGAATAAGTGTACTTTGCAGAGATGCTTTATGAAGATTATTAATAAAGATGTTAAAAAGCAAGAGCCCAAGAATAGACCCTTGGGGAACGCCTGTGTTGTTGAGTAGGTAATCGAATAGCTTACTTTGCCATCTAATAGATTGTTTTCTGTTGTGCAGGTAGTTATGGAACCAGGAGGTTACTAGGCTATTGGCCCTGAGGCCCTTATAAGCCTAGCCAATATTTTAGCACATGTTTAGACAAATCAGCACCAGATGCCCCTATCCATCAGGGACATGGGTGGATTCCCAGGGGTATATTTTCTGTTTCCCATCCAGTTATCCAGGTTGCGCTTAAAAAGTGGTAAAGAGGTGCTCTGTTTGATGTGGAGAGGGAGTCAGTTCCATAGATGGGGGAGTCTCTGGGACACAAATCTGTCCCGCCAACAAGTCTTGTTGATGTCACAGACCAGGTTGAGGCCATGCATGTGAGTTACTCAAGTGGATCTTCACTTGCAGATATGCAGCAGTCCCATCAAGGTTATTGGGTCCCATGGAGGCTGTATTTTTTGCCTTTGAGAGAGCAGTAATGACCTGTTCCCTAGATGGGAAGGGGGCAGATGTTCTTCGTGTTTCACTGTTGCAGTCATTACATTTGGGTAATTTTGCTAGCAGGTTGCCCTCAGTCGGCCTAAATTCCAAAGTCTTGGGTCCTGCGTCGGCTGCTGTTGCCCCTTCCCTAATGTCAGGTTGTCAGGGGTATAAAAGAAGCAGCCGACTCCATTTTCTTCAGTCTTTCTTGCCGCGCGGTGCCCGAAGCAGAAACAGTTCACAAGTGCCGGTCGACCGACTCCTGAGATTTTCGTTTTCGAGTTTCAGACCCGAAGTCTTCAGTAAAGCTAAGTACCCCCATTAGGGAAACTTTATACCTCATAAGGACTTTCATTCTTACTGTGTTCGTTGCCTAGGCTCTGATCACAATGTTTCTGGTTGTCGGTTTTGTGCTAGATTTAACCAACGCACTATTAAGCGTTGGTAAAATTTTGCTTTAAACTATTTTGGACGCCAGTATAATTATCCAGAAATGTCGACGGATAGTCATCCGACTACCAGAGTTCACAAACACAAAGAAAAGGAGAGAGATAAACAACCAAGGTCCAAAACCAATGCCGAAGCTTCTCCTAAGCCAGTCGCCGGTTCTCAGTGAGGCACTTTCGCAGCCCCTGATGCCCGCTACTTTAGAGTCGCAGGCCGCTACAGACTCCCACGCGGAGTCGGCTATGCTGCTGGAAACTCAAGGTATTGGAGCCTCGGACACTATTCCCTCAGATGGGTCCGGAGCCGCTGAGCAGGCACCGGCTTCTGAGGCTATATTCAGACCTAAGCATCATCCGAGTAACGTCTCCAGGTGCATCTGCAGTTACCTCCTACTGCTCCTCTAGGTGTCAAATATTACTTGTTCATATTGCATTAATAATTCCAAAAACCATGATATATACAAGGTATCAGAATATTTTATCTTGAAGCAGACATGATGGCAAACACAATTGTATTGATATCTGACCTCTGTCAATGAGTATTTGTTAGAATTATAATGTGATAACTTATTTTTTAAAGGCTCAGGCCACAACCACTAGGAGTTAAAGGCACACACTCAAAAGGGTTGTACTGCAGGGAATGAGTTAAACCGACTTCAGCTTCAAAGGCAAAGACTAAAGCACCTTCTAAAGTAAAGAAATAAACTCAAGAGCCACGTGGACAGGCCTCTATGCCCAAAAAACAGATGCTCAAAATGGCCGAAGACTTGATTGCCTTGATCAGGGGTTCCCATCCCCCTCCTGATAAGAGGCCTAGGCAAGAGACTGACTATGAATCTTCAGATCAGGTTTCTATTTCTTCCGATCAGGAATATTCTCTTCCCCCCATGAGGATTTTGATGTTGAAGAATCTGTACCAGAGGACTATTCTTTTGGGGAAACCTTGCATACCATGAGGGAGCATTTCCACTGGGAGAGCCAAGATTTTTCAGAATCTAAAAAGAGGCTCAGGGATTTCCTTTTACTTCCTCAACACAGGCCTCTAGCCATTCCACCTGTGTTAGACATTGTAGATGATGTGTTTTCGGAGTCTAGTCTGACCCCTGACTCCTTACCTCCAACTCCTGTTAAGCCTGACAGATATTACAGTGTTCTTGACTCTCATAAATTCCTTTTTAAAAAACCTGCTGCAGACCCAGAAACTATTTCACAGGGTCCCAAAGGAGTTAAGGCGTCTGCTGCAAAAAACCCTACCCCCTCTGACAGGGATTCTAGGGCACTGGATAGATGGGGGAAAAAAGGTTTACACATCTGCTACCCTGGCTATAACGGCCTTAAACTGTCAGTTTCATATGCTCAAATATCAGCAACATGTCATGACATTGCTTAAACAGAAAATGTTGTTAAACTCTGAATGTGCAGAAAACAAGGAAATTCAGGATTTATTGCATGCAGCTGAACAAGTTGGAAAGCATACTTTGCAATGTGGTTTTGATTCTTTAGAGGCCTCCTACTGGACCACAGTTACGGGTTCTGTAATTAGGAGGCATGCTTGGTTAAGGGAACAAAATCTGCCTGATCATGTCAAAGTTAAATTATTAGATGCACCTTTACAGCATGATACTTTGTTTGGTGTTAAGGCAGAAGATGTGTTAAAGAAAATGGAGGACAAAGTTAAATATATGCAAACTGTCAGATATTTTTTACAAGTACAGCCATCTAGGTTTAGTAGGCACTGGCCTACAAAGAATGGGTCCTTTTCTGCGTCAGACAGACCTCAAAGGGGCAGATCCAGACACCCTAGAGGCAGATCCCAGGCGCAAGGTTCATACAGGTCAAGGCAATGGGGTGCTACTACCTCCAAAGTTGGTGAAAACAAATCACAACCATACAGGAAACAGTCCCAATGACTTCCCCCTGCCTGCACCAAGCACTTATCTCCTGGCAGCACCCTTGGGGGGAAAATTAGCACTTTTTCTCAAAATTGGCACATTATAACCCAGGACAAGTGGGTTCTAAATATAGTGTCACAAGGCTACAAGTTCCATTTCCATACCCTGCCAAAGGCAAATGGCTGGCCAGATCTGCCAAAAAATCAATGGGCAGAGGCGCAAAAACAAGTCTCATCCCTCATGGATATGGGGGCCATTCAACAAGTACCAGAGCAAGAGCAGGGACAAGGATTTTACTCAAGAATGTTCTTGGTACCCAGAAAGGACAAGGCCTGTAGACCAGTACTGAATACCAAAATTCAAAATGTTGACTTTGCAGCAGCTTCTGCCCATGCTGGGCAAGAATGCTTGGCTTGTGACTTAGACCTAAAAGAGGCATATCTGCATGTCCCAATCAGAAAATCATGCAGAAGATACCTCAGATTCAAGGCTGGCTCAATGCATTACCAATTTTCTGCATTGCCCTTTGGCTTATCTACTGCACCCAGTGTCTTTACAAAGTGCCTGGCACCAGTAATTGCATTCTGCAGACACAGAGGAATACAAATATATCCTTACTTGGATGCCTGTCTAATTCAAGCAGAGAACAAGGACATTCTTCTACAGCATCTGGCATTTGTGAAAAGACTTCTAACATGCCTAGGGTACACAGTCAATGAAAAGAAATCAAAACTAGTACCCTCTCAAGAGATAATATTCCTGGGTGCAAGCTTAAATACAACTGCCCAGGTGGCTTATCTCATGCCAGACAAACAAAGACAGCTGACTACTTATTTCAAAATGTTGGCAACAAAGGCCCAGTTATCTGCAAGAAAAATTCTGCAGGCTTTGGGCTTCATGGCATCCTGCATCCTACTAATTCCATATGCAAGACTGCATATGAGGAAACTTCAGTGGTACCTAAAATGTGTTTGGACTCAAAATTGCACAGCCTGAAAACAATGAATCTGAAGTAGGCAGACTTCATTTGTCTGCAACCTGTGGGTATCGGATCCGACCTCGGATCCGAGCCGGCCTTTCAAAAGCTTAGGCTCCGAGCTCCTAGCTCCTCCCTCTACCCATAACCCCTTGCCAAGCCCTGACTGACCTCAGATTTCGTTTGCCGCTTTCAAGTTGCGACGGATTCCTTGAGCTCCTAGTGCAGATAAGTTTTCTGACAGGAAAATTTTGTAAAATTTAACCTTTTTTGATTATTTTAGATAGAAGTGTGTCTGTTAGGCTTTCCTTCCTGTATCTTTTATATTTTCTTCCCGGGTTTGCGTAGTTTGAGTGGTTTGTGTGTGTTTAGGCCTGTTAGGGCTAGAGTATGTCTGAAGCCCATAAGGCAGTTTTTCTAAGTGCACGAGTGTGGCCATAAGCTGTCCCGCGGATGGCCACACTCGTGTGTGTCATCTTGGGGTTGAACACCTGTCATCTGGTTGTACCATTTGTGCAGGGTTCAACCCCAGCTTTGAGGCGGAGGTGAAGCTTGTTCTGGCGGGACTTCTCCCTCCAGATACCGCCGCTTCTGCCCTTCTACACAGCAGGCAGTTGCTGTGGGCTCTCCTCCCGGCTGGGACTCAACCTCCCTCTAAGGCTGGAGGAGAGAGAGACTTCTAGGAGAGAGAAAGAAGGAGAGGCACAGGAGAGGCACCACAAGCGGAGCTGAAACCTCTAGTTCGGCTCCTCCATCCAAGCGGGCCTCTCCTATGCCTTCTAGTTTCCTCCTCCTCGGCTCCTCTCCCTCGGTTCTCTCCTGGGCCTGAGGAGGAGGAGGCTAGCCCTTCAGCGAGGTCCCCAAGGCGGCTCTCTAGGTCCGCCGGTGGCCTCGACTAGATCTACATTCTCCATGAGTGAAGCAGACATGGACGGATGATGAGAAGATTCATCCAGGCCCAAATGCAAATGGGAGTGCTCCTAGCCCCCATCCGGGAGGGGCTTCACCCAGCCTTTGGCTCCTTCTCCGACCCACACCATGGGTTCGGAGCTGTCGGCGCCGGGCAGAGTTGGATCCGGGGTGGGTCGGATCCGATAGGTCGGCGCACCTCGGACCCGTCCCATCCCTTGAGTGCTTGGTGCCGGACCCGACCTCTCGAGCCGAGGACCGAGCCTCGGATCCGAGGGAGCTGGTGTGTCTTGGCTCCGTCTGGGTCGGAGCACACGGTCTCGGATCCGCCGGTCTCGGCTCCGGCTCCGATCCGTGCGTCGGATCCGAGTGGGGGTCGGCTCTCGGGGTTCAGAGAAGCTGGCTCCCCCTCGGCCTTCGACGTAGTGGAAAGGGCACTGTTGAGGACTTCCGGACCCCCGGTCCCTGCCACGGCTCCATCCTGCACTCCCTTGCAGTTGGGCCAGGCTCCCACCAGCCGGTCCCAGGGACAGCCCACCTCGATGTCCCAAGTAGTTCCCTTGGAACATCCAGCTGCGGAAGAGTACTCCTCAGACAGACCCCCGAAGAAGTACCTCGGAAGCGTAAGTGCAAAAGGAGGCACATGGACTCCCCCGAGTCCGTTACCAAAGACACAGACTTGGATGAAGGGGAGGGCTTCCCAAGGTCACCCCCTGAAGACATCTCATTTGGAGACATTATGGAAATGTTGAGGATCAGGGGGGGGGGGTGGTCTGCCCCCAAGGCCTCCTCAGACGAGTCTGTGTTCTTGGAGGCATTCGAGGCGGGCCCATCTACCTCTTGGGTGTCCCCTCCTGCCGACCCTCTGGTGGACCTTATATCCACCAGAGCGTGGAAGGATCCGGACACCGTTGAGCCTGTACCCAAGCGTCCTGACCGTATCCTTTCCTCCGGACTGCATTCACTGGAGCAAAGGCCCTCCAGTAGATGCCATGATGATGGCTGCAGCCACTAAGAGGGAGTTGGCCCAGGAGAGTCCCTCTATGCATCCTCCGGGCAAGGAGTCCCGCTCGATGGATCGCATTGGGAAGCGAGTTTTCAGTTCAGCAACCTTCTCTTTGAGAGCGCTGAACTACATGGCACATGTCATCAGGATGCAGCGGGATTTGATTAAAGAATACGCTGCATCTCCCCCAGAGTCCATGTCGGGTGAGGACAAGCAGGTATACTCCACCGGAATGGCCACTCTTAGAGCAGTTTCTAACACATCTATGCGGCTACTTTCTCACGCTACCGAGGGAGCCGCTAGAGCCAGCGGAGCAGGCCTAGTCATGAGGCGGCAGGCCTGGCTCCGCCACTGTGATTTCAAGAGAGCCCTTCAAGGCGACTTTCGCGAATGCCCCCTTTGATGGTTCTGCCTTGTTTGGCAAAACTGTTCGCGAAACATTGGTCCAGAGCGAGAAGGACGGGAAGACGCTGTCTGCCGTCGGAGTCCGCTTCTCAGCTCCCCAGAGGTCCTTCTCGAAGAACCAAAAGGGACAGAAGAAGATGTGGTTCCGGAAGTCACAGCAGTCCCAACCTGCTCCGGATAACCAGTCCTCCCGTGGCAGAGGAGGACAGGGAGGTCGCCGTCCTAGAGGCAGAGGGGCTCCTAGAAACTTTGGGTCCGGAGAACCTTTCTCTGATAGGCCCACGCAGCAGCCCTGAAGGGTTGCCCGGCTGTCCGTCTCTGGAGGCAGTCGGGGGCGTTTTTCGAGGCACCTAACTTCTTGGGAGTCCATCACAACAGACCGTTGGGTGCTTCGCGTGATAGCCATAGGTTATACAATTCCCCTGTACAAAGTTCCCAGATCTCACAGCCTCCCAGATGTACCACCCGACCAAAGGGAGCAGCTATCGAAATCGGACAGCTGCTAGAAAAAAGAGCTATCCAGTGCGTCCCCCTAGATCAAACCGGGTCAGGGTTTTACTCCAGGTTCTTTTTAGTGCCAAAGAAAACGGGGGGACTTAAGACCGATCTTAGATCTTTCCCTGCTGAACCTGTCAGTAACCAAGCAAAAGTTCCGGATGGTCACCCTTCAATCTATACTTCCCCTCTTGAGGGAGAACGACTGGATGTGCTCCATCGACCTCAAGGACGCGTACTACCACATTCGCATGGACAGACGGTCCAGAAGGTTTCTTCGCTTTCGGCTGGGAGCCAGTCATTATCAGTTCAGGGTCCTCCCCTTCGGTCTCACCTCAGCCCCAGGGTGTTCACCAAGGTACTAGCGGTTGTAGCGGCCCACCTGAGACTCCAGGGATTACAGGTCTTTCCGTACCTGGACGACTGGCTCCTGACGGCATCATCAAGGCATCTTCTGTGCTCAGCCAGGGACTACTTCCTTCAGATAGCCCCAAGGCTGGGCATCACTATCAACTGGGAGAAATCTTTACTGCACCCCACACAAATTATAGATTTCATAGGAGGAAGGCTAAACACCAGGTCAATGCGAGCCTTCCTCACCCCAGACAGAATTTCCAACCTGAAGTGTCATGTCAGCGGTCCTGCAACCATTTCCGACAGCAGCTTCGGTCCTGAGGGCCCTAGGTTCGATGGCGGCAGCTATCCGCTTCTTATTCATGCGCTTCGTATGCGGGTTCTTCAATGGACCCTTCAGGTTCAGTGGTCCCTCTCTATTCCTCTCTCAACAGTCCGATAGCGGTCAGCAAAGCATGCAAGGATTCCCTTCTTTGGTGGCTTCGGTCTCCGGAGCCTCTGACAGGGAGACTTTTTGTGCAGCATTTCCCGAGCCACAGTGACCACGGACGCCTTCGCCTCGGGTGGGGGCATTCTATGGGAAGATTGTCCAAGGCACGTGGAACCCCACAGAGACTTCGTTGCATATAAATGTCCTGGAAATGAGGGCTGTGCTCCTAGCGTTGCAAGCACTTCACAACCTTCTTCCTTCAGGGACTATTGCGATTCAGACAGACAACATGTCGGTAGTCTGGTACATCAACAAACAGGGAGGAACCAGGTCCTATCCCTTTGTCGAGAGGCCATGAGAGTCTGGGAATGGGCAATTTCCACCAAACGCTTTCTTGTAGCAACGCACATTCCGGGAAAATCCAACATCCTTGCGGACAAACTCAGTCGCACCATTCTTTCCCTCACGAGTGGTCTCTCAATCCTCAGGTAGTGAAGAAGATTTTTGCCGTCTGGGGCAACCCTGTTGCGATCTTTTGCCTCTCACTCAAACGCCAAATGCGACAATTTCTTCGCTCTGCTTCCCACCAGGGGAATCCCGAGAGACAGCTGGTGCATGCTTGGCCTCCCGGTCTCCTTTATGCCTACCCTCCACTACCTCTGATGCAGAGGCTTCTGCAGAAAGCCAACAGTTTGGGGAGCAGAATGATTCTCATTGCCCGTTCTGGCCTCGTCAACCCTGGTTCCCCTTTGTATGGTCTCACAAAGTGAATCCACCCTGGATTCTGGATCCGATCCCGGATCTCATCTCCCACCCTCTGGGAATTCCGGCCCCAATCTACGCACCCTGAAATTGACAGCTTGGCTGCTCCAGTTCCATCCTTGATTAGGACTCGGTATCTCGTCACCGGTCAAGGCCATCCTAGTGGCGGCTCATAAACCTTCCACTAGGCAGGTTTATCGGAGTAAATGGAAGAGATTCTCTATTTGGCGGTCCAGAAAAGTTTGGATCCTTTTTCAGCACCTATGTCGGCAGTGCTGGATTTTTTAACAGACCTCTTTCATCAAGGGGCAAGTTCTTCCACGATTAAGGTACAATTGGCAGCCATCTCTCATTATCACATTGGTCATGAGACAGCTCCCCTCATGACGGCGAAATTGTGCAAAACCTTTCTTAAAGGGATATTTTTGTTGAGGCCTCCAGTCAAAGAGATTGTACCACCTGGGGACCTATCTTTAGTTCTGCAAGCCCTTACTGCTCCTCCCTTCGAGCCTGCAGCTTCTACAGACCTGAAGTACCTTTCCTGGAAGACTGCCTTCTTAGTAGCTATCACTTCAGCCAGAAGAGTGTCTGAACTTCAGGCTCTATGCGTCAAACCGCCTTACCTTTCCTTCTTTCCAGATAGGGTGTGCCTCAGGACCAATCCATCCTTTCTTCCAAAAGTCTCTTCAGAATCTAATATCAACCAATCAATCAACTTACCTGTGTTTTTCCCAAGTACTCAAACAAAGGAGAATACAAATTGCATTCCTTGGATGTTCATAGACAATTACGATTTTACATTCACAGAACAGCTGGTCACAGGCAATCAGATCAGCTGTTCATCTCCTTTGCTAAATTTGCTTTGGGTAAAGCAGTTTCTAAAGTCACACTATCGAGATGGATTGCTAATTGTATTCTGCAGGCTTATGACACTTCAGGTAGACCTGCTCCTCAGAGGGTTACGGCTCATTCTACTAGGGCAGTCTCCACGTCAGCCGCCTTTAAGTCCCGTGTGTCATTGGATGATATCTCTTGCGGCAGCCACTTGGGCCTCACCTCATACCTTTATTTCTCATTATAAGGTGGATGTTGTTTCCAGGGGAAGAGCATCCTTTGGCTCAGCGGTGCTCCGGAACATCCTTCCATGACGCGCCCAAGATTCAGGTAGCTGGGGACTCTGTCCCACAGGTTGCAGACACATGAAGTCTGCCTACTTCAGATTTAGAAGTTATGTACTCACCATAACGTTCCATCTGAGTAGGTGACTTCATTTGATGTAACCATCCCCTCCATCCCCCTGACCTTTATACAGCGAGTATTTATGCTTTGTTCAGATACTTTATTCAGTATTATATAGGCAAACTCAATCTGAGGTCAGTCAGGGCTTGGCAAGGGGTTATGGGTAGAGGGAGGAGCTAGGAGCTCGGAGCCTAAGCTTTTGAAAGGCCGGCTCGGATCCGAGGTCGGATCCGATACCCACAGGTTGCATCCAAATGAAGTCACCTACTCAGATGGAACGTTATGGTGAGTACATAACTTCTAATTACTCTCATTCCCTGCCTGCAACAGGAGTTTCGATGGTGGGCAAAGGCTTGTCACCAGAACAAAGGACAGCCATTCACATTACCCCCAGCCAGGCAGACACTAACAACGGATGCATCAGATTATGCCCACATGGCAGGAAGATGCATTCAGGGCACATGGGCCTCAAACCAAATGCATATACATATCAATCAAAAAGAGATGCTAGCTGTTCAAAATGCCCTGACAGCCTTCAAGGACCTACTTCATCCGGGACAACTACTGATAAAGACAGACAGCTCCACGGTCATGTGGTATATAAACAAGCGGGGGCACACATTCTTACCCCCTTTGCAGACTAACCATGACGTTGTGGGACACAGCATTGACTTGCCAAGTACATCTGCAGGCACAATTCCTGCCAGGAAAGGAAAACACTCCGGCAGACGAACTAAGAGAAACCTCATGGATCCCCACGAGTGGCAGCTGGATCCACAAGTCTTCAGCATGATAACAAGGAAATGGGGATGCCCGGGGGGATGCCCGGACATAGATCTATTTGCCTCCCCTCACAACTACCAACCAAAAAGATTCTGCACAAGGACTTATCACAGACAAGCATTGAAAGTGGATGCCCTATCTTTCAGCTGGAAAAACCTATCAGTATATGCCTTTCCTCCACTGCCTCTCCTCCCCAAGGTACTCCTAAAGGTCAGACAAGAGAAGCCAAAGATGATACTGATTGCCCCAGACTGGCCCTGCCAGTATTGGTATCCAATCCTAAGGAACGTGTCTCAATGCCCAGCTTGGACCTTACCTCAGATACCTCATCTACTGTCCCAGCAAAGCAATCAGATCCTGCACAGCCAACTCAGTACTTTAAACCTGGCAGCATGGCAGATAATATAGTCATACAAACACACCTCTCAGTAAAGCTGTGATGGATGTCATTTTGGAAGCCAGAAGGCCTAGTACTAGAAAATCTTATGCTGGGAAATGGAAGAGATTCTGTGCTTGGAACCAGGCACAAGGAACTGATACAGCTGCACCAAATATTCCTCAGATTTTGCAATACCTAAATGAGATGCTGGACAAAGGCCGATCTTTCTCATCAATTAAAATTCATGCCTCTGCCATTTCGGCTAATTACAATACAGAGCCACCAATCTTTTCTCATCCTTTATTAAAGCAGTACCTCAGAGGAGCCAAAAATGTAAGGCCTCCAAGGAGATCGCCAATACTTGCATGGGACCTCAACTATGTCTTGGAAAAACTCATTTGAGCCAGCTGCTACTTCCGATATAAAGTTTTTATCTTGGAAAACAGCTCTGCTCCTAGTAATAACTTCTGCTAGACGAGTTTCAGAGCTACAGGCACTCATGGCTGTGGAACCTTTTATCATTTTTTATCTAGACAGGGGGTCTCTGAGGACAAACCCAACATTTATGCCTAAGGTGGTGTCCAGTGTGGCTCTTAACCAAACTATTCATCTGCCAACTTTTTATCCAAATCCACAGAACAAGGGGGAGAGAATTCTGCATTCTCTGGATGTACACAGACAGCTTAGATTCTACCTGAACAGAACCAAAGTTTTCAGGAAGACAGAGCTGTTACTAGTGGTATATGCTGCAGGATCACAGGGAAAGGCTATCTCAAAGCAGGCTATTTCAAAGTGGATAGGCCACTGCATTCATTTCTGCTATTTACACCATGGCAAGCCAGTGCCTAAGGGCATGAGGCCACATTCAACCAGAGCTGCAGCCACTTCAGCAGCCTTTCTCACGGGAGTACCAACCAAAGACATTTTAGAGGCTGCTACTTGGGGTTCAGTGCACACCTTTACAAAGCACTATCATCTGCCATTCTACTCTAAATCCAGGGCAGGCTTTGCCACTGCAGTTCTGCAGGGCCTCATAGCCGCTCCTAATGCTGTTTAGCTCCAGCCTCCCAACTATAGCTTTGGGACTCTACCCAAATGTAATGACTACAACAGTGAAACACGAAGAACATAGTACAGTTGTGTACACTTGCCATAAATGTAGATGTTCAAGTCTATTCACTGTTGCAGTCCAGGTTACCCACCCGCCATCCCCCTTTTTTCTGCTAGAACTTTTCTTTCCTTCTCTGATTTATACAACGTTTGTGGTGTATTTGCTTGTAGATGAAGGTAAAATTTATATTGGTGAATCTATATATATATATATATATATATATATATATATATATATATATATATACATTTTGGCTACCCTTTTAGGGGGCACCTGACATCTGGGGCAAGAAAAACTGAAGAAAATGGCGTTGGCTGCTTCATTTATACCCCTGACGACCTGACTTCAGGAAAGGGGCGACAGCAGCCGACGCAGAACCCAAGAATTTGGAATTCAGGCTGACTGAGGGCAACCTGCCAACAGGATTACCCAGATGTAATGACTGCAACAGTGAATACACTCGAACATCTACATTTATGATAAGTGTACACAACTGTACTTTACTGGGGATGTCATGATTTACTGATAGGGGGACAGAGAGGTAAAGTTTTTGCTGAATGTCAGCCATCAAGTTTGCTATATCTATGGCTTTTGTATATGTGGTGTCCTTGACCACCAGTTCTGAACAGATCTGGGTGCTTCCTCTGAGGTTGCGAACATATGTGAAGAAGGCCTTATGATTGTCTCAAGTAGATGTGGCCAGTTTGGACTCGAAGTTTGCTTTGGAGGATTTCAGTAGTGCTCTTATTTGCTTGTTCAGGCTAAGGAGACATTGCCTCCAATTGGGCACCTGCTCCTTCTTAGTGTTGAACAACAATTTTTTCCTTTTGTTATAGAGTTTATTTATTGCAGATGTCCACCAGACAGGTTTACTCTTCCTTGCGGAGGATGATTTAGTCCTGTCAGGTATTCCTGATTCCATGAATCTATATAAATGCTCACATAGTGTTTTGGTGTAGTTTTGGATATTGGTGCCAGTTCCTACAGAGGGGGCAGGGACTGTGAAGCTGTTTATACCATCACTCAGGAGGCTGTAATCAGCTTTGGAGAAGTTTTTATGTGTGATCCTAGCTAGAGGGGGGTTGGGGGAGATGGTGACTTCGAAAGTGACTGCTTTGTAGTTAGATCTTACCAGGGAGGATGATACTATAGGCATGCTATGCTGCAGTGGTTACTCATGTTGGTTAATACCAAGTCCAATATATATGTTGGTAGTATTTACCCCATACCCTCTTATTTTGTTACTCCTTTCTGAAGTTGCTGCACCTTGGGAGAAAGAACTATCAGTAGCAGGCAATGGCAATGCATGTTCCATTCTTTCAACAAGGTACATCAGCCTCATACTACCCACAGTTCACTCTAATACAGATATTATGATGTCCTTCTATTCCCATGTTGCAGTATTCTTACAGTGGGATTCTCCACTTCAGGTCACCCGAACGTTGGCTCCTATACAAAAGCTTAAGCATGGTTGCTGTCAGTGCATGGGGCGTCACACGCAGGGCCATAAATCAGGGGTCTTAAATGTGACATTTGCATGCACAGACCTCAAAACTTTTCTGCCGCAGTCAAACGTCAGATCGATTGCATCACTCCTCTACTGTCAAGACATCTGAAACTAAGTACCCTGTTGGGGAATTTTTAAAATTAATTTTTGCTATAGCTTGGATAGCTGTTTTGGTCTTAGCCGATATCCGCTAAGAAGGGTAAATGCCGATGCAGATGTCAAATTCCGCATAAAGACACCCATGACCGTTGTGCATTCTGTCTAAGCCGGCAACATGACCATACTTCCTGCGTCATTTGTCAGTCCTTTGTCCCAAAACGCTTAGAAGCCATCTGGCTACCCTTAATCTATACTTGGAAAACCAGAGGCTTAAAAAGTTAGCACTTAGTATGGATCCTGAGTCGGACACCCAGGTGGAGCCACCACGTAAAAAGGCCAAACTTTCACAGCCTACTACCGCTGTCCTGCCAACTGCCGATTTAGGGGTTGAGGGACACCTGCTAGAGCCATCTACTTCATCGGTTCCACTTGAGGAAGCCGCTTCTGAAACACCGGCCAGCACGTCCACAGAGGTTATTCAGACGTTGGTTTTTACTGAAGTCGAGGGGGAAGCAGCCTCCACCGGATGCCCGTCTGGGATGCAGAATTCCCAATCCTCTCCGTTAGCTCAGGTCCCTGAAACTAGGCCTTCTCCTAAAGCTAACTCCCAAACCAAGACCTCTGCAAGGACGGCAGGTGTACAGGCTCAAAAAGCAAAATGTAAAATAACAAATAGCCAGTACTCTACTGGAGCATACCTCTTTTAATGTGGAAAAAAACACAAGAAACAGACCAATGGCCTTTTTCAATGTAAAACACAATCAGTAAATGCACCACACTATATATCAAAAATATAATAATTAAGCCCAATTAAACAATTATTACAAATGTTCATTGAGACCATGTGAAAACAATCCTCCCAGCTTCAGAATCCAAGATTTTTCTTTTTTATTTAACAATTTATGCCAACCAGTTTTCATTGATCTATTTCCCTAAATTCTATCAATAACAATAAATTTAAAGGTAGCTGTCTTATGAATAATGGTATGCTTATATAAAGCATTAGCTGAATACTTATTTCTAATACTGCTAAGATGTTCTGAAATGCACAATTTTAGGGGTCTTGAGGTTTGGCCAACATAAAAGGCTGTACATGAACAAATTACCATATAAATAGCCCAATCACTATTACAGTTGCCAAACACTTTTGTGGAAAAAACCTTAGAGGTATTTTTACTTGAAAACTCCTTCGTTTGACAAATACATTTACAAAAAGAACAATGGCCACAAGGGTGGCACCCAACCAATTGTATACCATTTATGGTAGTTTGTACAGTGTGTTAAAGGCAAAAAATGTTTATGATGACTGAAATAGCTACTTAAGGTTTTATCCCTACAAAAAGAATATAAACATTTATGACCTAATAGTTCACATATAATCTATCATCTGTCAAAAGAATGACCCAATGCTGTTGCACCAAATCTAAAAATCTATGAGTGTTTCTGCCATAGGTGGTAGTGAATCTGATTTTATTATCTGAATGAAGACCATGATTTTTATATTTGAGAAGCTCACTTCTTGAAAGTAATTGTACTTCCCTACTGGTCTGCCTTACCTTAGCCACTGAATAACCACGTTCACCAAAACGGTTTATTAAATCTGTATCAAAATGTATATAATCTTCATTATTTGAGCAGATTCTATGTATTTTCATAAACTGTGACTTGGGGATATTGGCCATAATATGTTTCAGATAACAACTGGAGGTGAGTAGTAACGTATTTGAATGATGAGGATTTCTATACAGTGTACTAGACAAAGTATTATCAGATTGTTTGGATACAGTAACATCCAAAAAAGAGATGGAAGTAACATCATAATTAATTGTAAATCTAATACCCCATTTATTTTCATTCAAATATTGCATGAATTCCTGTAAATATACAGCGTCCGACTTCCACACCATCTGGCAGTCATCCAAAAACCTACGCCAGATGTCATTTTCTCCAAGAAAAATAGGGTCTATATTATATCCTCGAACGCTTTAGAAAGTGAATGCTGATTGATCAAACTTATTTTCGTGAAACTGCAAAATATCGAAGCAGCAGAAACTCAAATTTTTTCCTAGGGAAAGAATTCAGTTGTCTGTTTCTGTTGCTTCGGTATTTTCAGTGTTATGGTGGAAAGTTACCGGTCGGATTCAGGTAAGTGCGATTGTGTGGATGTGAGTGTTAGGGTGATTTAGGTGAGTTAGGGTTAGGGCTCGGGTTAGGTGTGTGTGCGATTGAGTGGACATGAGGGTTAGGATGGATTTAAGTGAGTTAGGGTTAGGGAGCGAGTGAGGTGAATGTGCGATAGTGACGGATCTTAGGGTTAGGGTTTGGGTTAAGGTAAGTGAGTAGTTAGTGGTGTGTGCATAGTTTAGTGTAGGGTTAGGTATCAGATTTTAGGTGTATGTGTGTGGATTTCTGTTTGCTTGGTGTGCTTGTGTTTTGTGTATGTGTTTTGGATCAGCGATGTTTTTCCCTGGGAAAAAATCACTGATCTGACGGTTCGAGATTGTAAGCTTTCGCTTAAATTAGGTCGATCAATCAGTGTTTGCTTTTTTAAGCATTCGATGATATAATATAGACCCAAAAAATATGATTTACATCATATAGGTTCATAGGTTCATACTAAGCTATCTGCCCTAGGGCATTTGTAAGCCTAGCCAGATTGTATTTGGCTTTCGCCACCCATTTTAAATTAATTTTGCTATGCTCTTTTTCGAGGTTAGTATACTGTGCCTCTGTCTAACAGTGACACAGAAGTGATACCCGGGGTAAACCTACGATCTCCCATCCACTCATCAAGATTCCTCTTGAAGAGAGTCAATGAGGGACTCTGCCTAACCTGGACTGGGATTTTATTCCAGAGTGAAGGGAGCCTCTGGGTTATGAATCTGTCCCTCCAGCATGTCCTATTTATTTCAGTGCTGAGGTTCAAGTCTCTCGAGCGCGTAGCTCGATGGGATTTGGATTTTCTGAGGTGCAGCATGTCCATTAATTCCGGGTTGGACATGGCTTTATGTCAGGCACAGATCACCTCTGAGCAGGCGGTATGCCACTGAGTAGAGCTGGAGTTTCTTTAACCGGGCAGCATATAGCATCTGTTTGAGCCCTTTGATCCTCTTGGTGAGGTACTTTTGGGGTCTTTCCAGTTGCTGCAGGTGTATGGTAAGGTACATCCCAAAAGGGGCATTGTACTCAATTATGGGCCTGATGAGGGATGAGTAAAGAGGCACAATGACCTCCCCTGATCTAGATGTGAATCCCTTCATGATTAGGTGGGTTATATAAAATGTTCTTCTAAACACTTTGGCCACGTGGTTGTCAAATGAGAGATTGCTATCAACTTGGGTCCCCAGGTCCCTAATTACTTTTTCTGTACTTAATGGATTACCACATATGTGGTAATTTGTGGGCACTTTGTTTTTGCCAAAGGGGATGACTATACACTTTTTGGCGTTTAGCTTGAGGCCATGGCTCTGGCACCAGTTGTCTGTTTCTATGAGGCCCTTTTGGGGGATGCTTGTATCGGCTGGAGAGTCGATTATGGCGCCCAGTTTGCAGCCATCTGTGAACTTGGTCAGCCACAGTCCTTCCGTGTTGGCCTGTACCTCCGAGAAATATATACCGAACAAGAGAGGTCCCAGGACTGAGCCTTGTGGGACGCCACTTGTAACTGGTTTGGAGTCTGACATGGCTCCAGCAATTCTAACCATGTGGGTTCTGTCCTTGAGCCAGTTTGCAACCCATCTAGTGACATAGGGGTTTATATTTAAGCTGGTGAGCTTATCTATAATGCCCAAGTGGGGTATTGTATCCAAGGCTTTTGCGAGGTCCAGGTAGGCTGTGTGGACCACCTTCCCCTCGTCAATGGCCTTGGTGACTGTTTCAAAGAAATTGACCAGGTTTAAGAGGCAGGATCTGCCCTTAACAAAGCCAAACAGGGTAGGATCCAGTGTCTGTAGGTCCCCAATATCTTTATTTATCAGGTCCATGATGATTTTTTCCATAGCTTTGCAGACCAAGCTAGTCAGGCTTATGGGGTGAAAGTTTCCAGGATCCGTTGAGGCACCACCTTTGTGGAGAGGGACCACTGTTGCTGTACGTCACTCTTTGGGTACATATCCTGTAGTAAGGCTGAGATTGAACAGTAGTTTTATGTTTGGGTTTAGCTCTTCTTGGAGTTCATGTAGGACGCAGCCCGGGACACCGTCTGGTCCCATTGATGCTGTATTTTTTGCTTTGGAGAGGGCGGCTCTTACCTGAGCATCTGAGATGTCAGTGGGGCAGAAATCTGCTGGGATAGATATTTGCCCTTTTGGTGGGGAGGGGAGGGAGAAGTTTGCGCTGAACCTGTCAACTAGGATGTTGGCAATGTCTGTGGGTTCGGTGTATTTTTTGTCATTTTGGACTAATTCTGAGCATATCTGGGAATTCCCACCCAGGTTCGTAACATAACTAAAGAAAGCCTTGTGATTATCCTTAGTGTCCTGTGCAATTTTTCTCTCAAAGCTGGCCTTAGACAATTTTATGAGTGCCCGTAGTTTTTGCTAATACTGATCAGAGATGCCTTCCCTTTTTGGGATTTTGCTCTATCATGTAGTAGCTTCCTCCTTCTACTGTATAGTTTGTTTATGGCTGGGGTCCACTAGACAGGACGTCTGCCTTTGGAGGATTGGGTCTTGGTTTTATTTGGGATTGCATGATCCATGCATTCCTGAAGGTGTTCATAGAATGCGTTTATAAAGGATTCTGCGGTCTGGGCCGTATTTTCCACAGGCCCAGGGGCTTTGAAGGATTCCACCTCAGTTTTGAGGAGTGTGAAATTTGCTTTAGAGAAGTTTTTCACTGTGGTTTTCTGGGCGGGGGGTGGGGTCAGGATGTGAATATCCAGTGAGATTAGTGTATGGTCTGATCTTACCAGTGAGGGATACACTTCTGATCTGGAGCATGGAGTCCCCATGTTGGTGATGATCAGGTCCAGTATGTTTTCCCCTCTTGTGGGAGTGGTAGCAAGTTGTTCCATAGCATTTGAGTTTATAAATTCTAGGAACCTTTGGGCTAAGGTGTTGGATCTAGAGTAATGCTCCCAGTCTATGTTTGGGTAGTTGAAGTCATCCAATATAATGGTGTTTGGAGAGACCTTCATATTTTCCAGTGTTCTCAGGAAAGGTTCCTGGCTTTGGGAGGATGGTCTGTAGCAGGCTATAAACTGGAAGGCAATTTTACCCACTGTTAGTTGCACATGGATATAGTCTCTGATGCTTTGTGCTGTGCCACCAACCTGGAGGTGTGGGTATCTTTGACGAATATTGATACTCCCCCTCCTTTTGTGATTCGGTCCAAGTTTTGGGGCCTAAAAGCATGGTATGAGGTATAACCTGGTAGTGCTGGGGTGCTCTCGGGAGCCTTGAACCAGGTTTCTGTTACTGCACAGATATCAGTGTTCTCCATGCTAAGGAGAGTTTTGAGTGTGTGCATCTTGAGGTTTAGACTTCTAGCGTTGAGTAGCATTACTCTTAGTTTCTTATCCCTTGTGATACCTATGGAGGTGGGTTTGTCTTTTGAACCTTGCCTAAAAAGGCACTATGGTGGTAGCAAGAGCCTTTGCCAATATCCGAAAGCCCATGGGGGACAGGTGCAAGCCGTCCCTAGCGAAGCATCGTGGCTTGTCGAGCATGTCATCCCAGGCTGACAGGCATTGGATCCCCTTTGAATGACACCAATACTTAAGCCAGTTGTTGAAATTGATCATCTTTTCTTCATATTGTGGCATCATTCTTGGTGAGGGTAAGATGCTACTCAAGGTCAGGGTCATACCGGCCTGGGCTACATGCTCAGAGAGCTCCTCTGTCTCTTTTCATGTAGTCCAGGTAGGTACGTCTCAGGTCATTCACACCAGCATGGACAATGACTGAGTCATATTTGTACTTGCCTTGGAGTGACCTGAGTGCTTGTGTTATGTGGCGGATCCTAGCGCCCGACAGGCAGCTCACCGTGACCTTCTTGTTCAGCCTGGTGAGCGGCACGTCAGTGTGCCTGACTATAGAGTCACCTATTACAAGTGTATCAGTTGTGTTGTTTAGCCTTAAGGGCTGTGACTGTTCGGCACACTGGCTTTGTGAGCTATGTGTTGCACGTGTTTTGTTTTGGGGTAGCGGTTGCTTGGGTGTTTGCTTTGGAGGTCTCTGCTGCTTAGGCAGATTTTTATTTAGAGCCTCCGAGTATGTTTTTGTGTGTTTATGTGTTTGTTTTGTTGTCGTGGTAGGTCTATGTGAGACTGGAATTGTAGTGAGTGTGGTTTCCTTCTCCTCCTGACTGGTTACGCCAGCACTGAGTTGAGAGAGCTTAGCCTCCAGTTTGGCTATATGGTTGCATCTCTCACATGTGTTGGAATTTGTTGGGAGGAGGAGAGGGTTGTCTGTGTACATGAGGCAGTTGTAACATTGCCTCAAGATTCCCAGATTCACCAGCTGGACCAGAGAGGAGACTGACAACTGACCTTTGGACATGCTATAATTATCTGCTCAAGATAACCCATAAAGAGGTCAGCATATATGGGTGCAAAAGATGCACCCATAGCTGTACCTCTCAACTTCAAAAAGCATTTAGTATTGAAGAAAAATAAATTTTTAGATAATACATGCTCAGCCAAACATAAAAGAAGTGTGTTAAAGCCAGGACTGAACAGGGACATTCATTACACACAGAGCTATCTGAGAAGGATCACCTGATCGGTGATATATAGCAATAAGTAGCCTGTTTTTTTTTTTTTTTGTTTTTGCTTATGTTTAGTATGTATTGCTTATTCTAGATATTTAGAGCAATTTTATTGTATGCTGCATACTTGTACTGTATTTCATAGCTGTTGGCTCACTGCTGGTTCTCTGCTGGGATAAACATTTCTTTAGTATGTTCTGCCTAAAATAGTTTAGGTAGTAGCTGTAATATTCTCCATATTCCTGATCATGTTTGTGGGTCTAGTTGTTTCTTAGTGATTGTTTTCTGAGCTCATTGTCCAGGCCATCTTAGTTAGCAAAGACCATCCCTCACTTCAGTGAGAGTTTACTGTTTATGGTCATTGTCTAGGTGGGTTGCCAGGTCTACAGCTTAGAGAAAGCACTTCATTGGTTCTTTTGAGCTTCTTTTAAAGTTGTTTCAGGTTTCGACTTTCTGTTACTTAAGAAGTTAACTTGAGTGTTTCAGCCATTACATACAGAGCTATCTGAGGAGGAGCACCTGATCTGTGATATATAGCAATAAGTAGCCTGTTTTTTTTTTTTTGCTTATTTTTTTTAGTATTTATTGCTTATTCTAGATATTTATAGCAATTTTATTGTATACTGCATTCTAGTACTGTATTTCATAGCTATTGGCTCACTGCTGGTTTTCTGCTGTGATAAACATTTCTGTAGTGTTTTCTGCCTAAAATAGCTTCCCTGCCTCCCTATTGGCATCCTGTCTTTATAACTGCTGGCCTTGCAGTTGCCCACCTCTACTCTAAATTTGATCTTGGACACTCTTCCCAGTCAATTGTCATTAGCTCATTCTACCTAATACAGAGATAACATCTGAGAAGGCCAAACCACTTAGTTTCTTTCCTTCTGTTCCTCCTTTCTCCCTTTCTTAAAAAAAATGCCTGAATCTCCTTGTGTTCTGACTGTGCTTCTCAAACATTTTGGAAATATAGAGTATATTTTAGTGCATTTATTAAAACTGTATTTGCCTTAATATTGCTACAACTCAAGTGCTCTAGGTTGCACTGCATCTGAATTGTTTTTTGTTGTTTTAGCTGTTTTTCTGTATATATAGACTTTTCTGTATATGTAAACTAGCTACTTATTCTACTGTATTACTGCGCCTTAAATCGTTTTTTCAGTTGTGCACTTGCCTTGCTTCATTTAAAAAGTTTTAAATTGCTAATTTTGTAGAGTTTTAATTGTGTTTACTGTTTAGGGCTACATACTCAAGTGTGATAGCCTTTTCTGTGTTTGTTTACTGTATTATTGCATAGTTTAGCCTGTTTTAACCAAAAAAAAAAATAAATACTATCTTCTTTGCTAATTTCCCACCTTTCCTAGCTAGTATAGTCCAGATCCCAGGCTTTGCTGGTTTCAGGACTTTATTTTCTGTGTTCAGAGCTATCCAGACCTTGCTGTGGTGGAGGGAAGTCCTACTGCTTACCAGTGGGAGTGGCAAGCATTGTACTGCCTATCTAGCACTAGAGGAGTAATTTCCAGCTCTGAAATTGTAATTTTATTAGCCATTTTGTGCTGATTTCTATCCCTTTCAACTTTCTGGCTTAAAAATGCATGTGTTTGTGTTTTTTTTTTGCATCGTGCAGCACCACAGGGCTACCGTTAAACTATTCCAAGTGCCAGAAAGTCTGCTCTTCAAATTTCCCTTAAAACTAGTTGGTTTCTCAGTAGTAGCACTAAAATCTGAACCCCTGTGACTAGCACTTGTCTAGAACCTGCTGGAAAGCACTAGGAAGCCTTGAACTGATACAAGCACTCAACTCTCCTTGTTAATAAGGAGAAATTAATCTTAGGCACTAAACAGCCTATAATTGCAAAGCACCTTGCAAAGGTAAGGGAAACAGCTCTTGTACTTTACAAAAAAAGCACCTAAACAGGCATGTCCAAGGGTCAGCTTCCGGTGATTTCTCCTGTCCACCTGTTGAATCTGGGCATACTGGGGCAATGCAGCAACCTGCCTCATGTACACAGACAACCCCCTCCTCCTACCACCCACCACTGCAACCGATGCACTGACATAGCCAAACTGGAAGCAAAGCTCTCTCCAGCCAAGTTTGTGCTGGACAGTCAAGAGGAGAAGGTTAATACTTGTACTACACCTCAAGCAACACATAGCCCTTCAAAACCCATGCCATCAACACCCACACATAGCAGTACTAAACCCACATATGTGGAGGCCCTTAACATTAACCTGCCCAAGCAAGAAGGACCTCTGAAGCTAAAACGCAAACAAACACCAGTCACAACCAAAGTGACACATAGCTCACAACACCAGTGTGCCACCCAACAACAGCCCGTAAGACAAGACAATGTACCCAACACTTTAGTCATAGGTGACTCTATAGTCAGGCACACTGATGTTCTACTTACCAGGCTGAACAAGGAGAAAATTACAGTCAGCTGCATGTCGGGCGCCAGGATCCACCACATAATGCATGCACTCAAGTCACTCCACAACAAGTACAAATACGACTCTGCCATTGTCCATGTTGGAATGAATGACTTGAGACATACCTCCCTGGACTACATGAAAAGAGACATGGAAAAGCTCTCGGATCATGTGGCCCAGTCAGGTATGACCCTAGCCCTGAGTAGCATCCTGCTTTCACCCAGAATGATACCACAGTATAAGGACAAAATGATTGACTTCAACAATTGGCTAAGCTTCTGGTGTCATACAATGGGGATCCAGTATCTATCTGCCTGAGACAACATGATCAACAAACCACGATGCTTTGCCAGAGATGATCTGCACCTGTCACCCCTGGGATTCATGTTACTGGCTAAAGCTCTTGCCACCCCTATAGTGCCTTTTTTAGGCAAGGTTCAAAGGACAAAATTACCACCGTAACAGATAAAAGCATGCAAAAAAGCATGCAAAATCTGAAGGTAATGCTACTCAGTGCTAGAAGTCTAAACCTCAAAATGCACTCTCTCGAGGCACTCCTAAAAATGGAGAACATTGATATCTGTGCAGTAACTGAGACCTGGTTTAAGGCTCTAGAGAGCACCCCTGCAATAACAGGCTACAACTCTTACCACCACACTTTTCGGCCACCAAACCAAGACCAAAACACTAAAGGTGGAGGAATGTTCATATTCATCAAGGATATTCACACCTCCAGGCTAGTTGCCCAACACAATGCATCTGAAATTCTCCAGGTGCAACTAACACTAGGTAAGACTGCAATCCAAATTGCAGCTTGCTACAGATCCCCTACCATGCCCCAAGATTCTCACTACACCTTTCTAAACATACAGGAAAATATTAAGATACAACCAAACACCCTAATACTGGGTGATTGCAACTACCCTGCCATTAACTGGGAAAACTACTCGGGTACCAACACCTTTTCTCAACGGTTCTTGGAATTCATAAATTCCAACGCCCTGGATCAACTAATCCATTGTCCCACCAGGGGCTCCAATATCCTAGACCTGGTCATTACCAACATGGGAGATAGATGCTCTACATCAATGGTCACCCCCTCATTGGTCAGGTCTGACCATAAGCTTAACATCCACATCCCACTCCCACCCCCCAGAAAGAAACCTCCGTAAAAAACTTCTCCAAAGCCAACTTCATGCTACTCGATCAGAAGTGACAAACTTCATGACACCCATGCAGACGGGAGCTGAAAGTTCGTACTAAGGCACTGTATGAGCACATCCACTCGTGCATAAATCGTGCCATCCCAAATAGAACCAAGAAGCTCTCCTCCAAAAAAAGGAAGCCAGTCTGGTTGTCCCCTGCCATAAACAAACTATACAACAGAAGGAAGAAACTGTTGCAGAAAAGAGGAAAATCCCAGGATGCAAAATCTCCCTTCCCAGCCTCATTAAGAAGCCGAGATCCCTCATAAAATCCTCCAAAGCTAGTTACAAAAATAAAATTGCCAAAGATTCCAAAGACAACCACAAGGCATTCTATAGTTATGTCAAGAATCTAAATGGCAATGCTCAGATCTGCTCTGAGCTACAACAGAATGGCATTAAATATACTGATCCCAAGGATATTGCCAATATCCTGGCAGATCGATTTAGTGCTAACTTCACCCCCCTCTCACCCCATCTCAATACCAAAAGATTGCCAAATTCCAGTAATCACGGCCACACAGGTAGAAACTGCACTCTCCAAAGCTAAAAATACAGCATCCATGGAACCAGATGACATCCCGGGCTGTGTACTACATGAACTACAAAATGAACTGGCACCTCACCTAAGTGTCATGTTTATTCATAGCCTCATCTCAGGCTTCGTGCCCACTGAGTGGCACACAGCTACAGTTATCCCACTCCACAAGGGGGGATCCACTTTTGATCCCAGGAACTACCGTACCATCAGTCTGACGAGCCTGATCTGCAAGGGCATGGAATGCATTATCATGAAACTTATAAACAAAGACATTGGCAACCTTCAAACACTGGACCCCACTCAGTTTGGGTTCGTGAAGGGCCGATCTTGTCTCCTGAACCTGATTGACTTCTGTGAATCAGTTTCCAGAGATGTTGACGAGGGTAAGGCGGTCCACACAGCTTGTCTGCACCTCACCAAGGCCGTTGACACTGTCCCCCACTCTGGAATCATAGATAAACTTACTAAGCTAGGCAAAAATCCCTACACCACTCGATGGATTGCCAACTGACTTACTGACAGAACCCAGACTGTAAAAGTAGCCGACTACAAATCCAGCTCCAGACAAGTGACAAGTGGAGTACCTCAGGCTTCAGTCCTGGGACCGGTCTCGTTTGGCATCTACTTCTCTGAAGAACAGGCCAACACTAAGGGACTCTGGCTAACAAAGTTCACAGATGAATTAAAACTGGGAGCCATTATTGAATCCCCAAATGATGTGTATATTCTGCAAAAGGGCCTTACAGAAACAGATGCTTGGTGCCAGATCCATGGGCTCAAGCTTAATGCCAAGAAATACATAGTTATCCCCTTTGGGGAAAAACCATGTACCCATGAATTACCACATAGGTGGCAGTACACTAAACGCCGAAAGTGTGATGAGCGGCTTGGGGACACAGGTGGACAGTGGGCTCACCTTCGATAACCACATCGCCACAACAGTCAGGAAATCCTTGTATGTGGCTCACCTCATCACTAAGGGCTTTTCATCCAGAAAAAAGAGGTCATTGTCCCACTGTACTCATCCCTCATTAGACCCATTATAGAGTACAACACCCCATTTGGTATGTACCTCACAAGACATCTGCAACAACTGGAAAGGCTGCTGAAGTACCTCACTAAAAGAATCACAGGCATAAAGCAGATGCCCTATGCTGATCATCTAAAAAAACTCCAGCTATACTCTGTGGTATATTTTCTACTCAGAGGCAATCTCTTTTAACATACAAGGTCATTTCAAACCCTGAGCTGTTGGACATGCTCCACTTAAAGAAATCCCAATCCCTCAGAGCCACACACTCCAGGGATCTAAACCTTGTCATCACAATGAACAAAACATGCTGGAGGGATAGGTTCCTGACCCAGAGACTCCCCATACTCTGGAATAGACTGCCCATACATGTCAAGCAGAGTGCCTCCTTGGCCTTCTTCAAAAGGAACCTTGACGACTGGATGGGAGATAGGTAATTCAGCCCGGGGATCACGTCATTCGCCCTGCTAGACAGGGGTCCAGGGAAGTAAATATTGTGGGAAGAAATATCCAGGGAATTGTTATGGCTAGCCTTATATAGGCCCTAGGGCTGATAGCCTAGTACCAACCTGTGAACCTATGACATTTTATCCAACCATTATTCTAAGGCACACAAACCCGCCCAGTGAGGAATACTGGTATATAGGGATGTAACGTCAAATGTACACAGTAGCCAACTGGGCTGTAATTTGGCATCAGAAATGATATTCAAAAATTAATTTGTGTCCTGTATCCTGGCTCTGACTCCAGATAACAATGGCTTTTAATACATGGTAAGGTAGGCAGACAAAGGTTCAGTAAGGGAGCCTCTACCAGAAACTAGGTCTACCAGGGTTTTTTTTAATGTCCTTGTGAATTTTAGGAAGGAGATAGAAATACTGAGAAGATGGATCCGTAACCTTCAAATGAAACATAGTACGTTTATAATACCTTCACTAACAGCAGACTCCAAAAATGCATCACTTTCTTTTTTGAAATCACATGTGGGATCATAGGTCATACAAGTATATAATCTAGCATCTTGTAACTGATTGTGCGCTTCTGCAACATACAAAGATTTATCCATTACAACTGTTGCTCCACCTTTATCAGCATGAACAGTAACAATATTTTTATTATTTTTCAATTGTGTCAAGGCATTCATTTCCTCTATGGACAAATTTAAAGGAGAAACATATTGTTGACCATTTAGACCAAAATGTAACTCAAGTACACATTTTTGAAATACTTCCACATCTTGTATTCATAGGTGGAACAAATGTTGATCTATTAAACTTGAAGCCACGGTTTTCATCAGCACATTCAATACCCTGAAAGTATGGTTTAAGGTTGAGCAATCTGCAAAATGCATACAAATCTTTATCAAAGACATCCTCAGAAACAAAAGAAACTGGAATAAAAATTTAGACCTTTATTTAGTAATGTATAATCAGATTCAGACAGAACAACTGAAGAAATATTGATAACATTGCTGGGGAGGTTACCTGGGTTTTAGGAAGCTCAGTATTGCTTCCAAAGAACCATCGATTCCTTTTGGACTTATCTTTCCTACCCCCCTTCCTTCTTTTGCTAAAGATAAAGGGGCTGAATCAAGATTGAGTTTTTTTGCTGAATATCAGCCCAAGAAGACATTAATAAATCATCCGTTTGGCCTACTAGAGGTTTAATACAAACTCTCAAACCCCCTTCTTCTAAAGCTACCCTGTTGAAAAGAAAGCAAAAAAAAAAACAAACATCTTTCTTCCTCTTCGGAAGGAATTCCTAACTGGCAATCATTTACACAGTCTTTGATGAAGGCCTTCATGGTCCTTAGGCCCTCAGCCTCCTCACACTCCATTATCCCAGTGCTTAGCCTGCTTCAGCTACTTCTGTTCTCCCTCCCACTCCTCAGGAACAAGAAGAGGAAGTGTTTTCATCATCATCAGATGTGTCTATATAACGGTCTCAACTCTGGAATACTGTTCCCCAGATGGACTCTCCTATAGCCGATATCACTTTTGGAGAGACCATTTTTAAAATGAAAGAATATTTCAAATGGGATACTTACCAAATGACTGAAATTCAAAAAAGATACTTTGAGCTGCTGCAAGATGAATCTCCTTCACCATCTGTCAACCACTCAGTTATTCCTGCATACCTAAATGTATTTGCTTCCACATCAAAAAACCCAGACTCTCAACCACCTGCTCCTAAGAGTCCTAATCATTTCTGTAAGGTGCCTGATCACTACAAATTTCTTGTGAACCCCCCCTTGGAGGACCCTGGAGTAATAGCTATGGCCCCTGCCAAGCAGTCAAGGCTGATTCCATCCTCATCTGTTCTGCCTTCTGAGAAGGATAGCAAAAACATGGACAGGCTGGGCAAGAAGGTTTATATCTCATTCGCCCTAGCCTTCAGAGCCATTAATTACCAAACCTATATGATTAAGTATACCTTGGACTTGGTAGCCCAAGCATCTACCCTTCTAGCCTCCCTGCCTGACTCTCCCAACAAGACAGAAGTAGCATCAAAACTGACCCTGGCATCCCAAGTAGCCAGGCATTCCATTAGACACAGTTATGATGCAGCAGAGGCCTCTGTGAGATCTACTGCATCTGCATGTGTACATCGCAGATATTCATGGTTCTGGCTACAACCATTGCCTGAAGATTTTAAATCTAAAATTCTAGCTGCTCCATTAGATCACAACCTCCTGTTTGGGAAACAGTCTGATGAACTGTTTAAGCACCTTCAGGAGAAGAGCAAGGAGGTACAAGACATTAAGCACCTTCTGGTATCTCTTATGCCAAAATACTACAGAAATTATCCAGCTAAGACTTCCTATGTCTGCAGAACCTCTTCCACTGCTACTCCTCCTCCTTCCAGGTATAGGAAAGGTAACAGGAGGCAAACCTCCTCCAGGTCTGCTCCTTCTCAGTCTACCCACAGACATCCCTTCCTGGATAGAAATGGTACCAACAATGTGTGACTGCCTTGCCCATCTCCCCCCTGCCAGCCCGTCGACCACACTGCCTGCCCCTCTGGAGAGCTATCACCTCAGACCACTGGGTCCTAGCAATAGTAGAAAAGGGATATTTTTGATCTTGGAAAGAAAAGCCCACAGCACGGGGCATCCCATTTCCACCCAAAAAACAACTACACCTTATCCCTCAAATTATACAGGTTCTACTGGTTCATGGAACAATAGAACCTGTCCCCTCAGTACAAGAAGAAAAAGGTCTCTACTCAAGACTATTCCTGGTACCAAAAAAGGATGGACCATGGAGGCCAATCCTGGACTTGTCCTTTCTAAACCTATTCCTAAATGTCCCTTCATTCAGAATGCTGTCCCTTCAGACCCTTCTTCCACTACTGCCACCCCAAGCATTCATGGCCACTCTAGACCTAAAGGAGTCCTATCTCCATATCCCTATACAGCCCACTCACAGAAATCACTTACATTTTGCTGGGCTCTGTTCTCACTTTCAATTTACTGCCTTGCCCTTTGGTTTGTCCACTGCACCCAGGGTCCTCACCAAGTGCCTAGCCCCTACCATAGTCTACTGCAGGACCAAGGGTATTCAAATATATCCATACCTAGATGACATACTCATTCTTGCAGAGAAAGAAAGCACCCTCAAAAAACATCTGCAGTTTTCCATGACTCAACTACAAGGGTTGGGGTTCACCGTCAGCCTCCCCAAATCTTCCCTTACACCAGAGCAGGACAAAACCTTCCTGGGGTGCAGGATCAGAACAGACCTGGTGAAGGCATTCATCCCTCCAGACAAGGTGTTTTCTGTAAACAGACCACTTCCAGGATCTTATCCAGACCCACCAACTGTCAGCAAGACAATTCATGTGACTTCTGGGTCTTATGGCAGCCACTATTCCCATGCTTCCACTAGCCAGAATGCACATGAGGAAGCTACAATGTTATCTAAAGAATGTATGGTCCCAACACAGCCACTCCCTAGACTTCCAGGTCCCCTTGCTACCCTGCCTCAAGTCAGAACTATATTGGTAGATTTAACAGGTTCAAATGAACCCAGGCCTTCCTCTCCTACCACCTACACCAGTTCAACATATGCACACAGATGCCTCAGCTTTGGGCTGGGGGGCTACCATGAAGGGCCTCAAGGTGCAAAAACGCTGGCAGGCACACCTCCTGAAAAAACACATTGACGTAAGGGAGATGACTGCAGTTCATCTAGCCCTAAAAGACTTCTTCCCCCTTCTACAGCCAGGTCCCCTTCAAATCTTCACAGACAATACCACGGTCATGTGGCGCATCAACAAACGGGGGGGAGGGGCAAGTCTTACCTCCTCTGCAGGCTAGCTATGCAGATTTGGGACCTAGCCTCACAAAACAACTTATCTCTGCAGGCAGTCTACATTCTATCCCGGGACAGCCATCAAGTGGATGCTCTCAACAGATCTTTCTGTTTACATCATGAGTGGATGTTGCACAGAAATATTTTGCTAGACATTGTCCACCAGAGGGGCACACCTCAAATAAACTTATTTGCCTCCCACCAGAACAGACAGCTGAGAAAATTCTGTACAAAGGACCACTCCCCTCTAGCCTGGAGAGTGGATGCCTTCACCATCTCATGGAAGGGATGAATTCTGTATGCCTTTCCTTCCTTTCCACTCATTCAAAACGTCCTCCAGAAAATCAGGAAGGACAATCCAGAAATCTTGCTGGTGACTCCCTATTGGCCAAGGCAGCATCAGTTTCCCCTTCTACTATCCCTTGCCAAGGGCAGTCACCACAAGCTACCCCACAAGGTGGACCTACTCACACAGCAAAAGGGAACTCTCATCCACCCTCATCTGGAGATGCTGTGTCTAACACTCTGGGTGATAAACTTTTAATACCTTTAAGACACCACTACTTGAGGATGTGCTTTCTGTCCTGAGGGAGGCCAGGAAACCTAACACAGGGAGATCCTCCATTCTAAAATGGGAAAGAGTCTCCAAGTGGAGTCTCCAAAGGCTTAGGGATCCCTTTCAAGCAGATGTACCTCTTGTCCTAACATATGTACATGAGCTTATCAAGACAGGCTTTTCATATTCATCAGTGAAAGTGCACCTTTCTGCTATCTCTGCCTGCTTACCCTTAGACCCTCCGTTACTGTCCAGGCTAGATGTTAAATTGTTCCTGAAAGGAGTATTGGACATCAGACCACTGAGAAAGCCTGTCCCACTGCCTTGGGACCTAAACTTTATCCTGGAAAAATTCACACTGTCCCCATTTGAGCCAACTAGATCTGCATCTCTACAAATGTGCACATGGAAAACAATCCTGCTGGTAGCTCTCACTTCATCCAGAAGGGTATCAGACTTGCAGGCTCTCATGGCATGCCCCCCTACACTATCTTCAACAAAGATAGGCTAACCCTTCACACCAATCCTTCCTTCATGCTCAAAGTGGTCAACGAGCTATCATTAAATCAGTCCATTCACCTGCCCACCTTCTTTCCCTCTCGTACCAATGACAGTGAGGGAATTCTCCATTCTCTAGATATTCACAGGCAATTAAGGTTTTACTTGGACAAAACTAAGACCATTAGGAAATCTAATCAGCTCTTTGTATCTTTTCACCCCAGGGCCCTGGGCAAGGCAGTCTCCAAACAGTCCATCTCCTGTTGGATCAGGAAGACTGTTTGCTTCTGCTACTCCTACCCTGGCAAGGATTTACTTCAGGAGGTAAGAGCGCACTCTACTAGGGCTGTAGCATCTTCCAAGGCCTTCTTCAGGAGCCTAGACACAGCCTCCATCCTGGAGGCAGCCACCTGGTCCACCATACACACATTTACCAGACACTACAAATTGGATCATATCTCCAGAGCCAGAGCAGGTTTCACTAGGGTAATCCTGCAGGGATTTCTGGAATCAGCTACCTGTACCTCCACCCTTCACCCTTCCTAAGCTGTGGTACTCCCCCACAGTAAGATGACTGCAACATGGGAATAGAAGGACATAGAGTAGATGTTCATCTTGCATACAGCTGCAGTCATAACAGATGGGTTCTCCTGCCGTCAGGCGGGTCCTCGGTCGGCCGAATTCCAAAGTCTAGGTCCGGCGTCGGTTGTCGTCGCTTCTTCCCTGACGTCAGTGCGACAGGGGTATAAAAGAACCAGCCGACGCCATTTTCTTCAGTCTTTCTTGCCGCGCGGTGCCCGAAGCAGAAGCAGTTCGCAAGTGCCGGTCGGCCAGCTTCTGAGATTACGAAAAATTTGGAACCGAAGTCTTCTTAAAAGCTAAGTACCCCGTTGGGGAAACTTTTCTTGCCTCAGACCGATGTCAGACAAAGTTAATAATTGTATTTCTTGTGGGAAGCAAATACCGCATAAGGATTTCCATTCCCTCTGTATACCTTGTTTAGGCCCAGACCACGACGTCTCGGTCTGTCGCTTTTGTGCTACATTCAACAAACGCACTATTAAGCGTCGGGCGGAGTTCGCCCAGCATTATTTTGGGAAAGCATTTAACTATACTATGTCGTCGGATACGCCGACTCCGGTTTTGTCTAAAAAACGCAAAGACAAGGACCGACACTCTAGGTCCGCGGCCTCTACCGACACCACGCCAAAGCCGACTACACGTGGTCCGGTTCTCAGCGAGGCGCCTACGCAGCCCCTGATTACCGACGACACATCTTTGGCGGTGTCTCCTGTACCTGAGGTCGCAGGCTCCTCGGCCCACACCCTGACTACAGATACCGAAGCCACGCTTGGCGTTGAAACACAGAATGTAGATAGGTCCACCTCCACTCAAGGTGTCTTCATACCTTCTTCTTCTTTCTCCATCAAGGCTTTCACCAAGTCTAAAGCTACCATGCACCCTAAGAGACCAGCTACACAGGGCCCATCTCCAGGCCCCATGCCTAAGAAACAGATGCTTAAAATGGCTGAGGATTTAATTACTCTAATCAGTGGTTCTCAGCCACCTCCGGACAAAAGACCCAGAGTGGTGGAAGATTCCCCCTCCTCTGATCAGGGCTCCATTATTTCGGAGCACTCTGATTATCAGGAACAGTCTTACTCCCCTTTTGAAGACTCTGATGCAGAGGAATCTATTCCTTCTGTATACCCCCCTAAAGATTACTCATTTGGTGAAACTCTGCATACCTTAAGGGAACACTTTCACTGGGAAGGCCAGGATTATTCAGATTCCAAGAAAAGGCTCAGGGAATTTCTTTTGTTACCCCAGCACAAGCCTCTGGCTATACCTCCTGTCCTGGACATCCTAGATGATGTTTACTCGGAGGCCTGCCTCAACCCGGACTCTCTTCCTCCAGCTCCAGTTAAGCCTGACAGGTACTACAGGGTTCCTGACTCACACTAATTTCTATACAAAAGCTATGCTGCTGACCTAGAAACCATCTCACAGGGGCCCAAGGGAGTTAAGGCCTCCATTGCCAAAAACCCATTGCCTTCCGAGAGAGATTCCAGATCCTTAGAAAGGTGGGGAAAAAAGGTATATACCTCAGCTACCTTATCCATGAGGGCCTTAAACTGTCAGTTTCATATGCTAAAATACCAACAGTTTCTGTTATCTCAATTGAAAAGTAAAGTGTCACAACCTGAACAATCAGACATGAAGGAGTTGCAGGATTTGATGCATAGTGCAGAACAAGTGGGTAAACATACCTTACAATGTGGTTTTGATGCTCTAGAGGCCTCATGTAGAGCTGCTGTTACAGGCTCAGTCATACGTAGGCATGTCTGGCTCAAGGAGCAAGCCTTGCCTGATCATGTCAAAGCTAAATTACTAGACGCCCCTCTTCAAAAGGATGTACTATCTGGGGCAAATGCTGAGGAAGTATTACGGAAAATGGAGGAAAAGGCTAAATCAATGCAAACTGTGAAAGAATTTCTGCAGGTTCAACCTCCACGTTTTAGTAGAAATTGGCCTTCCAAAAGCTGGTCCTTTCCTGCCACAGACAGACCCCAAAGAGGCAGATACAGGCGCCCGAGGGGCAGAGGACAAACACAAAGTTCGTACAGAGGCAGACAATGGCAAGCTCCTACACAAAGAGGTGGTGAGGACAACTCGCAGTCTTTCAGAAAGCAAAACCAATGACTTTCCCCTTTGCATGCCAACCAGGTCTCAAATGGCAGCCCCCTTAGGAGGAAAGCTGGCACTATTCTCAAAAAATTGGCATATTGTCACAAAGGACAAATGGATCCTGAACATTATAAACAGAGGCTACAAATTCCATTTTCATACCCTTCCAAAAATGAAAGGCATGCCAAACCTGCCACACAATCAAAGGGCAGAGGCACAAAAGCAAATTTCAGGTCTTATAAACATGAAAGCTATTCAAGAGGTACCTACACACGAACAAGGTCAAGGTTTTATTCCAGGCTATTTCTGGTGCCAAGGAAGGGAAAAGATTGGAGACCTATTTTGGATCTTTCCATCCTAAACACATTCGTACTCGTACCAAAATTCAAGATGCTCACTCTACAGCAACTTCTTCCCATGCTGGGCAAGGAGTCTTGGCTGGTAACATTGGACCTCAAGGAGGCATACCTGCATGTCCCAATCAGACAAAATTGCAGAAGATACCTCAGATTTCTTGCAGGTTCAACCCATTATCAATTCTCTGCATTGCCCTTTGGTTTATCTACTGCCCAGAGTATTCACGAAATGCCTGGCATCAGTAATTGCCTACTGCAGACTTCAAGGGATACAAATATACCCTTATTTAGACGACTGCCTGATCCAAGCGGACAGCAAGCACATTCTTCTGAAACATCTGGCTTATGTAATAATGTTATTAAACTCTCTAGGATACACAGTTAACAAAGAGAAATCAAGACTAATACCCTCTCGGAAGATAATTTTCCTGGGTGCCAATTTGGACACAAACACCCAGATGGCCTACCTCATGCCAGAGAAGCAGGGGCAACTATTTCAATATTTCAGAACACTGGCAAATTGCACCAGGCTGACTGCAAGGAAAATCCTGCAGGCTCTGGGATTCATGGCATCTTGCATCTTACTAATCCCATGTGCAAAGCTGCATATGAGAAAACTACAATGGTACCTAAAAAACATATGGTCTCAACACAGCCACAGTTTGGAAACAATAATACCACTAATTCCATGTCTTCAAAAGGAATTTCTGTGGTGGGCTCAAGCATGCCAAACAAACACAGGTCTTCCATTCAGCAAGCCTCAAGCAAATCAAGTCATCACAACAGACGCCTCGGACTACGCCGGGGGGGCGCACATGACAGACCGGTGCATTCAGGGCAAATGGACCCAAAAAGAAAAGCACCTTCACATCAATCAAAAAGAAATGCTAGCAGTGATAAATGCTATTATAGCTTTCAAGGATCTTCTACAACCAGGCCAGCTATTGATAAAAACAGACAACACCACAGTTGTGTGGTACATAAACAAGCAGGGAGGAACACATTCTTATCCCCTATGCAAACTGGCCATGTCACTTTGGAACATGGCCATGGACTTACAAATGGAACTACAAGCACAGTACTTGCCAGGCAAGGAAAACACGCTGGCAGACAACCTAAGCAGGAATATGACAGATCCACACGAATGGAAGTTGCATCCAAAAGTTTTTACAGAAATAATCCAAGAATGGGGAAGGCCAGACATAGATCTTTTTGCCTCCCACAAAAATCATCAATTGACAAAATTCTGCTCAAGGATCTTACATCCAAAGCCTGGAGAGTGGACGCTCTCTCTTTCAGTTGGACATCAATGACAGTTTATGCCTTCCCACCTCTTCCTCTGCTGCCCAAAGTCCTATTGAAGACCAAAGCAGACAGGCCAAAGATGATCCTCATTGCTCCGGACTGGCCAAGGCAACACTGGTACCCACTCCTGAGGAGCCTGACGCATTCCCCACCGTGGACCCTGCCTCTAATGCCTCTTCTTCTGACTCAGCACAGCTTCAAAACTCTTCACAGTCAGCTGAAAACACTCAATCTAGCCGCATGGAAGATTCCTTAGCATCGCAGCAGGCCTTGCTCTCCAAGGAGGTGCAGGATGTCATTTTGGAGGCCAGAAGGCCATCAACTAGAAAAGCGTACTCTGCAAAATGGAAACGTTTTTGTGTTTGGAATGAGAAAAAGGGCCAGTGCCCTGGAAAACTGAATTTACCTCAAATACTACAATATTTGGCTGAACTGCTAAGCAGTGGTCTTTCGTTCTCCTCCATCAAAATCCATGCCTCAGCCATTTCTGCAGAATACAACACTGATCCACCTTTATTCTCTCACCCTCTATTAAGACAGTTCCTCAGAGGGGCTAAGAATTTAAGACCTCCAAGAAAACAACCAATACCTGCTTGGGATCTTAATTTCATTCTGGAAAAACTGACTTTGCCTCCTTTTGAGCCAGCTGCCTCATCAGATTTACAATATTTGTCCTGGAAAACAGCTTTCCTTCTGGCTATCACTTCAGCTCGTAGAGTTTCAGAACTACAGGCTCTTATGGCTGTCCAGTCTTTTATCATCTTCCATCAGGACAGAGTTTCATTATGTACCAACCCATCCTTTATGCCTAAAGTGGTATCCAGGGTAGCTTTAAATCAGGCCATACATTTACCTACTTTTTATTCTAATCCTCAAAACAAAGGAGAGAGATTACTGCATTCCCTGGACATCCACAGACAACTGCATTATTATTTGGACAGAACAAAACCTTTCAGAAAATCAGAACAGCTTTTTGTGGCCTATGCGGTAGGAGCTCAGGGAAAGTCAATATCCAAACAGACTATCTCAAAATGGATAGCCCACTGCATACGCTTTTGCTATTCCTTTCATGGCAAAACTGTACCTACAGGCATTAGAACTCATTCTACCAGGGCCACAGCCACCTCTGCAGCCTTCCTCAGAGGAGTTCCTACCAAGGATATTTTAGAAGCAGCCACTTGGAGTTCTGTGCATACCTTCTCCAAGCACTACAACCTACCATTATACTCCAAATCTAGAGCAGGCTTTGCCACTGCAGTCTTGCAGGGCATTTTGGCTCCTCCTAGCTCCACCTAGTGCCTACCACCCCTTTCTTAGCTTTGGGATTCTACCCATCTGTTATGACTGCAGCTGTATGCACGATGAACATAGTACAGTTTTGTACCTACCATAAATGTAGATGTTCGAGTGCTAATACAGCTGCAGTCCAGGTTTCTCTCCCTCCTTCCCCTCTAGGGGTCTTCTTTTATGGTGTATTTGCTTGCAACTACTGGTCTTTGATTATATTGCATTGTATTATTACATAATTTTATGTATTGCCTTCCTTCTGGGGGCACCTGACATCTGGGGCAAGAAAAACTGAAGAAAATGGTGTCGGCTGGTTCTTTTATACCCCTGTCGCACTGACGTCAGGGAAGAAGCGACGACAACCGACGCCGGACCTAGACTTTGGAATTCGGCCGACCGAGGACCCGCCTGACGGCAGAAGAACCCATCTGTTATGACTGCAGCTGTATTAGCACTCGAACATCTACATTTATGGTAGGTACAAAACTGTACTTTGTATAAAATCTTACCATAACCATAGATGTCCTTCTCTTTCATGTTGCGGTATTCCTTCCCTCCCACCTATCCCCCTGCTTTCCTTTCACCTATCTATGGGCACTATGGGACACCACCTAGACTATGGTCACACTGGGCAGTCAATGGCATTTCACTGGTCTAGAGGATATCATTTGGATCTACCTAGTCTACAGTCCGACTGGGCAGTTAGTTCTGAGGTCTGTGCTTGCAGACGTCACATTTAAGGCCCCTGGTTTGTGGTCCTGCATGTGATGTCTCATGCACTGACAGCAACCAGGCTTAAGCTTTTGTATAGGAGCTAACGTTAGGGTCATTTGAAGCAAAGAGTCCCACAGTAAGAACACTGCAAAATGTAAGAGAAGGGCATCTATGGTTATAGTAAGATTTTACATAACTATTCTATCTTGCTGCATTGTGCTACTAGCAGCAAAACATTAGCAAATGCCACCTTGAACTGACCCACATGCCTTGAGATTAGATGATTCAAGCAAGTGACTAGAAAGCGAAACAGCTGCAAGAGTCCGTCTCAAAGATTTGCTAAGTAGTAGCATTACAGTGCATGTTAGGTAGTCCAATCTCACCTTCATTTTTACATATGGGTTCAGATCCGATCTTCGGATCCGACTCGGCCGATTTTTAATCTTGAAAACTTCTGATTGGCTCGTGGCTAAGCAGGTATCCCATGGTGCACCAGTGCAATTCCCAGATCTTGTTTGCCACGTCGACGAGTTCAGATGTGCTTCTCTTGGCTCTAGCTAAGTTTTTGCAATTTTTCATTATTCTAGTATCTTTGCATAATTATTGAATATATACATTATAGGACTTATCTTTATTGTCTTGTGGTTGTTGTGTGACCTTTTTAGTGGTATCCTGTGTACCAGTAGTTAGGCGCAATTGCGCTTTGCCTAGACCGTTAGTTTTGGCGGTTTTGCCTTTTTTCCTGTTATTACAGTTAGGATTGACCTAAATTGCCTGTGGCTTTGTGTGTCTAGTATAGTAGTTTCCTGTATTCAGTAGTTAGACGCACATACTTTTTTCTTGTCTAGAGAATTAGTTTGGCAAGTTCGCTGTTTTTAATCAATAGGGGCTCTTATTGATTATTTCCTGTCAAGCAATTATTGTTGACTGGTGGTCTTTAGCAGGGACCCGCTAAAGTCTTAATTTCTTAATTTTTTTTACACTTGTTAATTGCTACCCTTGAGCGTGTGTGTGTCTGTGCTGTGCCTTCTTGGTCTTTTTGAATTAGATGACCTGGTTCTCCACAGGGCTAGGCCCGTTTAACTTAGAGGACCTAGTCCTCATGTTGCTTCCACTGTATTTTAATTGAAATATTCTCCTGTGTGACTGAATCTGTCTAGTGTTTAGTGGAAAATCTAGGATGTTAAGTTGTCAATCTCGCCTTCATTCTTGCTTGATGGGTTCGGAGCCGATCCTCGGCTCCGACTCGGCACTTGCTTTAGCTCGAGAACTCCTTTTACCAGCTCGAGGCAGCCCCATATCCCATGATGCAAGGCAGGAAGTACCCAGATCTCGTTTGCGCTTGGGAGGTCTTCTCTTTACCAGCTCCTGGTAAGTAGTTCACATTTGTGATATTTCAAGCCCCTTTTAGTTTAAAACTAATTTTTTGATAGTTTAATTTTAATTCTACCCTTTTTCTGACAGAAATTCCTGTCTCTTTTAATTTTAGTTAGTCAATTTTCCTATCCCATTCCCCCTGTTAGGGTGTGTGTGTTGGTGTTTTTATAAAATACCTCTTGGTATTTGTTTAATTTAATTTTGACTGGTGTGTCTGTGTGTGTTGTGTTTAGGCACCATGTCTAAGGAGAGGGTTTCAGGTTTTAAGAAGTGTGACTCGTGCTGTCAGAAGATGTCTCTGACAGACGGTCACACTTCTTGCCTGTACTGTTTGGGCCCTCTTCACCTGCAGGACTCCTGTGCTATTTGTCACTCCTTCAGCCAGAGAGTCCTGCAGGAGAGATTTACAAGTTGATTCTCAGGGGTCTTAAGCCGGAGGGCTCTCCGCTAAGTCGGCTCCACAAAATCAACTAAAACTGCCAAGGCCCAGGCTTCTGTTTCTAAGCCTGCGGCCTCGGCCCGACCGTTGAGTCGAGATCGCTCGGCTGGAGCCGATTCTGATCCAAAGCTTTCGGCCGATGGCTATCGGTGCCGAATCTGTTGACCACTTAGATGTCGGCTCCGATCGGCTCCGACACCCATGTGGCGCAGGCATCGGTGTCAGCTCCGATCGGCTCCGACACCGTTACTTTGGTGGCTGTATCGGCTCCGGCTGGAGCCGATACATCGAGACGCCTGTCGGCTCCGAAGTCGGTGCCAACAGGATCAGTAGTATCGGCACCGATGGCCCATTCCAGGAAGAGGGCGAGGGCACCTTCCTTGGAGCCGATACTTACGGCTCAAGCCTCTTCTATCGGAGCGGAGCCATCGGAGCCGATCTTCAAGGTCATCCAGGTTGTCAGATCATGACCTAGAGAGAGTGGTCAGTAGATTACTCAAGTCACAGGTACTGGCCCAAATGTTACACAGTCCGTCTCAGCAGACGACTGTTGGTCCACCGGTCGTTACAGTTCCTCCTTCAACTCTATCCGACATCTTGGATTTGGAGTCTCCGGGCATGGTTACTGCTACGGCTGGAGGACGGATACCCCTTCTGTTCCTTCAGCCCCTACTCTTATCTCCTCTTCCTTAGAGGGATTCGTGGTCGGGCTTCCATGGTCTCCTCCGAGGGGTGAGTGGCATCGGACCCTTGTCCGAACCCGCTCTTCCCTTGGAGCCTCGGCCTTGGTGAGCTCGGCTCCGACATCTGCCTCGAGACTTCCTTCGGTGGTTCCTGGAGTTCCTAGCTCTTGGAGCGGGTTCTCTCGGACCTGCCTGGGAGGGGAGCATTCGAGGTGATGAAGAGTGTACTGGCCACTGGTATCAGTCAGCAGTCTGTTCCCGTAGCTCCTCCCTCTATGGTACCTGTTGACATCTCTGCCACTTCTCTTGCTACAGGACCCAGAGATCCTCCGCCTCAGGTTTCCCCATTGGGAATTTCCTCTTCCGAGGATTCTCCTGATGTTTCGGGAGATCCTCCTAGGAAGAGGACGTGTAAGGGGAAGGATGTAGACTGTCTGTCACTGGATACTGACTTTGATGAGTCAGAGGGATCCCTAGATCCCCTCTGAGGATGTCTCTTTTCAGACATCCTAGAACTTCTCAAACAGAGGGAAACTGGCCCACCAACAATCCCTCTGAGGATGAGTCAGTATACCTAGAGGCGTTTGGATCTCGGCCTCCACCTCCTGGGTGTCTCCGCCTTCGACCCCTTATGCAGGTTATTGCACAGCGTGGACAGCTCCTGACTCTGTAGAGCCAGTCCCTAGGAGGCCTTCTAAATTTATCACTGCCCCTAGTGACAAACAATTCCTAACCAAGGGTGTCCCGCTGATGCCATGGTGGTGGCTGCCACCAAAAGGAACTTGCAGATCCTTCCGTGCCCGTCCATCCTCCTAATAAGGACTCTAGGACCATGGATAGGTAGCAAGCGGATGTTTTCCTCAGCGACCTTTGCTATGCTCGCTGAATTATCTTTGTCACTTCACCAGACTCCAGAGAGATATCCTGAAGGAGCTGGGAGAAGTAGTTCAGGATCCTACAGCTGCAGGGGCTCAAGAAAAGATTGCTTCGCAGCTAGGAACCCTCAATTCCATTGCTAACTCCTCCATGCGGCTAATATCTTATGCTGCGGATGGGTAGAGCCGCAGGCACAGGTGTGGCTCTTAGACGCCAAGCCTGGATGCGGCTATGTGATTTTAAGGATCCCTTTAAGGCGTCCTTCACAAATTCTCCTTTGATGGGTCAGCTTTGTTTGGCCCTCAGGTGAAGGAGACCTTGACCAGGTGTGAGCAGGACGGCAAGACTCTTTCTGCTGTTGGAGTCCGTTTTCCACCCCTTCTAGGCCTTATCCCAAAGGACAGAAAGGTGGGAAAATGTAGTTCCGTAAATCCCAAGGAGTCACGCCGATTCACGTGGTCAGTTTACCCCTAGAGGCAGAGGGGTAACAACAACAGACGCTGCTCTAGAGGCAGAGGGGTCCAAGAACCAGGGAAACAGGGAGCCTCTCTGATAAGCCCTTTCAGCATCCCTGAGGTGTTGCCCGGCTGTCCCTCCTTGGAGGCAGTCGGGGAAGATTATCACTGTACCCAGAAGCCTGGCATTCCCTCACTCAAGACAGATGGGTACAGTCGATCATATCCAAGGGTTACATAATTCCTTTCGAGGAAAGTCCCTTCCCTCAAGTTCCCTTCCAGATGTACCACCGGTCTAAGGGACATTGCAGAGTTAGAAATCGCAAAACTACTGCAAAAAGAGCCATTCAGCCAGTTACAATAGACCATTCAGAGCCGGAATCTACTCAAGGTTCTTTTGGTCCCCAAAAGACGGAGACTGGAGACCAATATTGGATCTCAGCAGACTCAACAAGTCTGTCAGGAAGACAAGATTCGAATGGTCACTCTTCAGTCAATTCTGCCCTTCTTACAGAAGGAAAACTGGATGTGCTCAATAGATCTTCAGGATGCGTACTATCACATCAAAATTCACAGACGCCCAGGAGATTTCTCCGCTTTTCTGGGGTCCAGTCATTTCCAGTTCAGAGCCCTGCCCTTTGGTCTCACTACAGCCCCCAGAGTGTTCACCAAATGCATGGCAGTGGTCACGGCTCACCTGAGACGTCAAGGATTCCAGGTGTTTCCGTATCTCGACGACTGGCTCCTGTCAGCCACCACCAGGCATCAGCTTATACAAGCCAGGGATTACACAATAGACCTTTGTTCTCATTTGGGCATCTCAGTCAACTTGAAAAGTCATCCCACGCCTGCCAGTCTATTACCTTCATAGGCAAACTTAAACACTGTTCGGATGTCAGCTACCCTTACAGAACAAAGAGTTTCAGACATTCAGACTCATGTCAGGATCATTCTGGCCAGCAAGAAAGTACAGGCCAGAATGGTTCTAAAGGTATTAGGTCTCATGGCTGCGGCCATTACTCTTCTTCCCCTGGCTCGATTCTACATGTGCCTCCTTCAGTGGATGCTGTTCACGCAGTGGTCATACCAGCAACTCCCAATGCGTCACCAGATTCTGGTGACACAAACATGCAAAGAACATCTTGCTTGGTGGATCACATCGCCTCAGGTTCACCAAGGCAGGTGCTTTGTACCTCCGTCCCCGATAGCCACTGTCACCACGGATGCCTCCCTGATCGGGTGGGGGGGGTCATTATCAGGGCAGGATGGTTCATGGGACGTGGCAACCGTTCGAGTACCATCTGCACATAAATGTCCTGGAGATGAGAGCAGTGCTTTTAACGTTGCAAGCCCTCAACGACTTTCTTCCTGTAGGGACAATTGCAGTCCACACAGACAATATGTCTGTAGTTTGGTATATCAACAAACAGGGCGGAACCAAGTCCTACCCCTTGTGTCGAGAAGCGCTCAGACTTTGGCAATGGGCGATCTCCTCTCATCGGTTTCTGGTAGCAACGCATATCCCTGGGAAAACCAACATTATAGCGGACAGATTGAGCAGAGCTGTTCTCATGCCTCACGAGTGGTCTCTCAAGCAATCCATAGCGGAAGAGATTTTTCTGGAATGGGGTCGTCCATGTTGCGATCTGTTTGGTACTCCCCAAAACAGCAAATCTCCAGACTCCTTCAGCCTCTTCCCTCTATCAGGCCATCCGCCCGGAGACGCTCTGACCCAGGATTGGCCCCAGGGACTTCTTTATGCCTTCCCTCCATTTCCTCTGATCCCTCAGGTGATCCAGAAAGCTACCGTTTTGAGAGCCAAATTGATTCTCATTGCCCCTTACTGGCCTCGACAAGTTTGGTTCCCGTTCCTCCATCATCACCTTTTGGTGCAGCCGTGGCATCTGGACCCAGTGCCAGATCTACTGATTCACCAATCCGGTCAGCTGCACCGGTCAATCCCTTCTCTCAACCTCACAGCATGGTTGCTCCACTTCCTTCCTTAGCCAGGCTTCCTTTGATCTCTAACCCAGTTAGAGATATCATAGTAGCTACACTAAAATCCTCTACCAGGAGGATTTACACAAGCAAATGGAAACGTTTCTCTTATTGGGCTAAGGCCCAAAATATTGATCCTTTTACTGCCCCTGTTCAGGCAGTTCTGGACTTCTTAGCAGAGATTTTTCATGCAGGCTCCTCTTCTTCCACAGTCAGAGTTCAGTTGGCTGCTATTTCTAATTTTCATGTCGGGATAGCAGATCATAATATTATGTCCCATAGGCTCTGCAGGGCCTTTTGAAAGGAATTTTCCTACTAAAGCCTCCAATCAGGAATCCTCCTCCTCAGTGGGATCTAAATTTAGTGCTGACATCCTTGATTCTTCCCCTTCGAGCCAGCTGTTTCTTGTTCCCTAAAATATCTTTCTTGGAAAACGTTATTCCTAGTGGCTATTACATCTGCCAGGAGGGTGTCTGAACTTCATGCTCTTTCGGTTCGACCCCCCTATTTGATTTTTCACAAAGACAGAGTATCTTTGAGAACTAATCCATCCTTTTTACCTAAAGTCGCTTCAAAAACAATCTGAATCAATCCATTGATCATCCTGTATTTTTTCCTAACTATTCAGATAGAGCTGAACAAAAGCTACATTATCTTGACGTCCACCGTCAGCTTAGATATTATTTGGACAGAACAAAAAAATTTAGAAAATCTGATCAACTTTTTGTTTCCTATGCGGATAATAAAAAAGGCCTTCCTGTTTCTAAAGTGACTTTGTCCAGATGGCTTTCTTCGGTCATCACTGAAATTTATACGATCGGGGAAAACAGCTGTGCTCAAAACCTAAAGCACATTCAACTAGGAGTTTAGCTACTTCTACAGCCTTTCAAGCTAGACTGCCTTTGGACACTATTTGTGCAGCGCCACTTGGGCCACTCCTCACACTTTTGTTTCCCATTACAAATTGGACTTGGCCTCCAGGGACAGAGCCAGTTTTGGCTCTACAGTCCTCAAGAGTTTGTTCCATTGAGCCACCCAGGATAGAGGTGCTAGGGACGGTCCCATCAAGCAACAATGAAGGCGAGATTGACAACTTAACATTAAGAAGTTATGTACCTACCATAACCTTCCATGTTAGTTGTCTTCTCGCCCCTTCTTTCTTGCACCCTCCCTCCTTCCCCTGGCCTGGACAGACCTTGTATAAGAAACTATTATGCTAAAGACCATTCAGACCTGGTCCTTTTTCCATCTGTAAGTTTCTTCTTCCTTTGGGAAGTATTTTATGCTTGGTGTTATTGCCCTTTGTCAACAAACGAGATCTGGGTACTTCCTGCCTTGCATCATGGGATATGGGGCTGCCTCGAGCTGGTAAAAGGAGTTCTCGAGCTAAAGCAGTGAGTGGAGCCGAGGATCGGCTCCGAACCCATCAAGCAAGAAAGAAGGCGAGAGAAGACAACTAACATGGAACGTTATGGTAGGTACATAACTTCTTATTTCCGTCTTATACCAGGCTAGGCCCGTTTAACTTAGAGGACCTAGTCCTCGTGTAATTCGTCTGTAGGGCTAAGCCCGTTTTAGTTAGAGGACCTAGTCCTCAGTCATTTTCTTTTCTTTCCTCTGATTGCTTGTGGGTTGCAATGTCTAAGGATAGCAAGGAGCACAAACCCTCTGGGTTTAAAAAATGTATGAAGTGCTCCCAGAAAATGTCTTTGACCGATGGCCATAGTAGCTGTGTCTACTGTTTGGAAGCCATCCATTTGCAAGAATCATGTTTATTCTGTCATGCTTTCTCTCCTAGAGTGTTGCAGGAGAGAAAGAACAAACTGATACTCAGGGGTCTTTTGAAGCCAACATTCGAGGAAGCTTTGTCTGGTTCTTCGGCTTCCTCATCCAAGTCTTCTAAGTCAAGATATGACTCAAAATCTAAAAGTTCAAAAAGGCCTTCTCTGGCACCGGCTACTGTTTCTGAGCCGCCTGCCAAATTAATAAAACCTGCCTCCTCGACTCATCGGTTTTCGGAGCTGAAGGAGAGCACTTTGGTTTCAGAGTCAGTCACAGATGCTTTGGTGCCGACTGCTGAATCCTTGCAGATAGTTGAGTCTGCTTCTCGGAGCTGGTCTGTAGTGTCCCGACCGGTCTCTTTGATGGTCAAATCTCCAGTGCCTGCTAGGTCAAGATCCCCAACCTTATCTTCCAGGACTTCCAGGAGTCTTTCGGAAGAAGATGTGGAGAGGGTAGTACTGAAACTCCTCAATTCATCTGCCCTGCCTAAGTTTTTGTTGGCTCTGACCCAGTCGACCTCAGAGCCACTCAAAACCGTCTTGTCTCCATCCATCATTCCTCCTCCGAGTCATGTTGGTTTTTCGGAGCCGGAATCCTTGTTACCAACGGAGGGACTCGGTTCCTGCTCCCCTTTCTGTTGCATTGGAGCCGAGTTCGGCTCCGACACGTTCGGCTCCATCCGTCGTGTCCAGGGACCGAAGCTCTTCTGTCGGCGCCGAGGGGGAGATTTTGAATCAATCTTCATCAGTTCCGAGCCTTCCTCTCAGTGCGTCTGCCAAGGTGAGCTCGGACCCTGCATCTATCTCGGAACCGATGGCTCTGGCTCCGGCACTGTCCTTTGTCTCTTCAGAGCAGGGACGGTCTTCGGAGCCGGAGAGATCTGCTTTTGAAGTGATGAGGAGTGTGCTATCACAATCTACAGCCCCTGCCAGTGGTACAAGCACTCTTCCCCCCCAGGGCTCCTCTTCGGTCTCAGTCCCTACTCTCTCCAGAGACAGCAGAGACCCACAGCCTCAGGAGCCACCGGCTGGTGGCTCCCACTCTTCCGGGGCATCCCCAGAAGGTCCTTTTGAGGAGCCCCCGTGGAAGAGAGTATGCAAGAGGAAGCATATTGACTCCCAGGATGAGTCTCTGAAATCGGACACTGACCTCGATGAATTGGAGGGGTCCCCTGAGTCGTCCTCTGATGATGTCTCCTTTGTGAACATTCTAGAGATCCTTAAACAGAGGTGCGTTTGGCCCACTGTCAACCCTTCTGATGAGGAGTCAGTGTACCTGAAGGCTTTCGGGTCTCAACCCTCTGCCTCTTGGGTGTCTCCACCTTTCGACGAGCTAATGGATCTGGTTAGTCGGAATGTGTGGGAAACTCCCGATGCCATGGAGCCAGTACCTAGAAGACCAAATAAGTTCCTGTCTGCCCCTCCTGGAAAATTATTCTTGTCTAAGGGCGTTCCCGTAGATGCCATGGTGGTGGCGGCAGCCAAGAAGAAGGAGTTGGCGGAGACTTCTTCCTATGTACATCCGCCAAACAAGGAGTCTCGACAGATGGACATATTTGGGAAGCGCGTATTGAGTTCAGCGGTCTTTACACTTCGATCCCTGAACTGTCTTACCCATTTCATGAGGTTGCAGAAGGATCTCCTCAAGGAGTTAGGAGATTCCATACAGGGTCCTTGTCCTGAGGGAGTCCCAAATAGGATCTCTGCTCAGTTGTCCACCCTAAATTCCATGGTTAATTCCTCCATGTGGCTCATATCTCATGCGGCTGATGGAGCCAGCAGAGCAGCGGGTTCAGGAGTTGCCCTGAGGCGCCACTCCTGGATGCGCTTGTGTAATTTTGCGGAGCCGTTCAAGTCCACCTTCACCAACGCACCATTTGATGGTTCCTCCTTGTTTGGCTCCAAGGTGAAAGATACACTCACTCGGTATGAACAGGAAGGAAAGACTCCCTCTGCCGTGGGAGTCCATTTTACTGTCCCCTCTCGACCATACCCCAAAGGTCAAAGGGGAGGTAAGATGTGGTTCAAAAAATCCCAGAGGGCCTTTCCAGACACACAGAGTGAATCCTCCTTCAGAGGCAGAGGAAGAGGAAATGGTAGACGTCGCCCTAGAGGCAGGGGTGGTCCGCAGTACCAGCAAGGCCATGGTTCCTTTCTAGGGCAGCCTTATCAGCTCTCCTGATGGTGGCCCCGACTGCGTTTTTCTGGGGCCAGTCGGGGGTCGCATCTCTTGGGTACAAAGAGTTATTACCAGAGGATATATCATACCCTTTTCCCTTCCACTGTTTGTTCACAAGAAGATCTCAGATGTTCCACCCAGTCACAGGGATCAGGCAACTGTGGAGATCAACAAGTTGCTCTCAGAAAGAGTCATCCAGCCCGTGCCAGCAGACCAGATAGGATCCGGAACGTACTCCAGGTTCTTTTTAGTTCCAAAGCAAACCAGAGACTGGAGGCCAATATTGGACCTCAGCATATTAAACGAATCTGTGAAAAAGGACAAGTTTCGGATGGTAACACTGCAGTCGATACTCCCGTTGGTAGGGAAAGACTATTGGATGTGCTGTCTAGATCTCCAAGACGCCTACTACCATATAAAAATGGACAAGGCATCAAGGAGGTATCTGCACTTCCGGCTGGGAGCCAGCCATTATCAGTTTCGTGCTCTGCCCTTTGGTCTCACCACAGCCCCCAGGGTGTTCACCAAATGTATGGCAGTAGTGACAGCTCACCTGAGAAGTCAAGGATTCCAGGTGTTTCCGTATTTGGATGACTGGCTCCTGACCGCCCCCACCAGGCATCTACTTCTCCAAAACAGGGACATCACCATCCAGCTTTGTGCTCAACTAGGGATCTCCATAAATTGGGAAAAATCTGCATTACTGCCCTTGCAATCTGTGAATTTTATAGGCGCAGAGATAGACACAGTGGATATGACAGTTCGTCTTCCTGCCGAAAGTGCACAAAACCTCATCTCACACGTTCAGCGACTTCTCCCACTTTGGAAGGTCAAAGCAAAGTGGATTCTTCATCTTCTTGGAATGATGGCCTCAACCATTCTGTTAATACCTCTAGCCAGGTTGCATATGAGAATCCTTCAATGGCGCCTGTTCTCCCAGTGGTCGTTCCAATACCTACTGCTGAATCACTCTATTCTGCTGACAGAATCATGCAAAAAGGACCTTCGTTGGTGGATAACCCCCAACAATTTGCTCACGGGAGCTCCCTTTGTGCCTGCCCAACCTGTTGCCACTGTGACCACAGATGCCTCCCAGGATGAGGGGTGGTGGCATTATTTGGGCATGACCATCCATGGCACATGGCAAGAACATGAGGCTCATCTGCATATCAACGTTCTGGAGATGAGAGCAGTGCTTCTGGCATTGCAAGCACTTCTGGACCTTCTTCCTCCAGGGACGATTGCGATACAATTGGACAACATGTCGATTGGGTGGTATATCACCAAACAGGGCGGTGCCAGATCTTACCCACTCTGTCAAGAAGCCATGCGAGTTTGAGAATGTGCGATTTCTTGCCAGCGCTTTCTGGTGGCAACGCACATTCCGGGGACAACCAACATGATAGCCGATAAGCTGAGCCGGGCAATCCTGCTGCACCACGAGTGGTCTCTGAAATGGGAAATAGTGGAACAGATTTTCCTAAAATGGGGACAACCTTGCTGCGACCTTTTTGCCAGTCCAGTCAATGCCAAGTGCAGCAGTTATTTTTCCCTAATTCCCCCTCCGGGGGAAGCACCCAGAGATGTTCTGGTACATGATTGGCCCACGGGACTTCTCTATGCCTTCCCTCCTTTTCCTCTAATCTCCAAAGTGACACAGAAAGCCAACCGACGGGGAAGCAAGTTTATCCTCATTGCCCCTTACTGGCCTCGTCAGGTGTATTTTCCCTTCCTTGAGCCTCTTCTCCTGGACGATCCTTGGATCCTGGACCCAGTTCCAGATCTACTGACCCACATGTCAGGTTCGCTACACCCATCTCTCCACACCCTCAAATTGACAGCTTGGCTGATCCAGTTCCATCTCTACTCAGGCTTCATGATGTTTCATCGTCAGTGTCCCATATTCTTTTATCCTCACACAAACCATCAACCAGAAGACTGTATGACAGTAAGTGGAAAAGGTTTTCTATTTGGGCACAGAAAATGAATGTGGTCCTTACGCCGCTCCCGTTCCCGTAATTCTGGAATTCCTTTTGGAGCTTTTTCAGCAGGGATCTGCCACAGCCACCATCAAAGTACAATCGGTGGCTATTTCAAATTTTTATTTGGGATCTCTAAATGTTAACCTCATGTCACATAAGTTATATAAAACCTTCTTGAGAGGAGCCACCTTGCTGAGACAACCTTTACAGGAACCTGTAGCTTCTTGGGACTTAAATTTTGTATTGTCCAAACTAACATCCCCTCCTTTTGAACTGTCTCATTCAGCTTCCTTAAAGTATTTGTCTTGGAAGACAGTGTTTTTGGTAGCTATTACCTCAGCCAGATGTGTTTCTGAGCTACATGCCCTGTCTATTAAACCACCTTATTTAGTTTTTCATAAAGACAGGGTTTCTTTACGCAGCAATCCTTCTTTTGTCCCCAAAGTTTGTTCTTCTGCCACATTGAACCAGTCCATTGAACTCCCAGTCTTCTTTCCCAATCATAGCAATGCAGCAGAATACCGTTTTCACCAGTTGGATGTTCACAGACAGCTGCGTTTCTATTTGCAACGGACCAAAGAATTTCAGGAGTCAGACCAATTGTTTGTTTCCTTTTCTGATTCCAGATTGGGTTTGCCAGTTTCTAAGGTGACATCGTCTAACTGAATTTCGAGTTGCATAGCTTTCATCTACAGCTCGGAGGCAGACCCTTACCTCACAGGATCAAAGCTCACTCTACCAGGTCTCTGTCTACCTCTGCAGCCTTCCAAGCCAGGGTACCAATTGATCATATCTGTGCGGCAACTACGTGGGCTACCCCTCACACCTTTATTATTTATTATAAGTTGGATTTGGCTTCTAGGGGGTAGAGCATCCTTTGGCTCCACGGTGCTCAGGAGTATCTTCCCATGAGCCACCCAAGAATTAGGTGCTAGGGACGCTGTCCCATATGTAAAAATGATGGTAAGATTGGACTAACTAACATAAAGAAGTTATGTACTCACCATAACGTTCTATGTTGGTAGTCCATCTCACCCTTCATTTTTACCAACCCTCACTCCTGGAGGTAATATTATAAATTTCTTGGTTGGCGACCCTTTAGTATTGGCTTGTTGGTTAAGGGTTTCCTTCTATCTCTTTCTATTGCTAGTGAGCAGCAAACAGGATCTGGGGATTGCACTGGTGCACCATGGTATACCTGCTTAGCCACGCGCCAACCAGAAGTTTTCGAGCTTGAAAATCGGCCAAGTCGGAGCCGAGGATCGGCTACGAACCCATATATAAAAATGAAGAGTGAGATGGACTACCAACATGGAACGTTATGGTGAGTACATAACTTATTTTTTCTGTATTTTCACTGTTAGTGTTTTATGTAGATTTCCTGGTGTTATGAATGGACTATGGGAATTTCTACAGTACTTTGTAATTTACATAATTGCACTCATGCAACAATTTTTTCTTTGCTGTTAGGATACACCTGAATATTTGCATACTGCAGCTGAGGTAAATCTTAATCACCATCTTAAGAAGCTGATGAAGGAGGGCAAATTGTGTAAGTGTGCATTTATCTTTTTTAATGAAGTTGCTGAACTTGTGTCTAAAAATTTTTATATTCAAGTTTTAGTTTTGGGTGCTTTACAGTCCAGCAAAGCCTCCTTTCTTCTGTCAAACTGGTTGTAGTTCAGATGTGGTAGTATTTCAGTTTCCTTTCAATTTAATTTGTCATATTGGTATTGTTTTTTCTAATTTTCTGACTTCTAAGGATGTCATATATGTGATCAAATGACCATTTCATCTACAGCCTGTAACCACATAAATGTGGAAATAAAAGGGATGATTTATGAGGTATACTTGCTTTGAAAGGTATTTCACCCCATAGCAGCCCATGTAATAAGTTTGCACTTGAAGCCCCCTCCCAATATTTATTAATATTCACCTCCAAGGTAATATGAGGATACAAAGTCAGTTGAGATTAACCCAGTCAGAGAAGCAGGCTGTCAGGAAAATAGTGTGTTGATGAGACAGCTATGCCAGAATTTACCCTGTTTGGTTGTGCATTGCTCATCCAGGAGTGCATGTTGTTTGTGTATGTACTGAATATTGCGCCATTTGTTTCTTTATACTATATGAATATAAGCAGACAAGCATTTTACCATTCTTTTGCACTGTCTGTATTATTATACTAAGACTGACTCAAGATAACGTTCAGTTTTCCACACCCATCTTGTGTGGCAATGATTTACTTTTCAGTGCTTCCCAAACACCACGGTTTTTATGGTCTGGTTACATTATTGAGTTGTTATTTTTTTGTATGATTTGGAGAGGTAAAACATTTGCAGTCAAGATCTTTCTAGTCTTTTTTTTTTAACTTTTTATTTTATTTTAATAACAAAGAGCTGAGTAAAATAAAAGAAAACATTACTATTTACATACATCCACAGGCATGTAATATCAGTGTAATGCAAATTAACAATGGTTAATTCGTTGAAGGTTGTGCGTCAGGCCTGGCAAGCTGGTACATAAAAATCAACTGCCAATCATTAGTGGACCGGAGTTCCTCTGTGGCGACCCCTAACCAGGAAAAGCCGAAAGACACAAACAAACAATGTTTTTCAAGCAAATCTTTTAGTTTTAGTCACAACTTAAATGAATGAGTAATATTAAAAGTTCTCATCCTAATCATATGTAGCTCACTGCTACATACAGTTTTTGCCATACTAAGAAATTCAGTACAAGAAGATGTAGTTTTACTCCTCCAATTATTGATTATTATCCTAGCTATAGCTAGTATAGACCAAAGATACTTGAGTCCTTAGAATTATTTCAGGGATCATAGCATTAAATAAAATCATTGACTTGGAAATATTACATTTATCCAACCACAATACTTGACTAAAATTGATTTCTTTCCAAAAAGGGGGAGATGACCTCACTTTCATATACCATATGTATCAAATCAGCTGTTACCTCAGAATCACATCTCCAGGATTTGATTCTGATTGATTTATATATAATTGTAACCTTGTTAGGTGTAGCAAACACTCTTCCAGGAGAACAATTTCAAATATAAAGGGGATGTAGTTTTTTTCTGTTGACTTTAATACTATTTTTTATATTCATCAGTAAAGTTTCTATTAATAATTTTTGTGGAATAATTCCAAAAAGTATTATCCAAGTATATGAAGTCTAATCTAAGATTTATATTAATCTGTGATAAGTAACACTTATTTTTCCATTGCTTTATCATTAATATTAATTAAGATTTCCAGTATTTGGGGAAAGATTTCTTATCCGAGTTAAATGTATTTATTATTGAGCTTACAAAATCTCTAAATATTTATGATATTAACCAATTATTAGAATTGTGGCTATATCTAGACAAATTTTCAACAGTATGTATTTCGGTTCCATTTAAAAATTTGTGCCAGTAAGTTAAGTTATTTTGTTCTTCATCTATCATTCTAGTGAAATTGTGAGTTTCTAAGCATTCATTTGTATATGTTATTGGAAAAATTGAAAAGATTAGGTCTTTAATACAATACTTAGAATATATGACTTTCTGGACAGAAGAAAGGATATTATTTATATAGGGAATTTGATTAGAAGAAATGTTTCCATTTAAACAATAATTTTTTAATAGCCAGACAAAACTGTTAGGAGCTGTTTGCTTATGACAGGTAGTAATATGTTTGACTTTTTTTAGATAGAAAGTTGTTTTTTTTATTTTTATTTGCATAGTCTATTAGTGTAAGTATCCTTATTACATTATATTGTACCTGTCTGTTCAAAATAAAACCTGTTTGATTGTTCTTAATTAATTTTGGTATTACTAGAGTAATTGTAATTTTGGTATTACTAGATTAATTCTATTTGCTAAAATAGACATGAACATCTTATACTCAACATTTAGGAGTGAAATGGGACTATAAGTAAAACACTTTGTTGGATTTTTATCTTGCTTTAGAATAGGTGAGACAAGGAAATATTTCCATGATGGGGGAACCTCCAACGTAGTTTTTATTTCCCTGAAAGCTTTTTCTAGTATAAAGACTGCATTATCTGGCAGTACTTTATATAGTTCAGGTACAAGATCATCTAAATCAGGAACTTTATTATTTTTTTTTACTTTTTAATTTGATCTTTTATTTCTTTTAAAGTAAAGGGTCTATCACTGGCATTTAATTGTCCATTTGCTAATGTATTCCTTATATTTTCCTTTAGAAAAGTTTCTACTATCTCATCATTGACTAAGCTATTTGAATTTTTATTTATATTTTCATAGAATATTATAAAGCACTCAAGAATGCCCTTAATGTCTGTTTTCCTTTCTTTTTTTATTTCTTTGTATTGTAATGTCTTTAATGTGATTTAGTCTATTAATTTTCTTAGATCTACTAGCAAGTGTATCTAAGCTTGACTGGTTCACCGAATATGTTTGAAGTTTTAATTTTTTCAGGTTTATTAATACTTTATGATTTAGAATTTTAACATATTTTGTATTCAAATGTTTTAGTTCTGACTAACTAATAGTGTTATTTGGTTTTAGGTCTAACTTTATTGTATCTGTTTTAATCTGTAATGTATTTAATTCTGTATCCCATTCTTTTGTCTTACTTATATACCAGCATGTAATTTATTTCTGTTCAGTTTGATTACCGGGGAAGTCCACTGGGCTCAGGGAGCCCGTTTTCAGTGGAGGCCCAGGGAGAAAAGCTCCAAAAACACCGAATACAGTTAAAGATTATACAGAAAAGTGTCGTAGAAGTTGCAAACTACAAATGCTTTTGAAAGTGAGTAAAGATAGAATACACAATATTTGCACAGAAGCAGAAATGACATGAAGATTATAACCCATCATCTACCCAAACCACCGATTTCATGTAGATTACTAAGTATAACAGTAGTACAAAGTATACAATATATTTAGTATGTAAGTGTTCAAACAGTCAGATAATAGCTTTACAATATTTACTTGGAGCAGCTTATGGAATAGCATAGCTGTTTACAGTATTTACATAGAGCAACATCTGGTATGGAAATTGGCAGTTCGATAATGAATGCTTATGAGATACTTAGAAAAAAATTACCATTTAAGTAAGCCTTTGAGTCCCAAAGGATAATACCATTTACTTCACCATTTGTATTTATTTATATAAAGTTCTTGATTTCATTTACATACCACTTGTTAAATCCTATTATTTTAACAATGTAGTCTTTTATAGCCGCTGTAGCGTTGTTGCCTCACAGCAAGAGGTTCTGCCGTTCGATTCTCGGCTGGAGTGCGGGGAGTGCCTTCTGTGTTGAGTCTGCATGTCCTCCCCGCGGTCGAGTGGCCTTCCGAAAGACATGCGTGAATGGGCATGCCTTTGTTTAGGTTGGGCATCGAGCTGGTAACTCGGCACTGTAAAAATCTACTGCCAGTCAATAGCGGACCGGAGTTCTGCTGTGGCAACCCCTAACCAGAAAAAGCTGAAAGACAAACAGACAACATGCTGGTAGTTTTTTATGATATATTAAGATATTATTTTTCAAAATAATGTTGAGTACAATAGCATTGTGATCTGCTAATGGACATGACACTATGGAAACTTCTGTTATATTTGAAATCAAATTCCCCTGTAACAAAAACCTCATCAGTACTTGTCTGAGTTCCATGTCTATAAGAATAATGGCTGTATTGAAGCAAATTTACTTTTCTTAGTTCAAACTTTAAGTTCGTAAGGCTTACAAAATGTGATTAGTATGTAGTTGATAATGTGATTCTGTATTTCTTTTTAGCAGTGGTGTTTACACTTAAAATCACCAATCAGCATGTAGATAATTTTTTGCATCTTTAGCCCCAACCCCCTGGAATCCAGTAAGAGTTTACCAAAGTATATATTTTCCTATTCCATTCAATTACAACATCACTTAACATACCATTTTTATCAACATAAGTCATAACTGGGGAATTCCTCCACAGAATGAGTGTGTCTGTTCTTTTAGATCTAAAACCAAAGCCTGCTAAAACTAAATAATTCATGAATGATAATTTGTTAACATCCTTATTGAGTAAATGTGTTTCTTGTAAAAAGTACTATTTGAGCTATGTGTAACTTCATGTATTTCAGCAGGCTTCTTCTCTTTAATGATTTATTTAATCCTTTAATATGAATAATTTTAAGAAAGCTCTTCTATATGTTAAGAAAGAGAGAAAATGCTACTTGGGTCCCGTTTCACTTTAAATAAGACAGATTAGTTATCACTGTTCCAGTCTTCTCTTATAACCTCTTCTTGCTCCTCGAACTACAATAAGAAGGTTATCAGATGTTATTTTCACATTTGTTATTATAAAGGTTAAGAAGCTGTATATTATTATTTATTTTATTTACAGTGGATACATTTATTTATATAACAATCTATTTACTGTATACATGTCTATCTGTCCTTATCTCTTTCTATTCCTGCTTATAGTGTCTCTCTTATTCCATTTGTTATTTACATGAACTCCGAACTTCAGTAATAATCTACGTGTACTATGCTGTTTGAAAATAAAACTAGATATATACCATCCCTTGTATATCAGGAAATTGTTATTCTAGTTCCTTCTTTTTTATTATATAATTTAATTTCTTGCAATCAGTTCATCTTATTTATGCATGTTATCAGAGGGAATTTGAACTAACATCAAATATTCTATAAATAAACTCTATCAAATACAATCTGTCTGTTATGTTTAAATCATATACCAAAGAATATAATTATCTGTGTCATACCAGTAGTGTCTTATTATAAGCTTCAGTGTGTTCAATCTGTTATTATACAAGCCATCAAGCTGTTAATATATAACAAACTATCAAAACTACAAACCGGTTATTACTGGTTTTAAAGCTCATTTTTTACATTCAATGTATTATATTATATTCATTATGTATATTCCTTATGTATGATTAAATATGATGTGTTTTTATTCCTAAATATAAATGCTTTTAAATTAATTTATCAGTATTAATACTTACAACACACTGTATTTCTCATTTTAACATTCTAATGCATCACGTCCGGTTCAGAGTGTGAGTTGAAAGGTCAGTTTTTACATTAAGAAGAAGAAGAAGGAAAAATAACTCATAGAAACTCTTAAAGTTTATAGCACTACATTGGTTTAAATCCTATCTTGAAAACAGACAGCAGGCAGTACTTTGGGATAATAATCTTTCTACTTCCCTCCCTGTAAACATTGGAGTACCACAAGGCTCTATATTAGGACCCCTTCTCTTTTCATTGTTTATTAATGATCTACATACCAAAATTCCTCAAGCCACCTGCATACAATATGCAGATGACTCAACTTTAATTTGTTCAGCCAAGTACATAACCTCTCTCCAGTCCCTCACTCAAACAGTATTTAACAGTGTTGAAAATTGGTTTATACAACATTGCCTCCTTTTAAACCCCAAAAAAACAAAATTATTGCTCTTTGCTCCTACTCATAAGTCACCTCATCCACACTTCACAGTAACCTCTAAAAATGGAACTAACATACCCCCTGACACTACAACCCGTCTACTGGGAGTAACAATTGATAACAACCTTAGCTGCTATGATCATATTAATGCTACAATAAAGTCTGTCAACAAAAAACTAGGCACCCTTTACAGAATCAAACCTTCCTTACCCCTTCAGCCAGAATCACTATTGCCCAGACTAACCTGATCTCTACCCTTTTCTATGCTTCTGCAGTGTATATATCAACCTATCTAGAAACAACATCACCAAACTTTCTACTAGTTATAATAACATAGCCAGATTTGCCACTGGCACCCCTTTCAGAACTCACCACTGTCACAACCTCAAACAACTGGGATGGTTAGAACTGCAGAACCTACTACTTTGTCAACAACTTATCACCCAAAAGATCCTTTATCACCCTAATAATACCCCAACCCTTACTAATCTGATTACCCCCTACAAAAATCTTGCAACTCTGCGCTCAGCTAACAAAATTCTAGTCTCCACTATTAAATCTAACAACAAACCTGGGGACTCACTTTTCACCAACACAGTAGGAAAAAGCTGGAACCAGCTTCCTAGTGAACTTTCATCTCTTGCTTCCACTATCTCTTTAAAAAGCATCTTAAAGAATATCTTAAAACTCACTGGCTTTGTCCCTGCTCTAACCCTGACTGATATACCCTGAATGTTATTTCTTTCCCCTTTTGCTCTCCTTACACTTGTATACTCCAGTGTTCTATGTCACATACCTGTAAAAAAAAAATTATGTCAGACATTTTTACAACTCAGTATTTTATTTCTTTTTTTGATTGCTCTCTCTCAAATTATTGCTCTCAGTATTTGATCTTAGTGTTAACCTATATAACTTATGTTAACCTCAATGTAACAATGTCCTGTAATTTATTTTGACTATTACTGTATATTGTAATCTTTGTCACTACTTATGCTTGGAGCTTTTCTCCCCAGGCCTCTACTGAAAATGGACATATATCCAGTTAGACTAGCCCAGTCAACAGATGTAAAATAAATAAAAATAAATAAATAAAGCCTTACAGAAGTGCTCACACCACAGTATAGCTTCTTTTAAAGTTAAATTAATGTTAAAGGCACGAAAATAGTTTGTTTAGCTCTACTTGCATGCACAGAAATGCTTGCGGCATTCACAAGTGAATTTAAACACTTCAGCATAAAATAGTAGCCCTTCAAAGCCATCTAATCAAGAAAATAAAACATGAACCACTTTAAACTTTCAAATGCTTCCTCAAATGGAGACAATATATTTTCAGAAAATGCATGTGCAGATAAACTCGCAACAATCAGCGTTTATTTTTAACCTTTATTTTAAAATAAGGGTTTGGTAAGTTACTTTAATTAGCAAATACCTACTAAACATAAGAAGACTGTAACAAAGCATAATTAGAGATAAAACAATGACTCCAACATTTCAAATGCAGATGTTTTCTCAGGTTTTCATATATTATTTTATATGAAGCTAACAGTAAAACCTGTGTTGAAAGAATGCCAGTAATGTGTGATAAGAATTTAGCTTGTATAGGTGTTAATGATATGCTAATTGTTTAGTGACATTCCAGTACTTTCTTTTGTATATGTAAAACAGCCACTTTTATGAATTAGACTGCAGCTTAGCATACTTTTTGCTGTCATTTTATATCCCAAGCACTATGTTTAGTAGCAGAACACAAAACCATTGTAAGAACTTAAAATTTTTGTTTTTTTACATAAGCTTAATCATATTGATGTTTTACATTTAGTGATAGGTATAGTATGACTGATTAAGCTTAATTTGGAATTAATTAGCATCACGTTTATAAAGAAGATCATTTGAAATAAGGAATAAAACATGATTGTCCCTGTAGAAAGTTGTATTGTTATCTGATCCTTACTATTCATACACTTCTTTATGTTACAAAACAAATATTGCAAGGAGAATGAATTAATTTTCCATTTATTTTTCAGTTTTTACCATCTATTCCTTGTTGCATTTCTTTTGAGAGATGTAGACAAATTCCAGTCCATTTATTGCATTTTCTTCTAGAATTATATTCCTCTGTATAAGTATTAAAAGTCCTCTGTCCTTCTGTAAGATGAACTTTATTATTGCTGGAAATACAATGAGTGCTTTAATATTGCTTTTCTTTAAGTCCTTTATAAGAGGTAAACATGCTTTCCTTTTTGACATGATTGAAGTTGAATAATCATTGTCAAATCTTATAATGTTTTATTTTAACTGGATAATTAGTTCATGCTGTTTTTAAAATAAGATCTTTATATAGCCTAGAAAATAATCTAATGATCAGTGACCCTAGTGTAGGTGAATTTTCTTTATTGATGTGTTAGAAAGTGATCTGTGTGCCCTCCCAATACTGAAACAAAGAGCTTCTGGCAGGTTCAATGTCTTACGCAGCCGGCTATTTAGAAATTAAATCATACTGTCTCCTTCCTCTTTCTCAGGGATGCCATAAATCCTAATATTGTTCCTTCTGGGCCTGTTTTCTAGATATTGTTTCCCAAAATAAGCTATTTTGTTTTGGGAGAAATTCAGTATCTGGAGTAGTTAACTTAATTTGTGCAGCAACCTTTGGGAATCGGATCCAACCTCGGATCCGAGTCGGCAGTTTTTAACAGCTTTAGAGCCGAGCTCCAAGCTCTTCTACCTATAATTCCCTGCAAACCCTGACTAACCTCAGATCTAATTTACTGGGTTTAGTTCAGCAGCTTGATCCAGAGTTTCCAGGCGTTTTCGTTCTCTTTGTGAGAAATATTTAACTTTTATAACATTTTTCTTTAACCTTTGGTGTGAGAGTGTGTTTAGCTCCCCTTTTCTGTCTAAAAGCTCTCGTAGTTTAAATTATTTTATTTCTATCTAACCTCCCCCTTCCTCGTGGTTCTGTCAGGGTTGTGTGTGTGTGTGTGTGTGTGTGTGTGTGTGTTTGGGGCTTTGTGTGTGAGAGTTACTTTTTTTAAGTATGTCTGAGGCCCCAAAGATAATGTTTTCTAAGTGCACCGAGTGTGGCCATAAGCTGTCCCCAGCGGATGGCCACACTTGGGGTTGAACACCTGTCCTCTGGTTGTACCATTTGTGCAGCGTTCAACCCCAGGGCACTTAACGACCGGAGGTCCAAGCTGATTCTGGCGGGTCTTCTGCCCCCGGACTCGGCTTCTACCTCCAGTCCTCCCGTGGCTCCCGCTGCGGCGGCTGCCACTCCTGCTTCCCTCCCCCCGGCTGGGACTCAACCTCCTGCCTTAGGCCCGGAGGAGAAGGAAGCCTGGAAAGAAAGGAGGAGGGAGAAGCACCACAAGCGGCGGGCCGAGGCCTCTGCTTCGGCCCCCCCCGGCTAAGCGGTCTTCTCCCTCCGGGTCTTCAGGGTCTCCTCCTTCTCGGATCCGGTCCCTGTGCTTTTCACCAGGTCCTGAGGAGGAGGAGATCCGATCTCCTTCGATGTCATCAAGGCGGCATTCCCGCCTCACCTCGGTGGCCTTGTCGAGATCTACTAGAAGTCTCACGGATGCAGATTTGGACCGGATGATGAGAAGATTCCTCCAGGCCCAACTGCAGATGGGAGTGCTCCTGCCTCCCCCCCCCTCCGGGGGGGAGCTTGACCCCCTTCTTTGCCCCAATAGCTCCTTCTCCGTCCCGTTTCCCGGGTTCAGAGTCTTCGGAGCCGAGCAGCCTTGGAGCCGGGGGTGTGTCGGCACCGATAGTCTCGGGTACTTCGGTGCCGACACTTCCCTCGAGTCTGTCGGGTCCATTTTCTTCGGATCTGAGCTCTCGGAGCCGAGGGCTGAGCTTCGGATCCGGCGGTATCGGTATGCTTTTGGCTTCGTTTGGGTTGGAGCATACTGGTCCGTTGGATCCGATCGCTTCGGCGCCGGCCCCGATCCGTCCATCGGATCCGAGGGAGAGTCTGCTTTCAGATCCCAGAGGGAGCAGCTCTCCCTCTGCATTCGACATGGTGGAGAGAGTCCTGTCGATGGATTCCAGGCCCCCGACCCTTGCCACGGCTCCACCCTGCACTCCTTCTCAGTTGGGCCCGACTTCCATCACCTGGCCCCAGGGACAGCCTGCTTTGACGTCCCAGGTAGTTCCATTGGAACAAGACGTTGCTGGTGAGACTTCCTCAGACAGCCCCCCTGAGGAGGTTCCTCACAAGCGAAGGTGCAAGAGGAGGCACTTGGACTCCCCCAAGTCCTTGACTGAAGACACGGATTTGGAGGAAGGGGAAGGGTCCCCAAGATCACCCCCCGAAGATGTCTCATTTGGTGACATCATGGAGATGCTCAGAATAAAGGGGGGGGGGGTCTGCCCCAAAGCCTACCTCGGACGAATCCATGTTCCTGGAGGCATTTGAAGCAGGCCCGTCTACCTCTTGGGTGTCCCCTCCGGCCGACCCCCCTGGTAGACTTGATCACTACCAGGACGTGGAAGGAGCCGGACACTGTGTATCCAGTCCCCAAGCGCCCAGACAAGATCCTTAGCCCACCCTCTGACAAGTCCCACTGGAGTAAGGGTCCCCCTGTAGATGCCATGTCGGTGAGCGGCGTCCACCAAGAGGGAATTTGCTCAGGAGAGTCCCTCGATTCATCCCCCGAGCAAGGAGTCTCGGTCGATGGACCGCCTAGGGAAGCGGGTGTTTAGTTCGGCTACCTTCTCTGTGAGGTTGCTGAACTACATGGCACATGTGCTCCGACTGCAGCGGGACCTTATCAAAGAGTACGCTACGTCGCCCCCCGAGTCCATGTTGGGGGAGGACAAACAGTTGCACTCCACCTGGATGACCACTCTACGATGTATATCTAACACCTCTATGCGGCTTCTGTCTCATGCCACGGAAGGAGCCGCTAGAGCCGGCGGAGCGGGCCTCGTTATGAGATGTCAGGCCTGGCTTCAGCACTGTAATTTCGCAGAACCCTTTAAGGCGTCGTTCGTTAATGCCCCTTTTGATGATTCTGCCCTCTTCGGCAAAACTGTGCGAGATACCTTGGTCCAGAGCGAAAAGGATGGGAAGACGTTGTCTGCTGTTGGAGTCCACTTCTCTGCTCCCCAGAGGTCCTTTTCTAAGAACCAAAAGGGACAGAAGAAGATGTGGTTCCGGAAGTCGCAACAGTCCCGTCCCGCTCCGGACTCCCAGCCCTTCCGCGGCAGAGGAGGGCAGGGTGGACACCACCCTAGAGGCAGAGGGGGCCCGCGGAACTTTGGATCCAGAGAACCCTTCTCGGACCAAACTACACAACACCCCTGAGGCGTTGCCCGACTGCTCCACTCTGGAGGCAGTCGGGGGGCGTTTCGCGAAGCACCCAGCAGCTTGGGAGTCCATCACGACAGACCGCTGGGTGCTTCACATCATATCCAGAGGATACCAAATTCCCTTTTCTCGTTACCCACGCAGCCCCAGATACCTCCCCGATGTCCCACCCAATCAGAGGGAGGCCGCAGCAATGGAGATCCGACACTTGCTGGAAAAAAGAGCCATCCAACACGTCCCCCCAGACCAGTGCCGGTCCGGGTTTTACTCCAGGTTCTTTTTGGTGCCAAAAAAGACGGGTGACTTAAGACCGATCCTCGACCTCTCTTCCCTGAACCTGTCAGTAACCAAAGAGAAGTTCCACATGGTCACTCTTTAATCCATCCTCCCCCTTTTGCGGGAGAATGATTGGATGTGCTCTGTAGACCTCAAGGATGCGTACTACCACATTCTGATGGACAGGCGATCCAGGAGGTTTCTCCGCTTCCGGCTAGGAGTCAGTCATTTCCAATTCAGGGTCCTCCCCTTTGGTCTCACCGTAGCCCCCAGGGTGTTCACCAAAGTGTTAGCAGTGATAGCGACCCACCTGAGGCTCCAGGGAATTCAGGTCTTCCCGTACCTGGATGACTGGCTCCTGACCGCCCCGACAAGGCATCTACTCTGTGCAGCCAGAAACTACTTTCTTCGTTTAGCTCCCCGGCTGGGTATCACTATCAACATAGAGAAGTCGTCTCTTACTCCGACTCAGACTACAGACTTCATAGGGGCCAAATTGGACACAAACAAGCTCCTAGCTTTCTTGACCACAGACCGACTACTATCCCTGAGACTACACGTGCAGGCCATTCTACAATCTCCAGCTCCCCCGGCGGAATTGGTCCTGAGGGCTCTTGGCTCGATGGCGGCAGCGATCAACCTATTGCCAATGGCACGTTTGAACATGAGGGTCTTACAATGGACCCTCCAGGTCCAGTGGTCCTTTCTTCACTATCCTCTGAGCCATCCCGTTCCCCTTAGCAGGGCCTGCAAGAGGGCCCTCCTATGGTGGCTCCAATCTCCGGATCTCCAGCAAGGACGCCCCTTTTCTATGACCCCTCCATTAGCCACGGTGACCACGGACGCCTCCCGCCTCGGGTGGGGGGGGGGCATTGTTCGGGCAGGACAGTCCAAGGCACATGGGGCCTCACGGAGACCTCACTGCATATCAACGTCCTAGAGATGAGGGCAGTCCTGTTAGCGTTGCAAGCACTCCAGGACCTTTTTCCTGTAGGAACGATTGCGATTCAGACGGACAACATGTCGGTTGTCTGTTACATCAACAAACAGGGGGGGACCAGGTCTTATCCACTCTGTTGAGAGGCCATGAGGGTGTGGGAATGGGCGATCTCCACCAACCGCTTTCTCATAGCAACGCACATTCCGGGACGGTCCAACATTCTAGCGGACAAAGTCGCACCATCCTGTTACCATACGAGTGGTCTCTGAATCCCGAGATAGCGAACTGGATCTTCGCCAAATGGGGTCAACTCTGTTGCGATCTCTTTGCCTCTCCCTCGAACACAAAATGTTACGACTACTTCACTCTCATTTCCCCCTCCGGGGAACCCCCGAGAGACGCTCTGGTGCATGCTTGGCCTCCCGGTCTTCTTTATGCTTACCCTCCTCTTCCTCTGATGCTGAAGTTTCTGCAGAAAGCCAGTCGGTTGAGGAGCAGGATTATCCTCATTGCCCTATTTTGGCCTCGTCAAACCTGGTTCCCTTACCTTTGGTCTCATCTGGTGATTCCTCCTTGGATTCTGGATCCCCGTCCGGATCTAATATCGCACCCCCTAGATCTCCCAGTCCCGAACCTGAACAACCTCAAGCTCACAGCTTGGCTGCTCCAGTTCCACTCATAGCTAGGACTCCCAGTATCTCTTCCCCAGTTAAAACCATTCTAGTAGCAGCGCACAAGCCTTCTTCTAGGAAGATCTATAGCAGCAAATGGAAATGTTTCTCCATTTGGGCGGAACGCAAAAATTTGGATCCTTTTACAGCTCCTTTGCCCGCTGTATTAGACTTTCTGTCAGGACTGTTTCATCAGGGGGCTAGTTCCTCCACAGTCAAGGTCCAACTGGCAGCTATCTCTCATTATCACGTTGGAAACGAATTGGGCCCTTTGATCACCACGAAATTGTGTAAGACCTTTTTGAAGGGCACCTTTCTGCTCAGACCCCCAGTGAAGGATGTAGTCCCTCCTTGGGATTTAACGCTGGTGCTTCAGGCCTTGACAGCTCCCCCGTTTGAGCCTGCAGCTTCCATAGATCCTAAATTCTTGTCATGGAAAACGGCCTTTCTTGTCGCCATCATCTCGGCTCGAAGGGTCTCTGAATTACAGGCCCTCTGTGTAAAACCCCCATACTTGACCTTTCACAAGGATAGAGTTTACCTCAGGACCAATCCCTCCTTTCTTCCCAAGGTTGCCTCTGAGTCAAATATTAACCAGTCCATCGACTTCCCGGTCTTCTTTCCTAACTACCATAACAAAGGGGAATACAAATTACACTCATTGGATGTGCATAGACAACTTCGCTTCTACATCCACAGGACATCTGGTCATAGGAAATCCGACCAGTTGTTCATCTCCTTTGCCAAATTTAACTTGGGTAAATCTGTGTCTAAAGTCACACTCTCTAGATGGATTTCACAGTGTATCCTTTTAGCATACGAAAGTTCAGGCAGGCCCGCACCTCAGGGAGTCCATGCCCACTCTACTAGATCTATGTCTACCTCTGCGGCTTTTAGAGCTAGAGTTTCTTTGGATGATATTTGCTCGGCAGCCACTTGGGCTTCATCTCATGCTTTTATCAATCACTACAAATTGGACATTATCTCCAGAGGGAGAGCATCCTTTGGCTCTGCAGTGCTCCGGAACATCCTTCCATGAAGGCCGCCCAAGATTCAGGTAGCTGGGGACTCTGTCCCAAAGGTTGCTGCACAAATGAAGTTAACTACTCCAGATTAAGAAGTTGTGTACTCACCATAACGTTCCATCTGAGTAGGTAAACTTCATTTGTCAGCAACCATCCCTCCCTCCTGCCCCCTCACTTGCAAATGTTCTCATACTCAGGTCCATGGGTTTTACCCACTTATCTTGGGATTAATCATTGTTAGCAGCTTCTGCTGTTGGGCAAACCTGATCTGAGGTTAGTCAGGGTTGACAGGGGGATTATGGGTAGGGGGAGGAGCTTGGTGCTCTGATCTAAAGCTGTTGAAAACTGCCGGCTCGGATCCGAGGTCGGATCCGATTCCCAAAGGTTGCTGACAAATTAAGTTTACCTACTCAGATGGAACGTTATGGTGTGTACATAACTTCTTAATTATTCACACTGTCAATCATTCTTCTATCTAAATCAGGCATGGCATCTTCTGTATTTGAAATTTGTGAATATCTTTGTTTAAGAGCTTCACTCCACACTTCTACCTGTTTTTATATTCATTCTTAATATTTGTTTTGCTTTCCATTTTACCCATCTTTATAGAAAGTCCATTGTGGTTGCTGATTATAGACTGAATGTCTCTCTTCATTGTATTATCCTGTACTCCGGGTTTAGAGTGACTCATTCTAAAGGAATTTATTTACTGACAGGAAAAAGGGATGAAAAAGGTTTCATGCTTATATTTTCTTTTAGAAGTTTTTTTCATAAATAGTTTAATTATTCATGCATCAAATTTTGAAACATTTCCTTTGAATTTTTCTGTACAAATCCTGTCATAGATGTTAAAATGAAGCAGAGCAAAAATACAGTGCTGCTAACAGCTCATTATCTTGGCTAACCCCCCCCCAAATATCTTTTTAGTCTTGATTCATGCCATTGCTGGGATGTGTTATGTGGAATCTGTGATCCATCATTTCATTATGGTGCACATTTGAAGCAATTTGGCATGGGTGCAACCATTTGGCAGTCAAGCAGTAAGAATATCAGCCCTCCCCTGAAACATAAATGTTGTCATTGTATAATAGCCTGCAGTCACTGCATCTGACCCTGATACTGCAGGAGTTCTGCCACAAGGCTGTGCTCCTACAAGTTTACTGAGAATTTTGCGCTTGTATAATGTAAACACATTTATCACAAAGATCCTTACTGTGTATTAACTTAATCTGTTAAAAATATGCGTGCTATGTGATTGAAAGTGTCTGTGCAATAGTCAGTGCACTAGGGACCTCGTACTAAGTTGGCCACTGTCCCCCTTTTCTTGACCAGTATAGAAAACTGCATATACCAGTTATTTAGGCTCAGGAAATGAAAGAAAAATGTTTTAATTTGGCATATCTTTGCTAATTGCTTTATACTGGTTATAAACTGTTTGCTGTCAATTTAATTTGACCTGAAGGTGGGAAGTCAAAAAAATAAAATAAATAAAAAAATGGTCTTCTACTCAGTCTGACTTTCCTGATAATCAAATGTCAATAAATAAAATAAATAAATTCTAAAGACATGCTTCTGGAGCATTTCTCCCCGGGCCTCTGCTGAAAACAGGATCTGTGGAACCTAGTCGGACTTTCCCGGTCAACAAATGTTAAATAAATAAAAAATAAATAAAATAAAATAATAAATAAAAACTGTCCTTGAAGCACTCACATCTCCAAAGAGCACATTAGCAAAGGGGTTCAGGTTGTTATCTTGAGATTAAATTAAAAGTAAGAACAGGCACCTTCAAGCCAGGAGGGTAACTTTCATTAACAGTAGTTCAAAAATAAGCTTTTCATGTGCTTGGTAGCAGGGAGTTCGCCAGTGTAACAAGAAAATATTATGACAGTCCTTACATGTATAAGGCAGCATGCAAACTACCCTGTTGGAAATTGTAATGGCTGGCACAGTTTTTGAAGAAGTACATGGTATAGGATTGAGATAGGAAAGATTGTGAGCATGTGAGGCAGAGCACCTCGCTGACTCTGTTCAAGAGAAATCTAGACCTGTGGATGGGAGATCGTAGGTTTACCCCGAGAATCATCTCTGTGTCACTGCTGGACAGAGGCACAACAAACTAATGGGCACAGTATTTTTTCATATAAGGGGTGGCGTAAGCCACAAAAATTTGGGCTAGGCTTATAAATGCCTTAGGGCAGATAGCCTAGTATAAACCTATGAACCTATGAACCTATAAGGTAGCACAAAAGTAGAGCCTCCCTCTGCATTGGTTGATAGGTTTGTACTAAGCTTGGGGCTCAAGAGCAATTGACAAAACTCATCACATCGCCCTTGTAATGATAAGGATGGACTAGTTCCCACTGAAGTAGGAAAGTACTAATGTTAGGTACATTCCAAATGAGGCTTTGTATATGATAATGGGTCTGATGAAGGAGGAGTAAATGATGACAAGGACATCCTTCGACCTTGAACAAATGATGACAGATGAGCTGTGAGAGACAGAAGCATTTTCTGACCACATCTGAGACATGGTGACTGAAAGAGGACTTATTGCAAATGTGAATACCCAGGTCTCTAGTAAAGGTGGCTGTTGAAAGGGAAACACTATGATGAGGAAGAGGTCGGGGTCTTACAGAAAGCAGCTGTGCTGAACTTCTTAGCCCTTAGGATAAATGGTAATGCATTCCATTGTTTTCCAGTTACTGTTTCTGATTCTGGCAGTCTTGTAGTTACCAGGGTCTGTTGTTCCACTGCCTTTGTGGACAACAAGAGTTAGGGCTGTTCTTCAGGTTTCAAATGCATAGCCTGTGGAGAAACTAAAGTTAAACAGATAGAAGTATTTGACACTTTAAACAGAACCTGTAATATTGTTAGGTCCCTTGGCAGCTAGTGTTTTCTTTTCTTTTTTTTTTCAATAGCACAAACCACCTAATCAAAAGGTATAACATGTTGTACTACTGAGGAAATCATGGAGGAGATGGGATGTATTTGACGCTTAAAGTTGGTGCCAGATTTATCAAAAAGTATATCAGCTGTATTCTGTGCTTTACAGTGAGATGTACCTTTGGAGATAAATCAGGAGCAGAACTGAGTCCTATTTCTGAGTTTCCTACTGTAGATGAGGAAGGCCTTGTGGTTGTCCTTGATAGTGAAAGCAGTTATAAGTTCAGAACTGTTTTTTGCATATTTGTTATACTTGAGGGTGTTACCTAATGATGTTTGGTAGCTTTTATTTATTTTTAACATCTGCATGTTTATTTTATTTCTACACATCATTGACAATATATTTATATATAGCTGTCAGTCCAATTAAATTCAGCATCTTATAAGCTATTTTGAAACTGTGGATGAATATACACCAGCATTCTTTATCATCTTATCTGATGTCCTTCAAGGATGCATCTGCAGTCATCACATATGGGTTGTCCTGCCTCAGGCAGCCCTTCGGTCGGCCGGATTCCAAAGTCTGGGTCCGGCATCAGCTGATGTCGCCCTTTCCCTGACGTCAGAGCACCTGGGGTATAAAAGAGTCAGCTGACGCCATCTTCCCCAGTCTTTCTTGCTGCGTGGTGCCCGAAGCAGAAGCAGTTCGCAAGTGCCGGTCGGCCAGCTCCTGTAATTCAGCTACCGAAGACTTCAAAAAGCTAAGTACCCCGTTGGGGACTCTTTCTTGCCTCAGCCGATGTCAGATAAAGTTAATAATTGTTTAACTTGTGGGAAACAAATACCTCATAAGGATTTCCACTCTTACTGCCTCCCCTGCCTAGGCCCAGAACACGTCGTCTCGGCCTGTTCAGCCTGTGCTTCCTTCAACCGACGCACTCTTAGACATCGGGCAGAGTTTGCAGAGGAATTTTTTGGGGCTAGTTTTTCGTACAATATGCCGTCGGAGACTCCGACTTCACATTTAATTAAGAAATGGAAGGACAAGGACCGCTTCATGCGGGCAGCGGTTTCAGCTGAAACCACGGCCAGGCCTACCGCGAGTGTCCCGGTCTCAGCTGAAACCGAGTCCTTGGTACTTCCAACCACCGAAACCGCTCAGCCGACTACCTCGGTCCCGGAGGCCCTGGCTGAGTCGATTATTGAATTTCCAACAGAAACTGGTGTCCTGGAACCTTCCGACACCATACCTTTAGACAAAACTACACCTGCACATGGTGCAGCCAGGCCTCCTGCATCCATGTCCATTAAGGCATTCTCTAGGGCTAAAGCTGCTAAACTCTCCAAAGCTTTGCCTCCCAAGGTTATCCCTCAGGGACCCACTACAGGTTCACAGATTCTAAGCTTAGCAGAGGACCTTATCTCCTTAATTAGGGGCTCTCGACCTCCTCCAGACAAAAGGCCAGGGTTGAGCCCTCTGATCCCCACTCCTCAGATGAGGCCTCTGATGGCTCTACTCTCTCGGACCACCAGGAGGAGGCTTTTTCGGCCTACGAGGATTCTTATGCAGAGGAATCTATTCCCTCGGCCTCCCCTCCTGAAGAGTTTTCCTTTGGGGAGACACTTCACACTATGAGAGAGCATTTCCAATGGCAGGACCAGGAATTCTCTGATTCCAGGAAGAGATTAAGGACCTTCTTGCATTTGCCTCAGCATAGACCTTTGGCTATTCCTCCTGTTTTAAATGTCATTGATGATGTGTACTCTGAATCTAGCACAACCCCTGATTCTCTTCCACCGGCTCCTGTACTACAGGGTCCCGGACTCACATCTTCACCTTTACAAGGCCCACTCTGCTGATCCAGAAACTATTTCCCAGGGCCCTAAAGGGGTTGCAGCTGCCACTACTAAAAATCCTCTCCCCTCTAAAAGGGAGTCTAGAGCTTTAGAGAGATGGGGTAAAAAAGTGTATACTTCTGCTACTCTTTCTATGAGGGCATTAAATTGTCAATTTGATATGATACAGTACCAAGAGTATTTGTTAGATGAATTGCATAAAAAAATGTCTTCACCTGAACCCCTAGATCACAAATCACTTCAGGATCTGGTACATAACTCCCAACAGGTTAGCAACCATTTCTTGCAATGTGGTTATGATGCATTGGAAGCTTCATGTAGGTCAGCTATGACTGGCGCAGTCATACGTAGGCATGCTTGGCCGAAGGAACAATCTCTGCCAGACCATGTCAAAGCAAAGCTTCTGGATGCTCCACTGGAAAAGCAAAAGTTATTTGGCTCCACGGCTCAGGAGGTCCTAAAGAAAGTTGAAGAAAAGGCAAAATCTGTACAAACAGTCAAAGATTTTCTCCAAGTCCAACCACCAAGATTCAGCAGGAATTGGCCTTCCAAAAATTGGTCCTTTCCAGACACAGAGAGGTTTCAGAGAGGCAATAACAGGCGTGCCAGAGGTAGAGGGCAAGCTAGAGGCTCCTACAGAGGACATCAATGGCAGCCTCCCAACCAGAGAGGTAATGCAGGACCTACAACTGCTGCACAAGGACAGGTTCAATGACTTTACTTTGACACTGCCAACCAGGGCTCAATTGGAAGCACCCTTGGGCGGAAAGCTTTCTTTATTCTCAGAAAATTGGCACAGTATTACAAGGGACAAATGGACACTACAAATAATAGACAAAAGGATACAGGTTCCATTTTCACACATTACCAAAAAGAAAAGGCATGCCAGACCTGCCACCGAATCAAAGGGCAGAGGCTTTGAAACAAATCTCCAGCTTAATGCAAATGAAAGCTATAGAAAAGGTTCCTCTCTCAGAACAAGGCCAAGGATTTTATTCCAGACTATTCCTTGTTCCAAGAAAAGAAAAGCAATGGAGGCCTATTCTCGACTTGTCCGCACTGAATACTTATCTCATTGTGCCAAAGTTCAAAATGCTGACTCTACAGCAGCTCCTTCCCATGCTGGGCAAGGGGTCTTGGCTGGTAACTCTAGACCTCAAGGAGGCATACCTGCATGTCCCTATCAGACAAAGTTGCAGAAGACACCTCAGATTACTTGCAGGTTCAGAGCATTATCAATTCTCAGCATTGCCCTTTGGCTTATCTACTGCGCCCAGAGTATTCACGAAATGCCTGGCATCAGTAATTGCACACTGCAGACTTCAGGGGATTCAAATATACCCATATCTGGACGACTGCCTTATACAAGCGGACAGCCGGCAAACTTTGGTAAAACACTTGAATTACGCCATCCACCTACTTCAGGCCTTGGGATATACAGTCAACATTCACAAATCAAGACTTGTTCCATCCCAAAGAATAACCTTTCTGGGTGCGAATCTAGATACAACCACCCAAATGGCTTTCCTCACAGAAGAAAAACAAAGTCAACTACCAGATTACTTCAAAAATCTGACAAGACAAACTCAGTTGACTGCAAGGAAAATCCTGCAGGCCCTGGGTTACATGGCTTCTTGCATCCTTCTGATTCCACAAGCAAGGCTACATATGAGGAAACTACATTGGTACCTAAGGAGTTTATGGACTCAGCACAGTCACAGCTTGGAAACTTTGATACCACTCATTCCATGCCTTCAAAAGGAATTTTTGTGGTGGGCTCAAGCAAGCCGGTCAAACGGGGGTCTGCCCTTCAGCAAACCAATAGCCCGCCAAACCATTACAACAGACGCTTCAGACCACGGATGGGGAGCGCACATGGAGGGCAGATGCATTCAAGATCTATGGTCACAAAAAGAGCTACGCATGCACATAAACCAAAAGGAACTGCTGGCAGTGATACATACAGTCGAAGCCTTCAAACCCTTTCTGCATCAAGGCCACCTACTAATAAGGACAGACAACACCACAGTTATGTGGTACATAAACAAGCAAGGAGGCACCCATTCCTATCCTCTTTGCAGACTGGCAATGAATCTATGGGAACTTTCCTTGAAACTCAACATAGAGCTGCAATTTCAACTTGTGCCAGGGAAAGACAATATACTGGCGGACAGCTTAAGCGGAAATATCATGGATGCACACGAATGGATGCTGCACCCAGACATCTTTCTACAGATAACACAATCATGGGGAAGGCCGGACATAGATCTTTTTGCCTCCCCCCACAATCATCAGCTGAAGAAATTCTGCTCAAGGACATACCACCCACAAGCATGGAAAGTGGACGCCCTCTCTTTCAGCTGGAGAACTCTAACAGTGTATGCATTTCCATCTCTCCCATTAATGACCAAGGTCTTACTGAAGATCAGGAAAGAGCAGCCAAAAGTGATTCTGATAGCCCCGGCCTGGCCAAGACAGCACTGGTGCCCACTGTTAAAGAGCATGTCACGCACGAAACCATGGCCTCTTCCTCAATGGCCACTTCTCCTGACACAGCACAATTACAAAACTCTGCATTCCAACCTGAAAACCTTGCAACTAACAGCCTGGAAAATACCTTGACTCCTCCTCAGGATAGGCTATCCCAGAGAGTGAAGGATATTATCATGGAAGCTCACCGGCCTTCCACAAGAAAGGCATATTCAGCCAAATGGAAAATATTTCACACTTGGAACACCACAAAGGGCCTAGATGCGACAGTGATGAACATGGCACGTATCCTAGAATACTTGGCAGAAATGTTCCACAATGGTCTGTCTTACTCTTCCATTAAAATTCATGCTTCAGCAATTTCAGCAGAGTACAGTACTGATCCACCTGTCTTCTCACATCCTCTCCTAAGGCAGTTTCTAAGAGGAATTAAAAACATCAAGCCTCCAAGGACACCACCACTGCCTACTTGGGACCTTAACTTCGTGTTGGAAAAACTAACACTGCCTCCCTTTGAACCAGCAGCATCTGCAGAACTACAGTTCCTGTCTTGGAAGACTGCCTTCCTTCTGGCCATAACCTCAGCAAGAAGAGTATCTGAGTTACAGGCCATCATGGCAGTACAGCCATTTATTATTTTTCATCAGGACAGAGTCTCATTGAGAACCAATCCTACATTTATGCCAAAGGTGGTATCCAGGGTCTCATTAAACCAAGCTATTCATTTGCCTACCTTCTTTCCGAATCCACAAAACAAAGGGGAGAAACTTCTGCACACCCTGGACATACACAGACAGTTGTGCTACTACTTGGACAGAACTAAAAGTTACAGAAAAACTGACCAGCTGTTGGTAGCATATGCTGCTGGTGCACAAGGAAAAGCAATTTCCAAAATCTCAAAATGGATAGGGAATTGCATTTGTTTTTGTTACTCCTTTCATGGAAAAACTGTGCCAGCTAACATTAGACCTCATAGGTTCATAGGTTCATAGATTAGTACTAAGCTAACTGCCCTTGTGAGCCATTTTAAGCTTAGCCAGTTATCCCTTTTGAGACTCAAACCCTGCACCTTGTGTTTGTAAGGCAAACACCTTAACCATTAGGCCACCCTCCCAACCCCTTGGGACCTTAACTTCGTGTTGGAAAAACTAACACTGCCAGTGGACTCTCATTCCACGAGAGCCACAGCCACCTCCACAGCCTTCTTAAGAGGGGTGGCTACCAAGGACATTTTAGAAGCTGCTACGTGGAGCTCCGTGCATACATTTTCCAAGCATTACAATTTACCTTTATACTCCAGATCCAGAGCAGGCTTTGCTACGCCAGTCCTGCAGGGCATTTTAGCTACACCATCCTATACATAGATCCTCCACCCCCAGATTGGCTTTGGTATTCTACCCATATGTGATGACTGCAGATGCATCCTTGAAGGACATAGTACAGTTTTGTACCTACCATAAATGTATATGTCCGATAGGTATGCATCTGCAGTCAGGTTTTCCCTCCCTCCTTCCCCTCTGTGGTATTTCTTGGGTAATACTCCCTCTTATAGCTAGCTGGGGTTATCTATTATGGTGTATTTGTTTTTTATTACTGTGCATGTTTGGAATATTTTGCATTTCTCCAAATTTAGCCTTCCTTAGAGGGCACCTGGCATCTGGGGCAAGAAAAACTGAGGAAGATGGCGTTGGCTGATTCTTTTATACCCCAGGCGCTCTGACGTCAGGGAAAGGGCGACATCAGCCGACGCCAGACCCAAACTTTGGAATCCGGCCGACCGAAGGGCTGCCTGAGGCAGGACAACCCATATGTGATGACTGCAGATGCATACCTATCGGACATCTACATTTATGGTAGGTACGAAACTGTACTTTTTGCAGGTTAACTTAGTCTAGATGATCAGCATACCAGAAAGGCTGACTTTCCAGTCTCCTGGAAATATTTTCCAGTTACAAAAATTACATCATTCAAGTTAACAGGTTTGTTGGTTCATAGAGAAGTACTAGGGTGTTGAGCCAAAAGACCATTAATAGCCTAGCCACAATACCCCAGATTGTAGGTACCCATTCACATGACTAATTTATACCTATTTTGACCCACTCATTGATGGCCTGGGGGGAGGGAACAGACCCAACGTTTATTTACAATTTCCAAGCCTTTCGTCCAGGTTACTCTTAAAAATGTTCAGGGAGCTACTTTGCCTAATATACAAATAGAGGTGTACGCCATAAAATAAAAATTCTCTGGTATTCTTACCTTGGAAGAGTCTGTAGGAAACAGAAAAGAGAGAGAGAACACTTTAAGGTAGTCTTTGTAGGTCAAGAAAGACATGCCCTTGATTATCTTAGTGTAGAAATGCTCTCTCTCTCTCCAACTGGTTTATATGCTCAGACCGGTACATTTATTTATTCATTTATTTTACATACCAAAGGGGCCATTATATTCTATTATGGACCTGATGAAGGAGATGTTGAGAGAGGATAACTTTGTTAGATCTGGAAGAAATATCCTTGTTGATTAGTTTGGCAGAGCTCCTAACCACAGTGGATATGTGGTGATCAAAGGATAGTTCATTCTCAATGAAATTGCACAGGTCTCTAATGGCTGAGTAAACTTTCATAGGGGTTTTCACTTGTGTGGTAGGTGCATGTGTGATGTGAGGTAGAGGCAGCTGTGCCAGGGGAGTAAGGTAGTGTATGTGTAACATATGCCAGCATAGCTAGCTGGAGTTCTGTAAAGAATTATTTGTCATTTGAATATCAAACTGATTTGTACAAATGCTTGTGTTAAAATGTATTTGTAAAGTTGCTTGTGTCAAAAAAATTAATCAACAGTGGGTGCTGCTGAACAAAACAGAAATATACATGTATGTCAGACTGTGTTATTGTAACTGATGAAATGTATATATTTTAACAGAGGATACTGGAAGGGAGGGGGTTAAGCTGCTAACCTTAAGGAAAATAGCCTGAAATTAAATGACTTGGTTTAGGCCATAAAGATTTTATCTAAAACAGGAAAAAACAATGGGCCAAAACCATCAGTTTATTATAAAACAAAGCTTTTATTTCAGCAAACTCTTCTTCAGTGTATTCTAAGAACAGACAAGCTGTAATGCATCAATATATATATATATATATATATATATCACAAACCAGCCAATAAAAACAACATAATTCATCACATGATATTAAAAGAGAAACATTCTTATGTGACCTAATATAAAATAGATGTTATGTGCAATGCTTATATGGTATAGCTTGTTGAGCATACAAAGTTTACAATTTTAGACTGTATAATTTTAAACTGTATGACTTTTATGTTTATCATGTGATGAATTATGTTGTTTTTATTGCCTGGTTTGTGATATATATATTTATGAATTTATTTATTTTATTTATTTTTATTTTACATTTGTTTACCGGGCTAGTCCAACTGGATACATTTCCATTTTCAGCAGAGGCCCGGGGAGAAAAGCTCCACATTGAAGTTAATACAAACAAGTCATTTACATAAAGAAAGTAAGTAGTTAGTAAAATACAAACAGAAATATGGTTCAGTCTAGATTATATTAGTTGAAAATATATACTGGGAAGGACACTTACTCTAATTTTATTTGCAGTACAAGCTAGGGGAGTTATACTTTAGTAAAACATACATGAAGAGTATAATTGATTAAGTAAATATAAACCATACAGAGTTCTATAATAATTCATATCAGAGGCTAATTAACAAGGTTGTTTTAGAGATTGTCTACACAAGGGGAGTGAGTAGAGAGAGGTAAGAGAGGGTGATTAAGAAAAGAGTAATTGGTAGAATCATAAGATTAGTCGGGATTGATGCATGGGCATAGCCAGAGTGTTTTTAGATGTTGTTTGAGCTTTTGTTTAAAGAGGAAGGGTGACGAAGTACAAGTTAGAGTGGTAGGTAGAAGATTCCAGTATTTACCTATGGTGTTGGAGAACAGTGAGTCGCCTGCTATGTTATTGAACTTAGTTAGCTTCACAAGAAGTTTATTAGAGGAGCGTAATGAATTTAGGTTAGAATAGGGAGAAATAAGGTCAGAAAGTATAGGGTATTTTTGGTTGGTAAAATATCCTATGAACAAAGGTAAGTTGGGAGAGTAATAGTGTATTTTTTAGTTCTAGCCAGTTTAGTTGTTGTAGATTCTGACAGTGGTGAGTTCTAAATGGGTTTGCGGTAGCAAATCTAGCAATGCTGTTGTATGCATTTGCTAGTTTAGTGAGGTTATTTTTCTTTAGGTTAGTGTATATGGGTGAAGCATAAAGAAGAGTGGAATTAAGATGAGAGTGAGCAAGTGTAATTTTGGCCTGTGGAGTTAAAAAGGTTTTAATTCTATATAAGGAGCCAGGTTTTCTATTTACGGTTTTAATAGTGTTATTAATGTGATTATCAAAAGTGAGGTTATTGTCAGTTATAATACCCAACAGCTTATTGGTGGAGTCGGGGGCTATATGTGTGCCATTGTTGGAAGTAATAGAGAAGTCTATGAGGGGGAACTTACTATTAGGCCTGAAGAGCAGGAGTTTGGTTTTATTGGCATTCAAAGGGAGGCAGTGTTTCAAGAACCATGCCTCAACTGTGCTAAATACATTCTTTGTTAAGGTTTGTAGTTCAGAGGAGGTGTTAGCAGAGCATATAAGTGTTGAGTCATCTGCATATTGAATACATGTAGCTTGAGGTATTGCTACATGTAAGTCATTTATGAATAAAGAGAAGAGGAGAGGTCCTAGGATGGAACCCTGTGGGACTCCGGAACCCTGTGGGACTCCAAGAGAAGGGATGAAAGTGTGTTATCCCAGAGAACTGCTTGTTGCCTGTTACTAAGGTAGGAAGTGAACCATTGAATAGCTTTGGTATCTAAAGAGAGAGATTCAAGGGTTTTTATGAGCATATTATGGTTTACCATATCAAAGGCTTTTGACAGGTCTATAAAGAGTGCTGATGACAGGATACTATTATTGCGGTTTCTATTGATACACTCGGTAAAAGATAGGAGAGCTGTTGTAGTGCTATGAAATGGCCTAAAGCCATGTTGGCAGTTGGCTAGTATGTTATATTGAGTTAAGTGGTGCATTAGCTGATGATGAATGCATTTCTCCATAATTTTTGCTAAGGGTGATGAGTGCTATAGGCCTGTAGTTAGAATACTCATTTGAGCTCCCTCTTTTATGTAAAGGGATTATGTGGGAAATGTTCCAGATAGCAGGGATGATTCCTTCATTGATGGTTCTGTTTATAAGGAGGGATATGGGATAAGCAACTGCTTCAGCTGCTTTTTGAAGGTATACAGATGGTAACTGATCTGCAGATGGGGTACAAGGTTTGAGTTTTTGGATGAGTTTTAGGATGTAGGAAGTAGAGATGGGTTGTAGTTGGAATATAGGGAGATTAGCAGATGTGCAGGTGGGAAGGTTAGATTTATCTATTGTGAGTTGACTCGCTAGTGAATTAATGGTGTCTGTGAAAAAGGGAATCTGAAGTAGTTACTTCATTTGATCTGCAACCTGTGGGTAGTCTGATCCGACCTCTGATCCGAACCGGCAGCTTTCCAAGCTCCAAGATCCGAGCTCCTAGCTCCTCCCCCTACCCATAATCCCTTGCTACCAACCACATTACCTCAGATCGTTTTTTTTGCCGCGGCTAAAGACAGTTGCTTCATAGTGAAGAGCTCCTGGCCTGGTGCGATTGTTTTATTTATAGGCTTTTTTTTTCTTGTTTAAAATTGTGTGTGTGTGTTTTAAAAAACCCTTTAAAACCCTTTAAAAAAAAAAAAAAAAAAAAAAAAAAAACTAATCTTCCCTTAGTTTAACCTTCTCCCCCCCCCCCCTAGTGTTTGGGTGTGTGTGTGTGTGTGTGTGTGTGTGTGTGTGTGTGTGTGTGTGTGTGAGAGAACTTTATGGCTGAATCTAAGGCCATATTTTCAAAATGTACTGAGTGTGGCCACAAGCTTTCCCCAGCTGATGGCCACACTCAGTGCGTTTTGTGCCTGGGGCAGCTCATCTGTCGGAGGCCTGCCAGATATGTGCGGCCTTTAACCCTCGGGCACTCAGGGACAGGAAGAACAAGCTGATCCTGGCGGGAAAACTCCCCCAGGAATCGGCTTCGTCTTCCTCTCCCAGCCGGGTTCAAGCTACTCCTGTAGCTTCTGCGCTGGCTACTCCCTTAGCTGTACCCGGGACTCAACCTCCCTTATCAGGTACCAGCTCTGTGGAGTCTAGTGCTTCTTCCCACAGGGACAAGAAGAAGCACAAAGACAGAGAGGGTCACAGTTCTAAAAGGCGGGCCGAGTCTCATCCCTCGGCTCCACCTGAAAAAATTCTGAAGTCCCCAGTGAGGGTCTCTGGATACTCATCCTCTCGGCTCCGTTCACCTTCCTTTTCTCTGGAGCCGGAGGAGGAGGATAGGTCTCCCTCGAGGTCTTCGAGGCGGCCCTCCCGGCCTGCCTCGACTGCCTCTTCGCGGTTTACAAGAAGCATCTCCGAAGCAGACATGGATCGGATGATACGAAGATTTTTACAGACCCAGATGCAGATGGGGATGCTCTTGCCCCCCCCCCCCCTTTGGGAGGGAGTGCAGCCACCATTTTTGCCCCGATCGCTCCTTCTCCGACCCGTTTTTGGGTCTCGGAGTTGTCGGATCCAGGCCCTTTCGGACAGGGGGATACGTCGGCGCCGATAGCGATTGTGTCTTCGCCGACTATACCTTCGAGCTTGTCGGATCCGAGCTCTCGGGGGCCAGGGTTGAGCATCGGATCCGAGGGGGTGGTTGTGTCTTCGCCGATTGGGTCGGAGCACACCACTACCTCGGGTCCGATTGCTCCGACCCCGATCCTATCCTCGGAGCCGAGGAGGTTACTTTCTCAGGCTGGAGACAGTGAATCTCCCTCGGCTTTTGAGGTAGTGGAGAGGGTACTGTCGAGGTCATCCAGGTCCCCGACCGGGCCTTTGGATCCACCCGTACCCCCACTGTATCAGGGTCTGTCTTCGATCATCCGTCCATCTGGACAGCCTGCCCAAAGCCTCCAGTTGGTTCCTATGGAGGAACACCACCCTGCGGACGAGCCCTCTTCGGACAGTCCCACCGAAGAGGCGCCTCGGAAGCATCAGTGCAAAAGGAGGCACCTGGACACCCCCGAGTCCATTACCACGGATACGGATTTGGATGATACGGAGGACTCCCCAAGGTCACCCCCTGAAGATGTCTCCTTCGGAGACATCATGGAAATGTTGCGTATAAGAGGGGGGTGGTCTGCCCAAAAGCCCTCCCTGGACGAGTTTGTTTTTCTGGAGGCCTTTGAGGCAGGCCCATCTACCTCCTGGGTGTCCCCCCCAGCCGACCCCTTGGTGGATTTAATTACCACCAGGGCTTGGAAGAAGCCTGACACCGTGGAGCCTATCCCTAGATGCCCAGACAAGGTCCTCAGCCCTCCCTCTGATAGACCTTCTTGGTCCAAAGGTGCGCCGGTTGATGCTATGTTGGTGGCGGTGGCCACTAGGAAAGAACTTGCCCAAGAAAGTTCTTCGGTCCATCTGCCGGACAAGGAGTCCCGGGCATTGGACCGTATTGGGAAGCAGATGTTTGCTTCAGCGACCTTTGCCATAAGGTCGCTGAACTACATGGCACACACCATTAGGCTACAGCGTGACTTAATTAAGGAATACGCTGCAGCCCCTCCGGAGTCCATGTCGGTCCCAGACAAAAAGGTTTTTGGGACTCGAATGGCCACTCTAAAGTCCATATCAAATACATCTGTGCAGCTTCTTTCCCATGCCACGGAAGGAGCCGCTAGAGCTAGCGGAGCTGGAGTGGTCTTGCGATGTCACTCCTGGCTCCGCCTTTGCGACTTCACGGAACCCTTTAAGGCGTCCTTCGCGAACGCCCCTTATGACGGTTCGGCCTTATTTGGCTCAACAGTTCACGACGCGCTAGTCCAAAGCGAAAGGGATGGGAAGACGCTGTCGGCCGTCGGAGTCCGCTTCTCTAGCCCCCAAAGATCCTTCTCCAGGAATCAGAGGGGGCAAAAGAAGCTGTGGTTCCGTAAATCTCAGCAATCCCATCCTGCTGCGGACAACTCGTCCTCTAGAGGCAGAGGAGGACAAGGTGGACGCCGGCCCAGAGGCAGAGGGGGGCCGCGTAACTTTGGGTCTAGAGAGCCTTTCTCGGACAGACCCGCGCAACAGCCCTGAGGGCTTGCCCGACTGTCCCTCTCTGGAGGCAGTCGGGGGGCGATTATCGGAGCACCTGTCAAACTGGGAGTCCATTACAAAAGATCGATGGGTGCTCCAGATTATATCCAGAGGTTACACTATACCGTTCACACCCCCCCCAAACCCAAACGTCTCCCCGATGTTCCACCCCATCAGAGGGAGTCCGCAGCTCTGGAAATTTCAGAGTTGCTAAGAAAAAGAGCCATCCAGCCTGTCCCCCCAGATCAGTCCGGATTGGGTTATTACTCCAGGTTCTTCTTGGTGCCAAAGAAAACGGGGGACCTCAGACCCATCCTAGACCTCTCGTCCCTGAACCTGTTCATACCCAAGGAAAAGTTCCGGATGGTCACCCTCCAATCTATTCTCCCCCTTCTGCGGGAGAACGACTGCATGTGCTCGTTAGACCTCAGAGATGCGTACTACCATATACTAATGGACAGACAATCCAGGAGGTTCCTCCGCTTCCGGCTAGGAGCCAGTCATTATCAGTTCAGGGTTCTTCCATTTGGCCTAACCTCAGCCCCCAGAGTGTTTACCAAAGTCATGGCAGTGGTTGCAGCCCACCTGAGACTCCAGGGCATTCAGGTGTTCCCTTACCTAGACGACTGGCTCCTCACCGCCCCCAACAGGCATCTACTGGTTGTGGCGAGAGATTACGCCCTCTCTCTGGCCCGTTGTTTGGGCATTTCAGTGAATCTAAAGAAATCCTGCCTGTGCCCCACTCAAGCCCTAGATTTCATAGGGGCCAGGTTGGATACTCGGATCTCCAAAGTGTTTCTTACACCTGTCAGGTTGAACAATTTGTCTCTCCAAATCTCAGACATTCTTCGGAGCCCCGCTCCTCCAGCAGAATTAGTCCTGAGGGCGCTAGGGTCTATGTCAGCAGCGATCGGCCTTTCTCTTCATGCCCGTCTGCGAATGCGAGTGTTACAGTGGACTCTCCAGGTCCAATGGTCACTATCGGTCCATCCCTTAGACATGCCGATTCCCCTGAGCAGGGCATGCAGACACTCCCTTCTTTGGTGGTTACAGGCTCAGGAACTCAAAGAAGGGAGACCCTTTGTGATTCCCCCAGTCAAAGCCACGTTGACCACGGACGCTTCTTGCCTCGGGTGGGGCGGGCATTATGCAGGCAACTCCGTCCAAGGCACGTGGACTCCTATAGAGACTGCATTGCATATCAACGTCCTAGAGATGAGGGCAGTGCTTTTGGCGTTGCAAGCTCTTCATCACCTTCTTCCTCTGGGGACTATTGCAATCCAGACGGACAACATGTCCGTTGTCTGGTATATAAACAAACAGGGAGGGACCAGATCTTACCCCCTGTGTCGAGAAGCCATGAGAGTGTGGGAATGGGCGATTTCCACCAACTGCTTTCTGATAGCAACGCACATTCCGGGACGGTCCAACATATTAGTGGACAAGTTAAGTCGGGTATTCCTCAGCCCTTACGAGTGGTCTCTGAATCCTTCTGTCGTGAAGCAGATATTCCTCAAGTGGGGTCAACCTCGCTGCGACCTTTTCGCTTCTCCCCTAAACACAAAATGCAGCGATTACTTCGCGATAGTTCCCCAGAGGGGAATCCCCCAGGGACGCTCTGTTTCATGCTTGGCCGCCCGGTCTCCTTTATGCGTATCCTCCTCTTCCTCTGATGATGAAATTCATCCAGAAAGCCTGTCGGTAGGAGAGCAGAGTAATTCTCATAGCCCCATTCTGGCCTCAACAAATCTGGTTCCCCTTTCTGCAGTCTCACAGTCTGGCTCCTCCATGGATTCTGGACCCCAGACCAGACCTAATCTCGCATCCGACGAGATGCCACACTCCGAACCTGGTCAATCTCCGGCTTACGGCTTGGTTGATCCAGTTCCATTAATGGCTAGGACTCCCGGTATCTCGTCCCCTGTTAAGGCCATTCTGGTGGCAGCTCACAAGCCATCCACCAGAAAGCTCTACAACAGTAAATGGAAACGCTTTTCCATCTGGGCAAAGGAGAAGGAATTGGATCCCTTTACGGTTCCTATTCCCACTATCCTGGACTTCCTGTCCCTTCTTTTTAGACAAAGAGCTTGTGCATCCACCGTTAAGGTCCAGCTAGCAGCCATCTCTCATTATCACGTGGGGGATGGCGTAGATTCCTTGGCATCAGCAAAAATATGCAAGACCTTCTTAAAAGGCGTGTTTCTCTTAAAGCCCCCTATTAAGCCGGCAGTTCCTCCATGGGATCTTACCTTGATCTTACAAGCATTAACAAGACCACCTTTCGAGCCAGCGGCCTCAGTGCCATTGAAATTCTTATCTTGGAAAACGGCCTTTTTGGTTGCTATTACTTCAGCCAAATGAGTCTCAGAATTACAAGCTCTGTGCATTAAGCATCCATACCTTATTTTTCACAAGGATAGAGTGGCCCTCAGGACTAATCCTTCCTTTCTGCCTAAGGTAGCCACAGAGGCTAACATTAATCAGTCTATTAATCTTCCTGTTTTCTTCCCGAATTTCCAAAACAAGGGTGAATACACATTGCACAAATTGGATGTACACAGACAACTACGTTTTTACTTGCATAGGACGGAAGATTTTCGCAAATCAGACCAGTTGTTTGTTTCTTATGCTAAGTCAGCCATGGGCAAACCAATTTCTAAGGTGACAGTGGCAAATTGGATCTCTCAGTGTATTAGACAGGGATACACTTCATCTGGGAAGCCAGCTCCGTGGTGTGCGTCGCATTCTACTAGATCTGTGGCTACCTCGACGGCTTTTTGGTCTAGAGTTCCGGTAGACTATATTTGTTCAGCAGCTACCTGGTCCTCTTCCCACACATTCATTTCTCATTACAAACTGGACATGATTTCCAGAAATAGGGCTTCCTTTGGCTCGGAATATCCTTCCGTAGGGACCACCCAGGGTCTTAGGTAAGCTGGGGACTCTGTCCCACAGGTTGCAGATCAAATGAAGTAACTACTTCAGATAAAGAAGTTATGTACTCACCATAACGTTTCATCTGAGTAGATACTTCATTTGTCTGCAACCGACCCCCCCTGCCATCCCCCGAACCTCTGTAAGGTATTGTTACTTTGGAGATTTTTTTCTCCGTCTTTAGCCTATAGGGAAAAATAACCGATCTGAGGTAATGTGGTTGGTAGCAAGGGATTATGAGTAGTGGGGAGGAGCTTGGAGCTCGGATCTTGGAGCTTGGAAAGCTACCGGTTCGGATCCGAGGTCGGATCCGACTACCCACAGGTTGCAGACAAATTAAGTATCTACTCAGATGGAACGTTATGGTGAGTACATAACTTCTTTTTAAAGGCATTGGCAGTTTGATTTGAGGTATTCTTTTCAGCCCCTAAAGGGGAAGGTGTACTAGAGTGGCCTGGGTGTAGGAGCGAATTTAAGGTTGACCAGAACCTTTTGGGGTTGTTATGATGTGTTTGCTGTAATTTACAGTAATAGTTCTTTTTATCTAAAAAAACAGCTTTTTTAGTGCTATTTCTTAACTGTCTAAAGGCTTGTTGGTCTAAAGTAGTTTTTGTAGTTCTCCATTTAGCTCAAGATTTATTCCTAAGTAGTATTTTTTGTCTTGTCTCTTTGGACATCCAGGGGGCAGGTTTAGATTTAACTCTGATAGATCGTTTTGGAGCATGTTGGTCAAGGATTGATAGGAATTTGGTATTGAAATATTTGATAGCATCTTCAAGGGTTAGGGTTTTTAGAAGATTCCATGAATTACAGCTCGTCTGTTCTTAGAATACACTGAAAAAGAGTTTACTGACTTGAAAGCTTTGTTTTATAATAAACCGATGGTTTTGAACCATTTTTCCTGTTTTATAATGTTTTTGGCTTCTTTAGTCCAATTTTGGCAGTTTAGGTGGATTTTTCTTGATAAAGATTTTTATCTCACAGGTCTGAATGCAGCCAGAGACTCAATGTCTGTGAAAAGCCTGGACTGGGATCCTGCTGTGTTATCCTTATTGGTGAACTAATTGCTACCCTGGAGTGCCAGAGAATGGTTGTTGGTTTCTGCAGGAAGGGTGGAAGTGTTGGAATTGATTTACAGTTTCCAGATGCTGTAATAAACCCTAGCTAAAGTTCTGTGTGTGTATTGTGACACATCAGTGCTAGATCCTGGCTCAGTCTTTGGTGAGAGGGTAGTATGGGAACCACTGAGTCAGGAGACCAGGTGTAATGTCATTCTGCAGTCAACACTGAAACTGTATTTGAATACTAATGAAAGATGTGAGGAATGCACTCTGTTTTTGTACCTGACAAGACAGTCATCCACTTTCATCTTGCCTTACTTTAGTAAGTTACTAGGGAACAGTTTCATTCAGTAAAAAATATAGTGAGATTAAGTAAATGTTTTTTTTTCTATATCTGTCGGAGTCTTTCCATGTGTGTTTTTTTATGTTTCCTATGAATGAAACTCTGGTGTTTATTGTAAATAGGCATTCAGTATTTTCATGTTTGTATTATTATTATTATTTATTAAATACATCTAAACCTTTCATTGTGTCTGGTCTTTTAGAAAATATTTAACTTTTTGAGAGTACTTGCATTTATTTAGTGGCACTGTGGCTCCACATTCCTGCAAGTCTTGCTGCTTGGTTAAACACTACCATTTGTATAAGTATTAATTTTACTTAGTGTAATTGGGTACCCTGGTAGGAGCCTTAAAGTAGCTGGCTTCAGTTGTTCTGGTGGCAGTAGATCTGCCTTATATCTGGGTGGAGGTGGCAGAGCGGGTATGCTTTGCCAGCCTTTCCTAGGTGGGTCTTTGTGTGTGAAAATCAAATCTCAAAAAGTGTGTGTGTGACAGCTACTTTGAACAGGGACACTGAGAGTAATGATTTCACAGAGAAGATGGTGGAGGACTTTGCTTGGAACACCCGGCTAAGGACTCATCTCTGTAGTGGTGAGTGGGAAGTCTTATTTGGGACATGGAGAGAAAGCCCAGCCCCAGGATTGGAGCGTGCATTCTCTGTATGCTCTTAAGGAAAATTGTACTTTGTGCAGAGGGCTGCATCTGAAAATACTGTGTGTGTCTATTTTTCTCACAGTGAACATTCCCCATCGGTGGCAGTGGTGAAGATTGAGGCTCCTTGATCACTGGCCCAGAGGAGGGAATTCAGCTTTGCCTAAGGACACAATGCTGCGTTTCTTAACATTTAGTTTTAGGCTGTGGTCCAGGCAGCAGTTATTGGTGCATGTTAGTCGCTCTTAAAGAATTTGGAAGTTGAATTAGAGTTAATGACAGCTTCAAATTTTCAGTCATCTGCAAACTTGGTGGGCCTAAGGCCCTTGATGTCATCTTTGACATCAGAGAAGTAAATATCAAAGATAAGTGGTCTTAGGACCAGTCCCTGGGAGACACTGCTGGTAGCTACTCTGTTTGAAGAGAGTATGCCTTCCACATTAAATAGATTGGGTTCTGTTATTTAGCCTGTGTACTATCCATTGAGTAATTTAGGGGATTACATTTAGTTGTATTAGCTTGTTAGAATATGGAATGGTATCAAAGGCCTTGGCCAGGTCCAAGTAGGCAGTATGCACTGATTTTGCCTGAGTCCAGTGCATAATTGATATGTTCATTGAAGCCCACCAGGTTCAGGAGAAAGGATCTACCTTTAACAAATCCAGATGGGCTTGGGTCCAGGGCTTATATACTGCCTATATCCTTGATAAGTTCCATAGTGGTGCATTCTGTTACTTTGAACATAAGGCTGGTGTGGCTTATGGGTCTATAGTTTCTTGTGCCAGTATTGGATCCCCTTTTGTGAAGAGGAATGACAACCACAGTTTTCCAGTCCTCTAGCATGAATTCACTGGAGCGGCTCAGATAGAATAGACTTGGAAGCGAGTCTGTCAGACAGTGTCTGGTGCTGACAGGAAGGCAGCCAGTCACATTATAAGGACTCACTGAGCAAGTTATGCTTTGGAGAGAGCATTCAGGACCTGCTAAGAGGTGATCAGATCCGGTGATGTGTGTTAATAAGCTGGGGAAAGTTAATGGAGATATGGGAGTAAAGTTAGAGCTGAATTTGTTCGATAATTTGTTGCCTAAAGAATGTGGTGGTGTTGTGGCGGTGTTATGTATTAGCTCTGACCATTACCTGGCATTTCGTCTAAGGCTTCTGATGCAGCTAAAGAAGGTTTTGTGTTTATCCTTGGCAAAGGTAGGAGTTTTCAATTTGAACTTACTTTGAGGGTTTGATTTTGTTTTTGAGTTATCTGTTGATCTTTTTGAGATCATGTATAGATGATAGGGTATTAAGATTGCTTTTACAGGCTATAAGTTTCTTCCTTTTTATTGTATGGTTTGTTTATACTAGTGTTGCATCAGAGGAGATGTATACATGGATTTGGCATTATATTTATTTTTTCTGAATCTTTTAGACCTTCACATGTAGCGACCAGAGAATAATCTTATTAATGTGGAATTTGACGTTTTAATACTAAATATATCTAATTCAGAATTATTTCCCAGCTCTTAGATACTTAGTCATGCAACCAAAATCATGTGCATATCATCAGCATTAAGCATGTCATACCTCCAACATTTATTTGACTGAGAAATGCCCCTTGTCACTAAGTTTGTGGTGTGCTACTGATTTTATTTAATTAATTTACTATTGCTAACCAAGTAGGTGGACTGCTGGTCAATTGACTCTTTTCAGCTATGGCCCATGCCCTATCAGTAGAACATAGGCTTTGTCAAATAATTAAGTTAATAAAGTAAGCTGACATGGTTATCATACACAATACATTTTTACAATTAGTGAAAATATGTCATTTCCATTGTAGGTAAAACAGTGTTGTTGTTGTGTCTTTCGGCTTTTCCCTGTTAGGGGTCGCCACAGTGGAACTCCGGTCCGCTACTGATTGGTAGTTGATTTTTACGTGCCGAGTTACCAGCCCTGATGCACAACCTTCAACGAAGGTACGCCCATTCACGCATGTCTGCACGCAGAAGATGCTCTAGCTGAGAATCGAACCGGACAGCATCTTACTGTGAGGCGACAATGCTACAGTGTATTAACACAACTTTAACAACACACATACATCTGTACAATTAGTAAACATACACTAAAATATTGTAACTTTGGTAACAGTAACAGATTTGTAGAATCTATAACATCTCAGTTCTGTTCAAGAAAATTAAAAAAAATAGAATAGCATTTGCAATATAATGTGGTAACTGTAGTGCTTTCTGGGCTTCTGTACTGCATTTGTGTTGAAACGAGAAAATTAACCATTCAGTCATTTTAATAGAGAATTTCACCAGTGTTGGAAGTTGTCTTGGGTTGATTTGATTACTTTCTACCAGTCCTCCCCAATCTAAGATGACCACTTCCTTCTTACATCATTAAAATCAAGTCTTTATAAACATTTTTAAGCTTTACTACCTGTACTTTACTTTATAATTTTTGTGAGCTGTGAAATTCAAAGTCTTTTTTAAACCGTACTTCCACTTTAAATGTTTCTGTGTAACAATGGTACTAATTTAGTAAAAAAAAAAGTAACCGTCATAATAACAGAGCCCAGTTGTTGGCATCACCTTTCTAGACCTCCACCTGAACTGAATTGCTGTAAAGATTTAGAGGAGGTAAACCTCAAGTGCAGTCTGTATGCCCAGTAAGTATATCCAACCTTTTGTAATGCACTTTTCCCCTTTAGATTGTCTGCTCATCTTATTTTTTATTTGTGAGGCACAGCAAAACCTTAACAAAAATAGAATGGTCAGTCTCTGTTCTCATATAACACCCAGTAGTATGCTCAACCCTGCTTTCATTGCATCCCAGGATTCACTTTCTATTCTGTAGAGACCCTGTAGGCCCTTTCCAAGAATAATTAGTAGTGTATAATTTTCACCTTACATACTATCTAAATGGGATATAGTGCCACTCTTATTCATAAATGCTATCATATACCTTCTGCTGACATATGTTGAACCATATTGGGTACCTACCAACCCACAATGCAATTTGGATATCATCAGCTTCTTCCTGCCTATTCTCTGGCAATTTGGTGCCCTCAGAAATTTGTGGAAATATTTTGTCAAAGTAGTATGCAGAAGATGTATAAAATAATAACACCTTAAGTAATATTAACATTTAAGGATTCCAGTTGTAAATTTGAGAGATGAAGGTGCAATTCTCAGAACTGCAGAAATTAAAATGTGATCTGAAGTTGTTTTCATTTGATCTTCAACCTGTGAGACTCGGATTCGGCACTGATCCGACTTGAACGCATTTTCTATCATCCGATCCGAGCTCCAGGCTCCTCCCCTACCTATAATGGCCCTGTCTCCCTCCTTCCCCCAAATCTCATTTGCTGCATGTATAGCTAGCATCTTGGTCCATTGCTCCAGTAATTTATAAACATTTTGTCTATTTCTCCTCTTTTTTCTGTGGTTTTCCTGTAGTCCCTACCCTTGTGCTCAGGTGTTGGTCCTCTAAACTTTAAAAAACAAAAAAAGGTCCTGTCTTCTCTTTCTTTCCTTTCCCTCTCTACCGTAGTGGTGTGTGTGTGTGTGTGTGTGTGTGTGTGTGTGTGTGTGTGTGTGTGTGTGTGTGTGTGTGTGTGTGTGTGTGTGTGTGTGTGTGTGTGTGTGTGTGTGTGTGTGTGTGTGTGTGTGTGTGTGTGTGTGTGTGTGCGTGTGTGTGTGTGTGTGTGTATGTGTGTGTGTGTGTCTGTGTGTGTGTCTGTGTGTGTGTGTCTGTGTGTCCGCTTTCCGTCACCATGGCTGAGACCCCCAAGCCAGGATTTTAGAAATGCACATGGTGTGGACAGAAGCTTCCCCCTTCTGATGGCCACAGTCTGTGCGTGGTTTGCTTAGGGGTTCCCCACATGAACACCTTCTGTTCGATCTGTGCAAGATTCGACCCCTGTGTATTGATCGACAGGAGGAACAAGTTAATCCTTAGGGGCCACCTTCCTCGGCGTCCCCTGCTTCAACTTCCACTTCTGCTGCCGCTTCCTCCGCCTTAGCCTCTGGAACTGAATCTCCTGCTAAGAGGTCTGGGGATGGGGAGAAGCACAAACACAAAGACCAGGATAGGCCCAGGAGGCGGTCCCCTGGCCATGCTTCCTCGGCCAAGCCTCCAGCTAAGTTCTGCCCAGCTGCCAGTCCAGGCTCCCCTCTGCACCATTTGCCATGCTTTTCCTGGGAGTTGGAGGTTTCTCGGGGCCGATCCACTTTATTGGCCTCTCCCCAGCACCACTCCAGGCCAGTTTTCATGGCTTCCTCCTCCCAGTCCACCTGCAGACTCTCCGAAGCCAAGGTGGACAGGGTGATGCGGAAATTCATCCGGACCCAAATCCAGATGTGAGTCTTGCCTGCCCCCTCTCCCTCTGGGGCTGGGAGCATGCAGTCTGCCTTTATGCCCATTACTCTTTCTCCGATCTGACCCCCAGTTTCAGAGTTCTTGGGTCCAAGGCCCTTTGGCATCAAGGAGTCGGCGCTGATGGTACCCGGTACCTCGACGCAGACCATTGCCCAGAGTGGTTTAACTCTGACTAGCTCAGAGCTATCTGGCTCTAGGAGCCGTAGCCTCTGCGGCAGATCTGATGGGTGGTGTCGGCTCCATGGCTTTCGGAGTTGGCCCTTTCACTTGGAGTCTCGGCACCTGGAGGCTCAGGTCTGGCTCCCCCATTGACACAGAGAGTTACAGACCTGATCTCCTCCCCAACTTCTGGAATTCATTCTCCTTCTGCTTTTGACGTGGTGGAGAGAGTCCTCTCAGTTTCATCGAGACCCTTGATGCTATCGTCCTCGGAGTCCATCCTGGCTCCCTCTTTTTCTGGTCCGGATTCCGCCATCCTGCCCCCTCAGGGATAGCCTTTTGCTTCTCTGCCCCAGAGAGTTCCCCCAGGGGAACAACCAGAAGTTTCAGAGTCCTCCCCAGAGACCTCCCTGAGGAGTTTCCTCAGAAACATATGTGTAAAAGGAGACACTTGGACTACCCGCCGGAGTCCCTCACAGAAGATAGAGGAAGGAGAGGGTTCCCCTCAGTCACCCCGGAAGATGTCTCCTTTGGAGACATCATGGTAATCCTTCACCAGCATGGGGTGTGGTCTGTCCAAAAACTCATCCCGGATGAGTTGGTGTTTCTGGAGGCATTTGGCACACGACCCTCTACCTCCTGGGTGTCCCCTCCCGCAGATCCACTAGTGGATTTAGTTGCATATCGGGCATGGAAGGAGCCTGACACTGTGGATCCCATTCCTAAGTGCTCTGATAGGTTTTTGAGTGTGCCGCCAGACAAGCAGCACTGATCTAAGGGGTCCCCAGATGATGCTATGGTGGTGGCGGCGGCCACCAAGAAAGAGCTCGGCAGGAGAGCTGTACTGCCCATCCAATGGACTGAGAGTCCTGGGCCATGGACCGTTTTGGAAAGTGGGTTTATGCTTCAGCCACGTTCATGGTATGTGTGCTGAACTATATTGCCCATGTGATCAGACTAAGACCTAGTCAAGGAGGTCACTGAGTCTGCCCCAGGGTCCAAGTCGGCAGAGGAGCAGAAGGTGTTCTCCTCCCAAATGGCCACCCTCACTTCTGTTTCCAATACTTCTATATGGCTCCTGTCCCACAGTACCAAAGGTGCCGCTAGAGCGGCCAGTACAGGCGTTGCCATAAGGCATCACACCTGGCTTTGGCTTTGTGCATTCTCGGAGCCCTTCAAGGCATCTTTCACTAATGCCTCATACGATGGTTCCACTCTTTTCAGAAAGACTGTGCGAGACACATTGTTCTAGAGCAAGAAAGATGGGAAGACCTTGTCTGCCATCAGGATCCACTTCTCAGCCCCTCAACGATCCTTTTCTTGGAATCAGTGAGGGGTGAAGAAGATGTGGTTCCAGAAGTCTCAGGGCTATTCCTGTGATGCTCAGGTTTTACCCTCCCCCAGAGGCAGAGGGGGATATGACAGATGCTGCTCTCAAGGCAGAGGGGGTCCGAGGAACCAGGGGTCTCTGGATTCATTCCCGGACAGACCTACGCAGCAGCCCTGAAGAGTTGCCTGACTGCTTATCTCTGGAGGCAGTCGGGGGGCATCTCTCGCTACACCCAACAGCCTGAAGTCAATTACAGACGTTCGTTGAGTGTTACAAATCATATCCAGAGGATACTCAGTCCTGTTATTCAAATGTCAATTCTGCCCAAACACCTCCCGGACGTTCCACCCACATAAAGGGAGAAGCAGCACTGGAAATTTCCAAGCTGCTCAACAAAAGAGTCATCCAGCCCATCCCCTCAGACCAGTCCAGATCAGGCATCTATTCCAGGTTCTTTTTAGCGCCAAAGAAAACGGGGGACTTAAGACCCATCCTGGATCTTTCAACTTTAAAACTGTCGGCTGCCAAGACAAAATTCCGGATGGTTGCTCTCCAATCTGTTCTGCCCTTCTTGCAGAAAAACGACTGGATGTGCTCAGTGGACCTCCAAAATGTATACCATCACATAAAAACGGACAGGCACTCTCGGAGGTTTCTCCACTTTCGGCTGGGGTCCAGTCATTACCAAATCAGCGCTACCCTTTGGTCTCACCACCACCCCCAGGGTGTTCACCAAAGTGATGACAGTGGTGGCGGTTCACCTGTGTCTGCAGGGGTTCTGGGTCTTCTCTTACCTGGACAATTGTCTCCTTTCCGCCCTCCTCCAGGCATCACCTCTACCAAGTCAGTGATCTCCCTCTCCAAAGCTCTTATGAGCTGGGCATAACCACAAATCTCAACAAGTCCCTACTGGATCAAGTTCAGATTCAAGACTTTATTGGAGCTCGGTTAGACACCATTCAGAGCAAGGATTTTCTGACCCCAGACAGACTTCAGTCCCTCAGATATCATGTGCTGTACATTGTTCAGACCCAATATCCCCCTGCGGAATCAGTTCTTCAGGCGTTGGAGTCCATGGTGGCCACGATCACCCTCATGCCCATGGCTGTTCTGCATATGAGGGTTCTTCACTGGACCCAGTGGTCCTCACTAGATCTGCCATTATCCAATCCAGTTTCTTTGTCTCAAGCATGCAGGGATTCGTTTCTTTGGTGGCTTCAATCCCCAGATCTTCTTCTGGGTCATCCCTTTATCCTTCCGGCCCTGGTGACCTTGGATGCCTCCCTACTCGGGTGGGGGGGGAGCATTGCATGGGAAGGGCAGTCCAAGGCACGTGCTCTTCCCCTGAGACCAAACTGCATATCAGCGTCTTGGAGAGGAGGGCAGTGCTGCTGGCGTTGCAAGCTCTTCATGCCCATCTTCCCCTAGTGATGATTGCTATCCAGACAGACAACATGTCTGTAGTTTGGTACATCAACAAACGGGGGAACCAGGTCTTATCCCCTTTGTCGCAAAGCCTTGAGATTGTGGGAGTTGGCGATCTACATCAGCCATTTTCTGGTGGCAACAAACATTCCGGGGAGGTCCAACATTCTGGTGGACAGGGTCAGCAGATCTATTCTGATACCTTATAAGTGGTCTTTGAATCCTTCAGTAGCGGACCACATCTTCCTAAAGTGGGGTTGGCCTTGCTGCCATCTCTTCGCCTCTCCTTCCAATGCGAAGTGCAGTGAGTACTTCACTCTGAACCCCCCAATGGGGGAGCCCCCCAGAGGTGCTCTGGTTCATTCTTGGCCCTCCAGTCTTCTGTATACTTATCCTCCACTTCCCCTGATCCCGAAGTTCATTCACAGAGCTCGACGGCTGGGGAGCTTAGTGATCCTCATTGCCTCCTTCTGGCCTCGCCAAGTATGGTTCCCCTCTCTGTGGTCTCATGTAGTGTGTCCTCCTTGGACATTAGACCCAGTTCCAGATCTGATCTCATATCCCTCAGGGATCCCACAGCCAGATCTAGTCAGTCTGAAGCTTACAGCTTGGCTGCTCCAGTTCCAGTGATAGCTAGGACTCCCGGACTGTCTTCTCCGGTTAAGAAGATTTTGGTAGCGGCTCACAAATCGTCTACTAGGAAAGTTTACTCCAGTAAATGGAAACGTTTTTCGATATGGGCATTTCAACATGATTTGGATCCTTTCACTGCTCCAGTTCCTGCTATCTTGCAGTTTTTGGCAGGTATTTTTCATCATGGTGCCAGCTTTTCTACGGTTAAGGTTCAGCTGGAAGCTATCTACAATTTTCATATAGGAGACAATTTGGCTTCCCTAGCTTCTTCCAAGCTTTGTAAAGCCTTTTTGAAAGGTGCCTTTTTACTTTGGCCCCCAGTCACGGACCCTACGCCACCTTAGGACCTTACTCTAGTTCTGCAATTCTTGGTTTATTCCCCCTTTAAACCTGCAGCTACAGTGGATTTACAATTTCTGTCTTGGAAGACAGCTTTTCTGGTTGCTATTACCTCAGCAAAAAGAGTGTCGGAGATTCAGGCCTTATCTGTTAAGCCTCTTTATATGGTATTCCATAAAGATAGGGTGTCCTTACACACGAACCCATCCTTTCTCCCAAAAGTGGCTTCAGAATCCAACATTAATCAGGTTATCAATCTCCCTGTTTTCTTCCCCAACCTCCAGAATAATGGAGAGTATAAATTGCACTTGGTTGACGTTCATAGACAATTGCATTTTTATTTGCATAGAACAAAGTCCTTTTGCAAGTCTGATCAACTTTTTCTTTCCTTTTCTAAGCCTTTCTTAGAGAAACCTGTGTCAAAGGTGACTACTGCTCGGTCGATCTCTCAGTGCATAGTTCAGGCGTATACAGCCAAAGGTTTATCTCCACTGGATCAAACTAAGGCACATTCTACTAGGTCTATGGCTACTTCAGCAACCTTTTGGTCTAGAGTCCTTGGATGACGTTTGTTCTACAGCTACTTGGGCATCTTTGCACGTTTATTTTGCACTATAAGTTGGATCTCCTGTCCAGAGGCAAGGTATCCTTTGGTTCCACTGTGCTTCAGAATGTTCTTCCATGAGGACCTCCCAGGGTCTTATGGTAGCTGGGGACTCTTGTCCCACAGGTTGAAGATCAAATGAAAACTATAACTTCAAATAAAGAAGTTATGTACTCACCATAATGTTCCATCTGAGTTGTTGCTTTTCATTTGTCGTCATCAATCCCTCCCTCCTTCCCCCTGCTTTTTGTGGGCTGTGTCATGTACCAGGTGGAAGAGACATAGCCCTTACTTTGGCAAGCCTTTGTCTTTCCTATAGTGCTTTCAAGGTACTAATACCAAAGTGTTAGGCTCTTGGTTCAGTCAGGGTGCTATGGCCGGCAGCAAACTCGATCTGAGGGAAGGAGGGAGACAGGGACATTGTTGGCAGGGGACGAGCTTGGAGCTGAGAGCTGATGCTAGAAAATGCGGCCAAGTCAGATCCATGCTGGATCCGAGTCCCACAGGTTAAAGACAAATGAAAAGCAACAACTCGGATGAAACGTTATGGTGAGTACATAACTTCCTTTTTTAAGGAAAACCTGCACTGAATCTAAAGTTGCTCTGTCTTTAGGAAAATATTTTTCTCTGAGGTACAGCGATCTTGGAGTTAGATTACAAGAGTAGCAGGGTTGTGGGGGGGGGGGGCAGTGGAGATTGCCTCCTTGCAAAATTATTTTGATGCTAACAGACTTTTGCAATTTGCTGTTATTTCTAATGAATCTCTCATATTTTCATAGCTTTTGGACTCACATTGGCAAGTTTTAAACTTCCTGTGGTGCACCCATTTTAATAACTTGTAATCTACTGAGAAGTCTAATTTATTTCTTGTCCAGTTATCAACTTTATCTAAAATTCAGCTAAAAAGGCATCCAACTAAACCCTACAGTCTTGTTCATCTGAAAAGATCACTCCCATATAGTTACATTCCAGAGGTGATGGTGCTTTCTCAGTCAAATTATTTAATCCTGTTTTGTTTACAGGGAAAAGCAAGCTTTTCTCAAGGTGAACCTTTCAGTCCAGATAATACTGAATATTTTTTCTGTAGTTTCTAATATCTTAGATATGGTCCTTATGGAATCATTTAACCGGATCCAGCATTCGTCCATAGACTTGATAGACATGAACTTAACTGAACCTGAGAGCTAGATGCCAGTAAATTCATCGTTGTCATGTTTACAAGTCTTTACTACTAGTACAAACAGTAAAGGAGAGAAAGGGAAGCACTGTTGGTGCCCCTAAACAACTCAAAAGTATCTGAGCAAACACGCATTCTAGCCTTCAGCTTACAGCACAGCAATCTGCACTTGTTAATACAGATTTTAGGAATCCAGAAGCTTCTATGACCAGCCATAAGTACTTCCTGCTTTCTCTGTCAAGACATTCTGGAAATCTGGCAAAAATGTTATTTGCTGCCCTGCCAATCTTTGAGTATTCAACCATAATCTGATAAGATGAGTGCACCCTGCCCTACCCTTAACAAAACACTTCTGCCTTTGTGATATCAATTTTGGAAGTGGGTCCTAGTTAAAAGAATTGTAGGATATATCTGTCTGTAGTGGAAACAAAGAAATTGCAGTTAATTACTAGGATCAAGTCTGTTTCTAGCTGGATTGATAATAAAAATTATATTTACTACCATGACAGAACCTGGAAAGTACCCTTCTGTTCCAATGTGTGAAATACGATTAAGCAGACTATGCTTAAACTGCTTACAAAAACGTGTTGTTATACCATCTGGACCCCTGATTCATAATAGGTGTCTCTGACTTTCTTTTTTCCGAAGCTCACACTGTTCAATTTTAGCCAGATTAAAAGTTTTAAAACTGTCTCATTGTCCTTACTTTCAGTCATCTGATATGATTTAGCCTAAGTTAGTTTGAATGGATCCTTAATAATGGAGAAAAAATTATCAATTTCAACAGTTGGCTAAGTTTCTGGTGTCATTCAAAGGGGATCCAGTGTCTGTCAGTGTGGGATGACATGCTCGACAAGCCACGCTGCTTCGCTAGAGATGGCTTGCACCTGTCACCCTTAGGCTTTCGAATACTGGCCAAGGCTCTTGCCACCCCCATAGTGCCTTTTTCAGGCAAGGCTCAAAAGACAAACCCACCGCCATAAATAGCACAAGTAACAAAAACTGAGGGTAATGCTGCTCAATGCCAGAAGTCTAAACCTCAAAATGCATGCACTCGAGGCACTCCTCAGTTTGGAGAAAATCGATATATGTGCAGTAACAGAAACCTGGTTTAAGGCTCCAGAGAGCATCCCATCACTACCAGGCTACAACTCATGCCATACATTTCGGCCACAAAACCCGGACCGAAATACAAAAGGCGGGGGAGTATCCATATTCATCAAGGATACCCACACCTCCAGGTTAGTGGCACAGCACGATACTTCAGAGATCATCCACGTGCAACTAACAAGGGGCAAAACTGCTATTCAAATTATAGTTTGCTACAGATCACCCACCATGTCCCAGGATCCCCACTCCGCATTCCTGGAAACACTGGGAAATATAAAGGTCCTACCAAACACCATGATATTGGGTGATTTCAATTACCCAAACATTACCTGGGAGAACTACTCAAGTACAAACTCCCTTGCCCAACATTTCCTAGAATTTATAAACTCAAACGCCCTGGATCAACTGGTCAACACCCCCACCAGAGGTGACAACATATTGGACCTGGTCATCACCAACATGGGCGACCGGTGTTCCACACCGGTGGTCAACCCCTCATTGGTTAGATCTGACCATAAACTAATCACTCTGGATATCCACATTCCGCCACCACCCCTGGTCAAAGAAACCACAGTGAAAAACTTTTCAAAAGCAAACTTCACGTTACTTAAGACCGAGGTGGGAAGTTTCAAACCCCCCCATGCTAAAGGATAACGCTGTCCAAGCTGCAAAATCCTTTACTAATGCACTCTACGGGCACCTGCAAGAATGCATGGATCATGCTATCCCAAACAAAACCAAGACTCACTCCTCCAAGAAAAGGAAACCAGCCTGGTGGGCCCCTGCCATAAACAAGCTATACAATAGAAGGAGGGGACTAGTACAGAAAAGAGTAAAATTCCAAGAAGGGAAGACATCCCTGATCAGTATCAGCAAGAAACTACGTTCCCTCATAAAATCATCCAAGGCTAGCTTCGAAAGAAAAATTGCCATGGACTCCAAAGATAACCACAAGGCATTCTTTAGCTATGTCAAGAATCTTAAGTGGCAATTCTCAGATCTGCTTGGAGTTGGTGCAGAATGGCACAAAATACACTGAACCGACCGATATAGCCACACCCTGGCAGACAGGTTCAGTGCAAACATCACCCCCCTCTCACCCCCAAAAGGGTCCATAACTATACCAGAAGAATGTAGTGCCCCTGAAATCACAGACACTCAGGTTAAAACAGCCCTCTTCAAAGCCAAAAACACAGCATCAGTGGGACCGGACGGTGTCCCAGGCTGCGTCCTACATGAGCTCAAAGATGAACTAACCCCTCACCTAAACACACTGTTTAAACTCAGCCTCCCCACAGGTTGTGTGCCCACAGAGTGGCGCACAGCAACGGTTATTCCGCTCCACAAAGGTGGAGCCACAACGGACCCCGGGAACTATCGCCCTATAAGCCTGACTAGCTTGGTCTGCAAAGCTATGGAGCGCATCATTATGGATCTCAATAACAGAGACATTGGAAACCTCTAAACACTGGACCCTACCCAGTTCGGCTTTGTTAAGGGCAGATCATGCCTCCTAAACCTGGTGGACTTCTTTGAGACAGTTACCAAGGTTATAGACAAGGGAAAGGTGGTCCACACAGCCTACCTAGACCTCACAAAGGCCTTCAACACCATTCCCCACACAGAAATTATAGTCAAGCTCACCAGCCTGAACATAAACCCCTACATCACGAGATGAGTTGCCAACTGCCTCATGGACAGAACCCACTTGGTAAGAGTTGCGGGAGCTAGGTCTGACTCTAAACCGGTTACAAGTGGTGTTCCCCTAGGGCTCAGTCCTAGGACCCCTCCTGTTCGGCATATACTTCTCAGAGGTACAGGCAAGCACAAGAGGACTATGGCTGACCATGTTCACAGACGACTGCAAACTAGGGGCTATAATTGACTCTCCGGCTGACACAGACATCCTCCAAAAGGGTCTCACTGAGATGGATACCTGGTGTCAAAACCATGGCCTCAAGCTAAATGCCAAAAAGTGCATAGTCATCCCCTTTGGAAAAAACAAAGTACCCACAAACTACCACATGGGTGGTAGCCCCCTAAATATGAAAGATGTAATAAGGGATCTGGGGACCCAAGTAGATAGTAACCCCTCATTTGATAATCACATTGCCAAAGTGGTTAGAAAATCCTTCTATGTGGCCCACCTAATCACAAAAGGGTTTGCATCCAGATCGAAAGAAGTCATTGGGCCCCTCTACGCATCACTTATCAGACCCATCATAGAGTACAATGCCCCATTTGGGATGTACCTTACAAGACACCTGTAACAACTGGAAAGACAACAGAACTTCCTCACCAAGAGTATCACTGGCCTCAAGCAGATGCCCTATGCAGCTCAACTGAAGAAACTCCAGCTGTACTCGGTTGCATACCGCCTACTCTGAGGTGATCTCTGCCTGACATACAAGGCCGTGTCCAACCCAGAATTGATGAACATGCTCCACCTAAAGAAAACCATATCCCCTCGAACCACATGATCCAGGGATCTAAACCTCATCACAACAGTAAATAGGAAGTGCTGGAGGGATAGATTCCTGTCCCAGAGACTTCCCATGCTCTGGAACAAGATTCCAATCTACATTAGGCAGAGTTCCTTGCTAACCCTCTTCAAGAGAAACCTTGACGAGTAGATGGGAAACAGAAAGTTTACCCCAGGGATCACTTCAATGGCTCTGCTGGACAGAGGCACAGGGAACTAATATAAGGGGGCGGCAAAAGCAAACACATTTTGGCTAGCCTTATAAATGCCTTCGGGCAGATAGCCTAGTACCTACCTATGAAGCTATGAACCTATAAATGGTTTCAGATTAGCCTACCTGATTTGACTTGCAAAGGAGGTACCCTTAACATCTTTTCACCATTGATTAAGCCTATTTATAATTACTTTAGAAGAAGCAAGACCTTTTTTACCTATCTCATTTCTGTTGTACCTGAACCCATCTTATTATGTTTGATTTATCTTTATGTCTGCTTGCACAGTCATAGAATGTCCTTGCCTATACAACCTCTAGTGCTGTAATCTTTCTGGACTAAACCCTTTAATTTGGCTAGACAACTCACAAGTTCTACTTAACCCCCCCCCCAAAAAAAAAAAAAAACACAGACTACTACTTTTCACGCTTAAAACATTCTCCCAATGCAAAACCTTGTCAAAATCACTTTGTTAAATAACAACATGATTGAACAGGTCCCTAACCCAAACTCTTAGAAGTAACCACTGATGACAGCATGAAATTTGACCTACACTTTCAAACTGTTCTAAAAAAAAAGAGAAAAAACAAAGAATACACCAAAAGCTCGGCCTCTTATATCTTACAGACAGAACTAGAGAAAACTTAGCTAAAGCCTACTTCCTGTGCCTCCTCACCTACAAACTTTCATGCACACAAAGGTGGAGCAATAGCTCATTGTGCTAGTAATTATCCCTTTTGAGCTCATCACTTTTGCCCCCTTAAACAACTAAATTGGACTAAACTCCCATAACACCTCCACTATAGTCAGCTTCTGCTAGGTCATATTGTAATGTATACTACTTTGACAAGTATCCAGCACTAAAAGGCATGCTTCAACACTTCCACTGTACAAACATTCTTCACTCTAAAGACAAACAACTCCTCTCCATCACTAAACCCCAAAATGCATCAAGATCCTTCTTATACTCCTACTCTGTAGCTACCCTCTGGAATGCCCTTCCATATGCTCTCAGCAGTCTTGAAAACCAGTAGACATTCAAAACACATGTAAGAGAATACCTGTATGCTGTCTCTGTAGCTGCACATTTCCAGGATAAGTATAAAATTTCTGCCTTCATCTTCCTCTTCTACTACATCTGTGCTGTCCTGTACTGTGTTATCAACTACCACTCTGTCTTCACTCACCCCTCCTTCTACTTATGCCTGTGTTAAATTTTACCACTCATTTCATTTATATTTAAAAATTAAATCAATCTTTTGTTATCCACTCTTTCTAAATGACTCAGTACTCTGTATCGTGACATCTATCCTACTGCCTAGTTATTTGTCTGAGTATATTTGTACAGATTATAATTAGTATAGAAGCCTTACTACTGTATGTAAAGTTACTATCTTATCTATTTTGCCTTTGTAAAATTTAGTTTAATTGTACTCTACCTGGTATTGTTGATGTATAATGTAAAGATTTTGATTGTGCTGCTTGTACTGCAGCTTTTTTCCCCCCTGACCTTCACTAAAAACTGTCTCAGTAAACAAATATGAAATGAATAAATAAAGAGAAATTGTCTTCCATCATGTTTTATCTTTTAGCAATTTCACTGTCCATTTCTTTACATTAATTTTAAATCTTTCCCAATTACCTAACATTCCCTCCTGTTCTTTCATTTTACGCTTCCAGAAATGACATGTCGACTTTCCAGAAAAGCAGGTACAAAATGATAATTTTATCAATAACGAGTCAAATTTCCATTGATGTACAGTATGCCATATCTGGAATACCATCATCTGAAGAGTAATGTGGCTATGGTTAAAAATAAAAGTATAATGCAGATGTTCACTACTGCAATTTTGGATAGTAGCAGTCTGGATATAATCCAGATGTCTGACTTGCTAGCCAAATTTGCGGGATTGGAATAAGTAGTATTATCTCGTTTGGGTGTAACACTCACCACACATCTGATGAATCAAATTTTTCCATGCATTAGTTTAATCACTGTAATAAAAAAAAATCACTGTAAAAAAAAATTTAACTGAAACAGTCTGAACTATGCATGGCTCAGATAAAATAAGACAAACATACAGATGAACTACCAAGTGCACAGACAAAGGCAGAAAAACATCTTTAATGAACAGACTTTTACAGAACAAAAAGACATCCATGCTAAAACTTTATAAAAACACACTTCTCAAATGTTTAGTATTGTTGGGGCCCTTAGCAGCTAGTGTTTGAAATTGAACATATTATAATTTACATTGTTAATTAACTCAGCAGCTTAAAATTAATTTACCATAAGTAAATACTTAATGTTTAGTGCTTCATTTATCCCTAGGGGTGATGTGGCATTTAACTTCATTTGCCAACATAATTCTTTATTTTCCTAACAGGAATTCCAGTAACCACCTGCTATGCTTCCCTTCACATTGCCTGTTGCAGATAATACAGATTATTCAATTTTCTTGTATGCCTGTGCAGTGCATTATAGTCTGTTTATTTTTATAGACTTTATATACTTCAGAATTCTAGCTCATAACTTTTTTTTCCTATGTAAAATGCATTGCAGGTGGTGCACATGGCTGCATTTACCACTTTATCAGAATTACAGATGACGGACTCCCCAGGGTTGAAGGCTCCCTCCATATTAACTGTAGAATAGAGTGTATGTGCTGTATCTTAAAAAAGCACATCAAGGACTGATCGTGCACATAAAAATTTCAGCCACGTGCTATACCCAATGCCATTTTGAGAGTGCAGCCGGAGAGAGAGAGTGTGTATGATTGCAATAGCTAGTTTGTGTATAAGTTACCTAAGTTAAAGCCAGTAAACTTCTATCATGATGTGTTTGTATATAATAAAGCTGCTTGAACAGAACCCACAAAGACTCTTCTATTGTATCCTGAGTAGGAGGGTGACGTGGTGTCAGAACTGGGATATCAGAGTTTGATATTCAAAGCCACAAGGTGCAGAGATGACAGTGAAGGTAAACTAAAAGAAACGAGCACAAAAAATAGCCAGAAAAGAAACAAAGGTAATGAAAACCTGCACAGAAAGCTCATTTTGTAAAACAGATAAAATGGAACATTACAAGGGCACATACTGCATTATTAAACAAGCAGGAGGCACAAAAGGTTTATTAACAAATGGAAATGCTTAAGATTAAGATAGTTGATGAAACAGTTATCAGAAAAGCAAAACAAGTATATTTAAAGCAAAACGAGTATGTTTAAAGCAAAATGGACATGTTTAGAGTAAAATGAGCACAAGAAAAGTATAATGGACATGAAAAAGATTAAATGAGCAAAACGTATACAGTAAGAGCAAAAAGGGCACATTAAGTGTAAATAAGGCAAAGTGACTGCATGTTTTTGCGAAGTGCTGTGTTTTGGCATAACTATGACTTTGTATTGTATCAAGGGCATAACTGGAGTTATTTGAAGTATTACAAAGTGTCTAAAAGTGCTTACAGTGTGTGCTTATTACTGTGCATGTATTCTGAAAAGTTTATATGTTTGCAAAGTAAAACTATTTCATGAAGTGCAGTCAAGATATAGCTATTTAGAAAAGTTTCTTGTGTAGAGTGTGTCTGCTCACAAAGTGCCACTATTACAGAGTGTTTCTTGCATTGTAAAGAATTACCTAGCAAGGTACTGCCATTTTGGGGAATTTCAGTGTGCTGTGTCCTGTTTATTAGCAAAGTGCAATTACTTTGAAATGTTTCTGACTCTGAGCTGCTTCTGCCCAGTTCATTTGCATCGCGCAGTTATTTGAAATGTTTCTTAAACTGATAAGGGGTGATGCCTTGCAGTACAGTAATTTCAAGAGTATTACAGTGCCCAAGAGACTTATTTCCAAAGTTCAGTTATACAGAGGCTTGTTGTGCTATTAGGCAAAGTTACAAATATTGGCATAAAGTTCTGGCATATGTGTATCTGTTCATGCATATTTGCAAATCCCTTCACTGGTATGTGGTAATATGGTAGATGAATTTCGAAAGCCCTTACCCCATGTATTTGATCAGAATATTGTAGAGAAGTGGAAAATATTTGAGCAAGAGTACGAGATTTTTAGGGTGGCCTAATGGTTAAGGTGTTTGCCTTGCAAACACAAGGTGCAGGGTTTGAGTCTCACAAGAGACAATTGGCTAGGCTTAAAATGGCTCACAAGGGCAGTTAGCTTAGTACTAATCTATGAACCTATGAACAAGCCGCTTATTCAGACAAAGATGCTTGCACCAGAGGATTCATTTTGATAAACCTACATGGGTCAAAGGCTATTGAAAGAGAACATTTATTTGTGTATGCACCAGCAATGTATGAAGGAGAAGGTGAAAACTGTCATATTGTTGTACAGGCTGAATCAAGGGAAGACCCAAGTGTTTGATGCACAAATTCAGGGAAATGTGTAACCCCCAGACAGATATTACATTAGAGAAACATTTGTTTTACACAAGAGATCAGAAACCATAAGAAACTTTTGCAGCTTATATTACTGACCTGAGAAACAAAGCCAAAATGCGTGGGTTTGGTGACTTCAAAGATAAGTTAATAAAAGACAGGCTCATGTGTGGTATTAATAGAGCTGCTGTGAGAAAGATTTTGCTTCTGGACAGTGATTTAATATTGAGTAAAGCCATAGAGATTTGTTAAATCCATGAAGTTACAGAAAAACACACAAGTATGCTTGTAAGTGACAAGAGCATGGCTTTGGCAAGCTGCATAGCAAGTGTAGATAGTATGCAACACGTGCCAAACAGAAGTAGGTCTAAGCACATGGCAGCCACAACCCTGCTGGTTCACCAGGGAAACCATTTAGTTTTCCAGTAAATTCTATGAAAGGAGCATGCTTGGTGCACTACAAACGCGAGTCAGTAAAACCCAAGTCCAGCTTTATTGGTAACTGTCGCAATTGTGTGTAAGAGAGAGAAATGCTTAGCATTTGGTCAGCCATGTCACAAGTGTAAAAAATGGGACCATTTTCAAAAGTTTTGCAAATCAAGTAAATCCGACACAGCTGTAAAGAAGGGTCACACAAAAGTGCAAATTGATCAAGTAGACTGCAACCCTACTTTCTATGTAGATGGTGTATCAGTAATTGGTGAAAGAGTTGATGCAGCGAATTTATGGGCAAAGAGCTAAGTGTTTTGTACTGTCCAGATCAATGGTGAATCCACAGAGCTTAAAGTAGACACTGGTTCAAAATGTAATGCATCAGCAGACATATTTGCTAAAGTGAGAACTAATGAGCAACTCACTGTGGCCGGTAGTGCGAAACTTGCTGCTTATGGAGGTGAAGAAATTCAAACTGAGAGCTCAGTAATGCTTTCATGTTATTTGGCTAAGAACTGTTACAGCTTGTTATTCTATGTAGTTCGAAGACCTGTGCAGTCACTATTGGGTCTCAAAAAGACAGTTTGAGAATTAATCTTTTTTTTTTTTTTTTTTTTTATACCAAAGAAGTTTATCAGATAAGTGCATATCCTAGTTCCAAGTTTTCTGAAGCCATTTTCTCAAAGTATGTTGATGTTTTCGATGATAAGCTGGGTAAACATCCAGCTGTGTATTACATGAAGTTAGACCCAGAGGTCACTCCACTTCCTAGACCAGCAAGAAAAGGTCCGATAGCTATGCAGGATAAACTCAAAGCAACTGGTACAGCAAGGTGTAATTTGTCCAGTTACAGAACCAACTGGATGGGTGTCATCCATAGTAGCAGCTCACAAAAAAGATTCAAACAAAATCAGAATATGTATTTATCCAAGAGATCTGAACAAGGCATTGAAGAGATTGCATCATCTAATGCATGCAGTCAAAGTGATTGCAGCTGTGATACCGAATGCCACTGTTTTTTCTGTCTTGGATGCAAAAAGTTAATTTTGGCAAGTGATGCTTGATTGCAAATCTTCATTACTAACTACATTCAGTACCCCATTTGGCAGATACAGATTCCTAAGGATGCCATTTGGAATAAATCTGCAAGTGAAGTCTTCCAGCGTGCAATGGAGCAAATTTTTTCAGGTTACCCTTGTGCCATAATAGTAGATGATGTATTGGTTGGAGGCAGTGGTGTAGCAGAGCATGACAGAAACCTAAAGAGAGTTCTAGACAGAGCAAGGGCAATCCTCTGAAGTGTAAATTTAGACTACCAGAAGTTACATATGTAGGTCATTTATTTACCAGTACTGGCTTGAGACCAGCAAGCAGCTATTCTTGAGATATCAGCACCAGGTAGTATTCAAGCTCTACAGCATTTCCTATGCATGATCAACTATTTTGGCAAATTTATACCAGACTTCAGTGAGTTGACATCACCTTTAAGAGAGCTGACGTGCAAAAATGCTACATGGTCTTGGTTAGAAGAACACCAGAAGGCATTTGAAGTCGTTAAGCAGAAAATTGCCGCCCCACCTACACTGAGATAGCTATGATGTCAATAAACCAGTCACTCTTTCCTGTGTTGCTTCAAAATTTGGTTGTGGCGCACTTACACTTCAAGAGGGCAGTCCAGTAGCCTTTGTATCTAGAACACTTACCCAAACTGAAATACAGTATGCTCAAATTGAGAAAGAACTTTTGGCAATAGTATTTGCATGTTCAAAGTTTCATGATTATATGTATGGTTGAGCTATTCAGATTGAAACTGGCCACCAATGTCTAGTTACTGTTCTAAAGAAGCATGTGCATTCAGCTCCAGCGAGATTACAAAGAATGATGCTCAAACCGCAAAAGTACAACTTCAAAATGGTCTATACAAAAGGTAAACTACTTTATCTGGCTGGTACCTGATCTAGATCACCCAGAAATGCAACGGAACTAGACACAGAGAATTTTGTGTTTGACGTGATGGCAGTACGTAACTTCTCTACCACTAGACTTGATGAGCTGAGAGATCACACAAAGACTGATGCAATTTTGCAAAAGCTCAACCACTACATTACTGTTGGATGGTTGTCAAAGCAATCTAGTATACCACCTGAAGTGCAAACTCATTTTCCCTACAGAGATGGGATGTTGATGGAAGATGACATTATTTTCAAAGGTCCTAAAATTGTTGTTCCTGCTTTCTTATACCATGAATATGTCCAGATTTTGCATCGTGGTCACCCAGGTTCCGCATCTGCTAAGAGACAGGCAAGAGAACTAGTATTTTGCATT
>NC_056732.1:973548535-973811402 GCF_019279795.1 Protopterus annectens | reverse complement strand
GTTACTCATAGCAGTAGGGGGTAAGACTGGAGAATAGTCATATTAGTGCCAGGGTATAAGAACAAAGGGCACATCCACAACAGTGGGTATTACAGAGGTATCAAACTCATGTCACACTGCACGTAAGTTCTGAAAAGGGTGACTGATAAATGAATATGCAGAGTAGTAGAAAGTAGGATGGGAGATACACGGTTTGGATTCATATCAGAGTACAGCACAACTAACCGATAGTTGAGAAGAAGCTAGAGATGAGGAACTGGACATTCCTGGACTTGGAGAAAGCATATGACAGGGTCCCAGGAAAACTGATTTTGGCAGTCCTGTTTTGGTTTGAAGTCACAGAAACATTGGTAGAATTAGTGAAGGCTGTGTAGAAGGATCCAAAGACAAGTGTTCAGTCTTGCAAAGGGGTTTCCAGTGTGAATGAGTGTGCATCAGGGTTCAGCTCTGAGCCTGCTGCTGTCCATTTTGGTAATGGATGAAATCAGCAAACAGGTTGGAGAGGACAGATGAACAAGCTGCTTTATGTATATGATGTGGCATTACAGGCAGACTCTAAGCAAGAATTTCAGCAAAGGCTAAGGGAATGGAACGCAAAACTGAAGGCAAACAAGATGAAACTGAGTGCAGATAAGACAGCTGTAATGGCAACAAATTGGAGAAATCAGAAGAAGCTGAAAATTAAGGTAGAAGGGAAAATATTGGAACAGGTTAACAGCTTCAATGATCTGGGTTGGTCAGTGAGAAGAAGGAAAATCTGAATGAAGAGGCCAGAGATACAATCAGAGGGGCTGCAGCCAACTGCCACAGAGTGTCAGGGGTATTGTATGACAGAAGAATGCCAAAGAATCTGAAAAGTCAGGTTTACAAAACAGTGGCATGTCCAGTACTACTGTATGCTATAGAAACCTAGGCAGTAAAGGTAGATTAGTTGATGAAACTAGACATGATGGAGATGAAGTGCATGAGAAGGGTGGTAGGATACACACTGTGGGACAGAAAAAGAAATGAAGACATTAGAGCACAAAACCAATGTAAATTTAATTGCAGAGATTACGGTGGTTTGGGCGCATGTGCCAAAAAGCAGAAGACAATCTGGTGAACAAAATTTGGAACAGACAAGAAGGCAATAGGAAATAAGGGTGTCCAGCAAATAGATGGATGTATGGTGAGAGAGAAGTCCTGTGACAGGTAGGAGAGTGGCATTAGGAGAGTGGCATTAAATCGAGAGAGGGCAACAGTTGACATGACACACCGACTCTAAGTAGAGTATGGGAAAAAGGGGGAACTGAAGATGATAATGTGTCAGAAGTGATTATCCCTAGATGGTTCTAACCTAGCTTTAAAAACTTCACATGAAAGTACCCCCCTTGAATCATCTGCTCCTGTGTCTTTGTAACCAGACCAGCATATCAAATGGGTTGTTCCCTCGTCGTGTGTTTGCATGAATAGAAAGAAAACTGAACAACCAGTCTTACATTGCCAATGTACTAAATGCCAAATGGTTGTCTACTAAGATGCTTTATTGATGTCAGGTTACATGCAACACTACTGAAGGGTCTGTCAAGTACCACTGTAAAAACATCATCAGGGCCATCATGTCCTTCAACCAAAAGCTTTGTCCATTTTGCATTAAAATGTGAGTGTATAAGTAATAAAACCTTAGATGCACAGCTGTTTGATAACATTTCTAAAACTTAAACATCCAGTCCCTACCCAACTGATTTGGCTGAGTGACTTTTAACTTGGACCACTCTTGTTGTCTTACCATACCACCAAAAGTTTGACATCAATCATTTTAATAAATTAAATAAAAGGGAGGATCTGCCAAAATTGCCTATGAAAATATGTAATAATTAAGGTAAAATAAATGTGTACTGGACCTGAGAAAGGTTAACTGCAGATAAGCCCATCTTTTAAAGAACTGTTTACATTTTAGTCATCATAGCATATTTGTCAGGCACTGGAAGCCAAATATTATGGCCAAGCATGATACTCAGGTAAGGAAGTAATGCATATCCCCAAAGGAAAGGAAAACCCATGTTCAGAAGGTAGATGGCCATAGATTTTGTTTTCCAAACATTAACTGTGTAACCCAAGGACCTACCAAAATCTCAGCAACAGATCAAACATAGCATCTTCATTAGATCACTGTTACAGTAATCCTCAGATGTCCTTTCTTATCACTGTTGCAATATTCTTTACACGTGGGATATCCTGTTGTGGACAGCCAATCGTCTGGCCAGTATACCAAAACCTTTACACGTTCCAGGCATCATATGTCAGATGTGTGTACTACGTGCAAGGTGTAAGGTCCATATGTGATGTACAGATGCCTAATCCTCAGAACTTGTTTGCCACAAGTCCAAACACTACCTTTGAGTTTTGTCTGTATGTTGTTCACAAGAGTTGGTTCATGTACGGAGCCTTCTAAATTAAAGTGCCCCACTGGGGTTTCTTCCTTTCTTTTATCCTCCTTGTAGTTTGCTTTCAAGTCATCCGGGAAGAGAAAATGTGAGTGTGGGGGAGACAGTTCCCCATAAAGATTGACACCAGAAGTGCCTTTTTTATTTGGTTGCTACACACAACCATACACAGTGTGAAATTTGTCAGGCATTTTTTTCTAAGACACTCCACAGTCATCTGTCATCCCTCTCTGTTTGTTTAGAAAACCAACGTCTGTAGCCCTTGGCTTAGGATACCATGGCTGAATCCACCTGCCCTGAAGTTCGACTACCACTTTAGAAAAAAGCCAAAAAGTCACATACTTATCCTGCTGCTGGCCAGCCTCCACCGGACATTCCAATCGGGTTGGATGAAAAACCCTTGGACCATCCAGTGTCGGTTCCCTCTACCACAACCCAGTTAGAGGCCAGTATGGAGCTGTCTACCAGCATATCCACCATGGTTGTGCATACAACTGATGCACATGTAGACTGAAAGGCATGGCTGATTATATCTGTGGGACCTAGGTGGATGCCCCAAGTATTAGTTAGGGAAGAGGTGCCTGGTACCCTAATTGAATTTAGGCAGGGGTCTGTACCTCCTAAATTTGTTAAAATAGATGTCCCTTTAAAAAAGAAACAAAAAATACAAATACGTGGCTTCTGTGGTTAATGATCTTGACAGACCGTGTCAGGACTGTACTCAGGGGCTGTTCATTGAGTGTCCTTATGGCCCTGAGTCCCCACGATAGTTGTGTGTCCTGCTTCTGCTCCCTGGTCCTCCATCCCTTCTAAAAGGCAGAGGGATTCTGATTCTTTTGAAAAAAGTTGGATTTTGGTGAAGAGTATTTGGCATACTTTTCCCAGATCCACTGTCCTCTAGCCTTGGGATCTGATGAAGAAGATGCATTGTCTCCTGATTCTCCTTTTGAAGAATTGTCTTTTGGATATACAGAGGTCTGCATAATGGAATACTTTTTATGATGAAAAGAGATGCTATAAATTCTTGCAAATGCACTCGTCCAGACCTTTTGCAGTCCTTCCTGTTTTAAATACATTTTCTGCAGTATCTCAGGCTCTTGATTCTTAACCTTCAACTCCTAAGAAGCCAAACAGATTTTATAAAGTCCCTGAGGATCACAAGATTTTGTACAACAGTCCTTCAAACTGAGTCTGTTGTTGTTTTCATGTCCACAGATAAACCATCCAAACTTTTTCCTTCTGACAAGGACAGCCTTGCTTTAGGAAAAAAAGTATACTTCTGCTACTTTGGCCTTCAGGGCCATTATTTATCAGACCCACATAATTAGATATGTCCTGGCTGTTCTCTCCCAACTCGGGGGTGGGAGGGTTTGACTTGTTTGCCTGATTCAGACAGTAAGACTTTTGCCCTTTCTCTCTTGAGTTCTACCTGTCAGGTGATTCACCGTTCCATTAAATAGGTTCATAGGTTGGTACTAGGCTGTCAGCCCTAGGGCCTGTACAAGCCTAGCCATAAAAATTCCCTGGCTATTTCTTCCCACAATATTTACTTCCCTGAACCCCTGTCTAGCAGGGCGACTGACGTGATCCTCCGGGTAAATTTCCTATCTCCCATTCAGTCGCAAAGGTTCCTTTTGAAGAGGGCCAAGGAGGCGCTCTGCTTGACATGTTTGGGAAGTCTATTCCAGAGTATGGGGAGTCTCTGGGTCAGGAACCTATCCCTCCAGCATGTTTTGTTCATTGTGATAACAAGGTTTAGATCCATGGAGCGTGTGGCTCTGATGGATTGGGACTTCTTTAAGTGTAGCGTGTCCAACAGCTCTGGGTTTGACATGGCCTTGCATGTTAAGCAGAGATCGCCTCTGAGTAGACGATATGCGACAGAATATAGCTGGAGTTTTTTTAGTTGGTCAGCATAGGGCATCTGCTTTAGGCCTGTGATTCTTTTAGTGAGGTGTTTCTGCAGCCTTTCCAGTTGTTGCAGATGTCTTGTGAGGTACATACCAAATGGGGCGTTGTACTCTATGATGGGTCTAATGAGGGATGAGTACAGTGGGACAATGACCTCCTTTTTTCTGGATGAAAAGCCATTAGTGATGAGGTGTGCTACATAGAAGGATTTCCTGACTATTTTGACGATGTGGTTATCGAAGGTGAGACCACTGTCCACCTGTGTTCCTAAGTCTCTTATCACACTTTCGGTGTTTAATGTACTGCCACCTATGTGGTAATTCATGGGTACATGGTTTTTCCCAGAGGGCATAACTATACACTTCTTGGCATTCAGCTTGAGCCCATGGCTCTGGCACCAAGCATCTGTTTCTGTAAGGCCCTTTAGTAGAATATCCACATCATTTGGGGATTCAATAATGGCTCCCGGTTTGCAGCCATCTGTGAACTTTGTTAGCCAAATGCAGTTATAATGCTGCTGATGCCTCTTCTAGGGCTGCTGCATCTATATCTGTTATGAATAGATGCTGTTGGTAGTGTCTTCAAGCTTTACATGAAGACATCAAGGCCAAACTTTACATTATCCTTTAAGCAACCAGAATCTCTTTGGTACTGCTGCTGCAGAATTGTTTAAAATCTGGAAAGGATATGCATAAGGTTATGCAGAACCTGAAGCAAATCTTTGTTTCTACTGTCCCTAAGGTCCAGAGGAATTATCCATCTAAACCTGTTTTTGTCTGCAGGCAGCCTAGATAGCCTGCTAAGAGCAAGCAGGTTCCTAAGTGAATTTTTCCCAGACAAGCCCTATCAGAGATCTAAGGGCCAAAAACCTTATTTTCCTGACAAATCTGCCTCTGCCCGACATCCAGCCTCTCCTCACCCAGATTTCTCTGTCCCTCAGGTTGACTCTTTCTTTGCCTGTTTGGTAATCAATAGTCACAGAGACCTGGGTGCTCTCTGTTATCTAAAATTGTTATTTTATAGTTTGGAAGTCCCTTCCTGCATTTTCTGGCCTTGCTCATCCTCTTCCTTGCCAGTGTTCTCATTATCCTTTGGTTCTGCAGGATCTGGTGGAAGAGGAAACCATTCATCCTGTCCCCTTTTCTCAGCAAGGATCAGTGTTTTATTCCAGAATGTTTCTGGTTCCCAGGAAGAAGAGGTCATGGTGGCCCATTCTAGAAGGTTGTCTCTTCAGATACTTTTCCCCCTGTTGCTTCCTCAAGCCTTTCTGGTATCTCTGGATGTGAAGGGCACTTAGCTCCACATTCCTATTCACCCTCATCAGGAAGTGTTTACATTTCTCTGTTTCTTCCTCTCATCATCAGTTATTTGCATTGCCTTTTGGTCTAGCTACAGCTCTAAGGGTCTTTACTAAATGTCTGTCCCCTGTGGTTGCCATCTGCAGACTTCAGGGAATTCAAATATGCCCTTATTTGGATGATCTTTTAATTCAAACCCCCTCTCAGCTGCTCCTGCTTCAGAATCAGCAGTTCAGTGTGCTAATTTTGCACAGTGTCGTGTTCACCCTTAATCTGAAAACGGCTTGTTGACTCCTTCTGAGGACCACATGTTTTTGGGTTCCGGGATTCAGAATATTCCAGTGTTGGCTTGTCTCCTACCTCCCAAGGTCCTCTGCTTATTTCTAGTGTCTTCTTCCTCTTCCAGTCCTTCCTACAAAGGAGTTTCTCCAAGCTCTGAGGTACAAAGCATCCGCCATCCCCATGTTACCTTTTGCCAAATTCCACATGAGGAAATTTTAGTGGTATGTTAAGACTGTTTGGCTCCAGCACTGCCACACGCTAGATTATCTGGTTCCTGTATTACCTTGTGTCAAGCTGATGCTCCACTGGTGGATTCACCAGATTTTCCCAGAGTCCAAGTCTGCCTTTTCAGGTTCCCCTCCCTGTTCAGGAGCTGTACATGGATGCTTCTGATGACGGCTAATGAGTCTCCAACAATCTAAAAGTTCAAGATCTTTGATCCCATCAACAACTGACAGAACATATCAACATCGGGAGATGAGGGCTCTACTTCTAGCTGTTAAGACTTTTCAATCCTTTTGGATTCCAGGTCCTCTAAATGTTTTTACCGACAATACCATAGTCATGAGGCACATCAGCAAGCAAGGCAAGAGGACCTCTTATCTTCTTTGAAGACTGGCTCTTCAGGCTTGGAATTTTGCAGCCCACCATTATTTTCTTCAGACAGCCTACATTTCTTCAGAGCACCGTCTGGTGGCAGACTGAGCAGGTCCAGGACAAATCCTCATGAGTGGATGCTTCAGTTTTTGTTTGTAGACATTGTGCATTGATGTGGTACTCCTCAGGTAGATCTTTTTGCCTCCTCTCTGAACAGACATACATCCTTTGTTCTGTTCTGTTCCAGAGTGCCAAGTTCTCTAGCTTGGAAAGTGGACACCATATCTTTTCCTTGGAAGGGGATGTTTCCGTATGCCTGTCCCCATCTTCCTGTGCTGCCAAAGGTTCTGCACAATATCATGTGGGTCACACCCAAAATATTGATGGTGACCCCTTTTTGCCCAAACGCACTGGTCCCCCCTTCTGTTTCATCTGGCCAGGGGCAGTCACAAGTTATCTCACAGAATGGATCATCTCACACAAGACAAGAGATCTCTGTCACCCTAACTTGTCTACTCCTTAGCTGATACTATATTTTGAAGACTGTTTTGTTGGTAGCTCTTACTTGTGCCAAGATGGTGCCTGAATTTCAAGCACTCATGGCAGTTCTTCCTTTTTTTGTTTTTTTCCCGCAAGGACAGGGTGTCTTTTCATACCAGACCTTTTATGCCCAAGGTAATTAACAATTTTTCCTTGAATCAGTCCATTCATCTTCCTTCTTTTCCCGCTCTACAGACCAAGGGGTTCACAGTGTAGTTTCTAGATGATACAGACTCCTGTTCATGACCAGGCAGCAAAGGAAGATCAGGAGCACCAAATAAAGCCTTTCATAGTGGAAATATAGGCTCAAGTGACCAGGTAACGCTACAGTAATGTGTTGCGTAAATGGAGGGATGGGTACTCATTCTTGTCACGTATGCAAGGTAGCCATGCTGGACTGGAGTTAGGCCATCCAACACAAGTTGCTTCTGACAACTTTATACGTACCCCAACAGGAGAAATCCTTAGCAGATCAGTTAGACAAGGGATTCTTATGTGGACCCACATGAATAGATGTTGGACAGATAAATATTCCTAGACCTTAATAGCAGAAGTGTTATCCAGATAAAGACCACTTTGAGTGTTTGCACAGCAAGCAGCTGAGATGATTTTGTTTCAGAGTACCTCATAGACTAGCTTGGACAGTGATCACCTCTTCCCCAAATTGGAGTCGTCTCTCTATATATGCTTTTCCTCTATTTCTATTACTCCTCAGGGTTATTTAAAAGTTTAAGAAGGACAAGGCAACAATGATACTTATTGCACCTTTCTGACCCAGACAACACTGCTTCTTCTACCTTCTACATTGTTGTTACAGTATTCTGGATTTCTGACTCCGTACAGAGGGCCTGTTTACACCACAGAAGGAGTGTTATACACCCCACCATGAGACTAGTAGCTTGAATGACCTTACTTCCCCTTTGATTACATTTACTGTAATGGTATGCCAAAAATTGTTTGAGTGGCTAGGAGGCCATGTGCCAGGAAGTCTTACCTGGTATATTCAACAGATTTACCCTGGGATGTCAGAAGAGGAAAACCTGCATGCTAAATGGGGATTGCCAGTGGTTCTTCAGTAGCACTCCAAACTTTTTTCTACTGGCTTAGCATACACTGCAGTAAAGGTGCATCTTCAAGACTTTTCTTCCTGTTTACCATTAGATCCCCTCACTGGCATTAAAATCATCTATCAATCAGGTTTGGAACATAATTCTGCACCCATTCCCCCAACAGCAGACCTTTGGTTCAGCTTGAGATCTTAACATTATGCTGGAAAAGCTGACCAAGTCAACATTTGAAGCATTAGTAATTACAACCTTAAAGTATTTTGCCTGGAAAACATTTTTTTCGTTGCACTCATATCAGTCAGGAGAATCTCAGAACTCCAATCTTTAATGTGTAAAGAACCTTTCCTGATATTTCACAAACACAGAATGACCCTGTGCACAAACTCTTCTTTCAATCCCAAAACTCATTACTTGTGACCCCAAACCAGGCTGTCTAGCTTTTCATTCTTTTCCATGTACCCCAGAACAAAGGGGAAATAATTCTGCATTCCTTGGATGATCGCAGGCAAGTGAAAGTTTCCCTGGTCAGAACTAAAAACATCAGAAATACAGACTGTTTCCAGCTTTTGCTGCAAATAAAAGGTTATATGTCCAAGCAGACTGTTTCTAAAGGGATAAACCACTTGCATTGTCTTTTGTCACAAAGTCAGTAGTAGGCCGCTGCACACTTTACCATGGCCACAGTTGCTACTTATCTGAAAAATGAGACTGTGCAGAACATTTTAGAGGAAGCTGCGTAGTCTTCATTCCATGTCATTCCTAAACATTATTGATATGACTTTATCTGTAGGACTAGAGCTAGGTTTCCATCTGCTATATTGAAAAGCATGAATCCATCCTCTTCTACCCAGTATTCCAGTCTGATCCCCTCCCACCATCCCCTCTATCTTCCGGAGATCCTTATAGCGGAAGTGAGTGCCCATGTCCCTTCTCCCTTCCACTTTTTTCCATTGTCTCCTCTTTCCTTATAGTTTATTGGTCAGGTCCTTCAGGAAGGCTAGAACTCTCAGGTGTCAAGTCAGAAATTGCAGGAAATCACACTGGGTCTGTATCATTTTTTCCCTAGGCTGACACTACAGTACGGGGAGAGGCATAAAAAAAAAAACTGGCATGACCTGAAGTAAAGCAACTTCAGCACAGCAAAGAAGGAAGGGTGCTGTGAAGGTTTGACCAGACATCTGTATAGGGCCTCCATTATAGCTCTCTGAAAAGTTGAGATTGCAATAGTGGCTGTACTTGACTATCTTCTGTTATGGTGATTCGGTTACACAACTGTGCCATTTTCAAGGACAAGTCACTGTAACAGTAAAGCTATCCTCCCTTCTTTCCCTAAGAAGGAATAATTAGATGTTATGTAGTCCTATCTCGCCTACATTCATACCTGTGGGTTCGGAGCTGAATATCGGCTCCAACTCGGCCGATTTTACTAGCTCAAAGTCTCTCATTGGCTGGGCTAAGTGGGTATCCCATGGTGCACTGCTCCATATCCCCAGATCTCGTTTGCCGCTCATGTAGCTAGGACGTGGTCTCGCATGGCTGTTGCGAAGTACCTTCTTTTCTTCTTTTAGAGAAGTTTGATTCAATCAAAAGCTATTTTCATAGCTATTGCTTAAAGTTGTCTGGTGTGTTTGACTTGATTACTGTGAATTTTTGCGAGTTTTGTGTGGTATCCCTCTTACTGTTCCCCGGGTTAAGCCCGTTTCAGTTAGAGGGCCTAGTTCTCCTCTGTTTCCTTCTGTGTTTACCAAACCATTTAAATTAGAGGTTTTGGCTACCCTCTCCTTGTGTTCCTTGGTTAAAATTGTGCTAGAGTTGTGTGCAGTTTGATCGCGGCTTTGGTGTTGATTACCTCAGTGTCGTTCCTGCCTTTATAGAGTGAACGCCTTCCTTGTATTGACTTGGTTTTTATGTGTTTTGGGGTCAAAATATCTAAGGATACGAAGGAGCATAAACCTTCGGGATTTAAAAAGTGTTCAAAATGCGGGTACAAAATGTCCATAACCGATGGACATTCCATCTGTGTCTACTGTTTAGGGGCCATCCATCTGCAGGAATCCTGCAGCTTTTGTCATGCTTTCAGCCCTAGAGTTCTCCAAGAGAGAAAAAATAAACTAATCTTAAAGGGACTTTTGAAACCCTCTTTTGAAGAGGCTATGGATTCGGCTTCCAGTAACAAGCCTAAATCTGGCAAGTCAAAAAAGAGATCTCCGGCTCCGTCAGCTTCATCGGAGCCTCCGGAGAAAATGACTAGGACTGCATCGACCTCCTCGGCTCCACTGTCCTCTGGGCCGCAGGAAGGATCGATATCTATGGAACTGGCGTCGGCTCCAATTGTTTTGGAACCTCCTAGGTGCCGATCGCCTAGTATTAAACTGCAATCTCCTGAGAGGAGATTGCATTCTCCATCCCTGTCCTCCATATCCTCCAGGACCCTTTCAGATGTGGATGTGGATAGGGTGGTTCAGAAGCTCCTCCAGTCACCGGTTTTGGCGAAATTATTTTCGGCTCCAGAGCCCGTCCCGACACCTTCCTTGATCATTCCTCCTCCGAGTGCATCTCTGTCTTCGGAGCCGGAGTGTTCCGCGCCGCGTGATGTTTCTATGCCGGCTCCAATGCCCCATTTGGCTCCATCGGTGCCGACATCGGCTCTGACCCAGTCAGCTCCGTCATCGCAGTTCGGGACTCGGGACTCTTCGGTTGGGCCTGAGGGGGACATCTCGGCAGTTATTTCAGTTCCGAGCCTCCCTCTCGGTGCTTCGGCTCGGGGAACTCCGATTCCTGTCATGGCCCCGGAGACTGGTCACTCCTCGGACTCGGGGGGGGCGGCCTTCGAGAATATGCGGACCGCGCCGGCCAGGTCATCAGCTACATCAGGTGGGTCGGTCACTCTGTCCCCCACCACTCCGGTGAGAACTTCTGTTCACCATCCATCCTTAGACAGCAGAGCACCAGAGCCTAGGGATACCCCCACAAGTGGTCTCCAACTTTCTGAGGGTCCCTCAGAGTTGGTGCCTGAAGAGCCCCCCAGAAAGAAAACGTGCAAGAGGAAGCACATAGACTCCCAAGATGAGTCCCTCACCTCTGATACTGACCTCGAGGAATCGGAGGGGTCCCCCAAGTCATCTTCTGATGATGTTTCCTTCTCCGATATCATGGAGATACTGAAACAAAGAGGTGACTGGCCTTACAAAGCCCCTTCCGAGGAGGAGTCAGTATTCCTTAAGGCTTTCGGTGCTCAACCCTCCGCCTCCTGGGTGTCTCCACCCTTTGACGAACTCCTTGACCTGATTTGTCGAAGAGTGTGGGAGAATCCTGATTCTGTGGAGCCCGTGCCCAGGCGTCCCAACAAATTTCTTTCTGCTCGCCAGGGCAAAGAGTTTCTGTCTAAAGGAGTCCCTGTAGATGCCATGGTGGTGGCGGCCACCCAGAAGGAAGTAGCAGAATCTTCTTCATCCGTCCATCCTCCTAAAAAGGAGTCTAGGACTATGGACCAGTACGGGAAGCGTACCCTCTCATCAGCAACCTTTACATTGCGGTCGCTGAATTACTTGTCGCATTTCACTCTGCTCCAGAGAGATCTCCTCAAAGAGTTAAGAGATACTCTTGTGGGTAACGTTCCTGAGGTGGTGGCTCAGTCGGCTAATGCCCAGGTCTCTACCCTCAACTCCATTGTCAACTTATTCATGCAGCTCATTTCGTATGCAGCCGAGTGAGCGAGTAGGGCAGCAAGCTCAGGGGTCGCCCTTAGGAGGAAAGCCTGGCTGTGCCTGTGTCACTTTGTGGAGTCTTTCAAGTCTTCCTTCACTGACGCCCCCTTTGATGGTTCCTCCTTGTTTGGGACCAAAGTGAAAGACACCCTCACCAGGTGCAAGCAAGAGGGAAAGACGCTGTCTGCCATAGGGGTTCATTTTTCCCTTCCTTCTAGGCCTTATCCCAAGGCCCAGTGGGGGGGGGGGGATGTGGTTCAAGAAATCACAGAGGTTTTTTCCTGCTGCACAAGGTGAACCCCCCTCCAGAGGCAGGGGAGGGGGGAGTTATTCAGGGAGATGTCGCCCCAGAGGCAGAGGGGGCCCCCGCAATTCGGGAGACCGTGACTCCTTCTGTGGTTCTCCATACTCTCATTCCTGAGAGTGTGCCCGACTGCGCTTATCCGGAGCCAGTCGGTGGCCGAATTTCCTTATACCCGGAAACCTGGAAAAAAATTACCCAGGACCGATGGGTATTACAGATAATTTCCGGAGGTTACCTCATCCCATTCTCTTCAGTACCCCTGCCAATTAGAAAAATCCCGGACGTACCACCCAGTCAAAGGGATCAAGCAGCCTCAGAGGTCTCGCAGCTGCTAGAAAAAGGAGCTATCCAACGTGTCCCCTCAGACCAAATCGGATTAGGGACTTACTCAAGATTCTTTTTGGTGTCGAAAAGAACAGGGGACCGGAGACCCATACTAGATCTCAGCAAACTCAACAATCACGTACACAAGTCCAAATTCCGTATGGTCACACTACAGTCGATTCTCCCATTGCTGGGAGAGGAGGTATGGATGTGCTCCATCGACCTCAAGGATGCTTACTACCATGTCAAAATGGACAGAGCATCCAGGAGTCACCTACGCTTCCGGCTGGGAGCCAGTCACTTCCAGTTTCGGGCCCTGCCCTTTGGTCTCACCACAGCCCCCAGGGTGTTCACCAAATGTATGGCGGTGGTGACGGCTCACTTGAGATGTCCCGGATTCCAGGTGTTTCCATACCTGGACGACTGGCTCCTAATAATAATAGCAATTTTTTATATGTAATTGTCATAGTTCTTGTATTAATTTTGTATATTTTATATTATTCAAGTAACTGGAACAGTAGTCAGGATACACCACGAGAAGTCCAAGATAATCAATAAAATTCTTTTATTCCATAAAAACTGCAGAAGATAAGCGCTTTCACGTGCTTAAACGCACGCTTCATCAGATCTACTAACACAAGTCACTGAAACCTTTTTATACAATCTAAGTAGTTCTTAATTATATCAATTAGGAGCTTGTTACATATTCAGTCAATCAGGACTTTAAAGATATAGCTCCATTCTTCTATGCAAGTATAATGTCAATTTATTTCAGAGTCCTAACAATATCTAAGCAGTCACAATTCATATTCTAACTTGTATTCCTAAATGCATTAAAAGCTTGTTCCACTTTATAAAGTTTTGATATATGTTGTGCATAGTTTTCCTTTCATTTATTCATAATTCACTTTCATGCGCTTCACATATCTTATTTCAAGTTTATGCTCGTATTATGTTTGTAAAAGAGCTCACATAAAACATGTACATAACTATATGATAAATCAATTAATCTATAAATCCATAAACATATAAAAAATATATATATTTATATGGATATCCACTAAATCTAAAGTCCTATCTACAATTTTAACTTTCGTTATGCATCATTGTCTAGAAACATATAGCGCTTGGATAATAGACAATTTGTCGCTATTTCTAACTTCTTGATTTACATTTCGCTAACATTTTTAAACTGTGCATGATAGAATTGATGAACATTTTTATTGATTATCTTGGACTTCTCGTGGTGTATCCTGACTACTGTTCCAGTTACTTGAATTGTTTCACACGTTTTGCAGCAGGATACTTTGGGAGAACTAGCGGTAATTTTTGGATTTATATTTTATATTATAATAGGTTATTTTTTATGAATGTGATTTTTTAGTGGCTGGTTTTGATCATGTGACATTAACTATACCTCTATATAAATGGGATTAATTAAATGATTGTATATGCTGATGAAGGGTTGAGAACCCGAAAGCTTCATTCATTAAATTTGGCGTTCTGTGGTGAACTCTTGTGTTTTTTGCTTATCAACTAGTCCAGACCAGGGACACTACCATCAATCTATGTCACCAGTTGGGCATAGCAATAAATTGGGAAAAATCTGCCTTATTGCCCTCACAGTGTGTCACATTTATAGGAGCAGACTTAGACACCATTCGAATACGAGCATATTTACCACAAGAAAGGATCAACAGCATTACAACAACAAATACACAGGCTGATGCCCCTGAGACGAGCAAAGGCAAGACTGGTTCTCCAACTCCTAGGGACCATGGCAGCAACCATCATGTTGGTCCCTCTAGCTAGATTACACATGAGACTTCTTCAGTGGTTTCTGTTTGCTCAATGGTCCCTCCAAAGACTCCCACTGTCTCATCCCATCTTACTCACGGACAGATGCAAGCAGGACCTCTGTTGGTGGCTGTGCACCAACAGTTTGAACGGGGGAAAGCCCTTCTTTCCACCTGTCCCTGTTGCCATGGTGACCACGGACACCTCCCAGATGGGGTGGGGGGGCACTATCTTGGCAGGACAGTCCAAGGCACGTGGCAGGAACACGAGATACACTTGCACATAAATGTCCTGGAGATGAGAGCAGTGCTTCTTGCGTTGCAGGCACTTCAGAACATTCTTCCTCTAGGGACAATTGCGATACACTCAGACAATATGTCGGTAGTGTGGTATCTCAACAAGCAAGGAGGAACCCGGTCTTACCCTCTGTGCAGAGAGGCTATGCGAGTGTGGCATTGGGCAATAGCTTCCCAACGGTTTCTGGTGGCAACGCACATTCCAGGGAAGTCCAACGTGATAGCAGACAGGCTAAGCAGAGCTATCCTGATGCCTTACAAGTGGTCCCTGAATCGCCTGGTTGCAGAGCGAATCGTCAGCAGATGGGGTCAGCCTTGCTGTGACCTTTTTGCCAGCCCCCTCAATGCGAAATGCAGCAGCTACCTCACGCTGATCCCCCCACAGGGGGAATCACCCAGGGACACTATGGTTCACAATTGGCCCTCCGGTCTGCTTTATGCCTTCCCTCCGTTTCCCCTGCTGTCGAGGGTGATTCAGAAGGCGCAATCCTTGGGAAGCAGAATGATTCTGATTGCTCCACACTGGCCTCGTCAGGTCTGGTTCCCCTTTCTTCAACCATACATAGAGGCATTGACCCTTGTACAGCTCCAATAGATTCAGTTCTTGTCTATGCTTTTTTATCAGGGGTCCGCATCAGCCACCATCAAAGTTCAGCTGGCGGCAATATCTAATTTCCATGTAGCTAATGAACCTAGTCTCATGGCACACAGACTATACAAAGCATTTCTAAAAGGTACTCTGTTGCTTCGTCCCCCAGTATCTGAACCTATCATGCCCTGGGATCTCAATTTTGTCCTAAAAGCCCTTACTTTACCCCCTTTTGAGCCTGCAGCTACCTGTGAGTTAAAATTCTTGACATGGAAAACAGAATTCTTAACAGCAGTCACGTCAACGAGGCGGGTTTCTGGAATGCAAGCCCTCTCCATAAAACCCCATATTTAATCTTCCATAAAGATAGGGTCTCTCTTAGACCAAACCCCTCATTCCTCCCTAAAGTGGCTTCCGTGTCTAACATGAATCAGTCCATTGAGTTACGTATTTTCTTTCCCCACTTTTCTAACAAGGCAGAATTTAGATTTCACCAATTGGATGTACATAGACAGTTACGATTCTGTCTACACCGGACAAAAGATATCCGGAAATCTGACCAACTCTTTGTCTCCTTTTTGGAAAACCGAATGGGTTCTCTGGTATCCAAGGTCACGCTGTCTAGATGGATAGCTAGTTGTATCTCTTTCATTTATCAAGCAGGAGGTAAAAGTCTGCCATTTCCAGTCAAGGCACACTCTACTCGGGCTGTTTCTACATCCACAACCTATCAAGCTAGATTGTCAATGGATGATATATGTGCTGCAGCTGCTTGGGCTTCTCCTCACACTTTTGTTTCTCATTACAAATTGGACGTGGTATCCAAGGGGCAGGTTTTCCTTTGGCTCCACAGTTCTCGGGAGTATTTTCCAATGAGCCACCCAGGATGTAGGTGCTAGGGACGCTGTCCCACAGGTAAGAATGTAGGCGAGATAGGACTACATAACATCAAGAAGTTATGTACTCACCATAACATTCGATGTATGTAGTCCATCTCGCCTCACATTCTTACTTACCCTTCCACCTTCCCCCTTCCTGGAGGATTTGGAGGTTAGGTTGTCAAATACAGAGTCCCCTTGGTTAGTTTATTCTTTATTCCTTATTCTTTATATGACTGTGATGTGTGTATGGAGTACAATGATTTTCGCAGCAAACTAGATCTGGGGATATGGAGCAGTGCACCATGGGATACCCACTTAGCCCAGCCAATGAGAGACTTCGAGCTAGTCAAATCGGCCGAGTTGGCTCCGAACCCACAGATAAGAATGTGAGGCGAGATGGACTACATACATTGAATGTTATGGTGAGTACATAACTTCTTGTTTTGTTATAATAGTCTGCTGCACTACTGGAATGATTTTAAAGTCTAAACACAGTGAATTTCATCTATGGCTAGTGACTATTTCACATCAGTTGTTCTTGAGAACAGTACATGAGGCTTAAAGAGTTGAAAAACAAATCTTTGAATGATGCCCCTTATGTGGGTTACGTGTCATGCATCGTCAGATATCTACATAACGCTGGTGCTAGATATTAACCCATTTTATAGAGAGTTAGGGACTTGGGTTTGTCTGTCTGCTGTTTACCATTTCCTGCATTTTTGACAAGCTAATACTGAACACTTTTAGTTACTCTTACTGCTTTTATAGTTAACTGTTAAAGGGGATTAGCCTATAGAAAGCAAGAATGACTGTGTGGGAGAGGTTAGAGCTGTGGGATGCTGGATAGTTGCTGTATCATTGGTAGGATACAACCCATAGGCTACTGCAGCAGTGATGAATTAGAGCATCTGCAGTTATCAGTAAGTTCAGCTTAGCTGTACTTTTCTTTAGGTGTCTGTAGTAAACTTAAGTTCGTACTCTGCTTTACATTTTCTAATGGTGTCATAAGTTCCTTGCTGGCATGTTTCATTGTGGTATTGAGGTAGGGGATGGAAATTTCTTAAAATGTTTAATTTGTTCCTTATTTTGTTATTCAGTATATTAATATGGGAGTTTGACCAAAAAGGTTTATTCCTGCAGTTACCATTATATTTAGGTCAAATAGGTACAAACTTTTCTATGCAGCTGTTTAGGGTCTATATTAGATAAATGAATGCTTAAATGTTCGAATCTCTAAAGGTCGACCTTTAGAGATTGAACATTTAAGTGTTCGAATATATTTAAAAATTAAAAAAAAAAGTAAAACAAAAAAAAAACAAAAGGGTGTAAGCATGGGGTGCAAAGCCCCTCTGCACCCCCCCCACCCCCCCGCTACTTAAATATACCAATTCCAAGATCGCGCTAGAGTGTAGGGAATGGGAAATTTCCTTTCGGCTCTGCCATGCACTGAAGTGCGATCTCGGAGTTGGTATATTTAAGTAGGGGGGTGTGGGGGTGCAGGGGGCTTTCCCCCCTGCTAAAACTTTTTCAGTTTCCCTTTTTTTTGTTTATTTTATTACATTTTCGAACACTTAAATGCTCAATCTCTGAAAAATTATATGGCTCTATGCACTCATCTGGCTCATCAAAAAACACACACCCTCTTGGTTTTGGAAAGATACTGCCTTGATGACGCAAATGCTAACACATCTGTTCTTGTACAAATGCTGATAAGTAAACTGTCTTCAAGGAAACGCCTTGTGGATTAGAAAAGCACATTTTTAAACTTTCTCAGAAAAGCATGTCCTGTTGTCCAGTGAAAGCAGGTTACATTCTTGTCATGTCTGTAAGAAGTCGGCTTTCTTGATGTGTGTGTAATACACTCATAAGCAAGTTCCTTATTTTTTTAAGCCATAGTCATTTAGTATGGTTGCTGATCACATATTACTAAACTCTGTTTCTGTATTTAAGCAACCTTTTTCTTTCAACATATTTACAACAGAATTAATTTCAGCCTTATATTCATAATATCTAACAATTCCCTCTGTTTTTAAACATACTCAAAACATTTTATACTGATATGTATTTTTTATCACATTATATAGAAAACACAAGAAACAAACTTGTAGTCTTCTTTTGATCAAAATGCAGTTTTACATAGTTAATACAATGATATTAAGTGTCACTACCAAAACTGAATGTATTTAACAACTTTTTCTTTTGCAGACCATTCTGTGAAAATATTTTATCAGTTATGAGCTGTGTCTGCTTTAGTTTAACTTGATTAATTTATTCTTTTGCAATTACAGAATTTAATTTATGACTTAGAACTGTTTCATTAACTCTTTGCAACTTGTTGAATTAACTATAAGAGACAAGAACCATGTGCTACTGCAAGCATTTATACACTACTGAAAATATACAGTTTCAATGTCATTTTAACCATAACATTGTGATCATGTTTTTGAACTGCTCATTAACATCTTGGTAAAATACTGAACTGGGCTTAGATAAAAAATATTTGAAAGCAATTATTTTACTGGGGTAAAACCAGTGATATTACAACTTGACAAATTACTTTTAAACTTATTACAATGTATTCTGTACAGTATGTATTTACACAGACTGTTTGCTATTCATGCATTTCAATCTAGCAGCTATCCTGAACCCAATTTTTTTAAAACATGGTTTTTCACACATATTCATTGCTAGACATTAATTTAATTTGTACTGAATTCTTCTGTATTTGTACATACAAAGACTATAAAGTAAATTTAGTCTAATCTTACAAATTTAATAGCATTAATATTGCCAAAAACATATTGAAATAGTGACCAATCTTGTTCAATTTTTTTACATATCTTTACTGTCTCTTGTATAGCTGTTATCAATTTTAAGCCATCTCTTGTTTTTTTAAACCATCTTTTGTATAGCTTTACAGTTTAACAGGTTGTAAATACAATTTAATACTAAACAATACAATAATAACTAGAATGACAGCTATAAAATATTTTATCCTATCAGGTTTAATCTGTTTACCAATATTTCTAATGCACTAATACCTGTTTTTCCCTCCCCCTGAAAGAGTATTGTTAAGAAGGAACTTCTGCTCTTAGCTTTATTTCAGACCCTTTTGCAACACATACTGCTCACACAGTGTGTAAAACTGATAAAGTACCCCTCCCCCTGCAGAACTGCAGTATTGTATATTTGCTTTATAATATATGTCAGCCCAACACTTTGGTTATGCATTTGCTTTATTAGGTTATTAAACTATAGACCTTTGTCTGATCTGATCATTTTTTGTTTTCTTTTCTGTTGCCTTTGCTGTCTACTTTTACTAGTAGTAGTTATTTGTACCCTCCTGTCTACTTTATTTAAACTGTATGTATACTATAACCCATCTGTTGGCTATACTTGATGTAACTAAGGATTTTTTTTTTTATTTTTTATCAGTGACATATATGCACAATTGTGATGTTTTATTATAATTACCAAATAGTGTTGCATGTGAACATTTTAACAATTATGTTTTAAATAATAAGTTTTTAGAAAAACTCAAGCCACTTGTCTAGCAGTCTTGTTTCTTATCTTATCTTTTCAACATTTCCTGTAACTATTCATCCAGTTTAGGAAGGTCTGAGCTCACATTTCAATTAACCTTTTTTAGCATTTTTCCTTTAATCATATATATTTTTTAACTTTTGATTTCAGTATTTTTTTATTTATTTAACTGTTCTGACATTCATTTTAAAAAGACTGTTTGACTAATTCTATCTGTGATTTTATTTCTTTTTAAAATTCAGAACTTTAACTGTTTGTTGTGGTGTTACTATATAATTATAAAAAAATTGTAAAAAACAAAATAGATATTAGCTTAATTAACGTATGTTTATACTTACATTATGTATATTTGCTGTTGTCTGCCTTTTGCTTTTGTGCATTGTAAACAAATGTACTCTAGATGAAAATAACATGCATGCATGTCTGTCTTGTATCTGTATATCTTTATACAATCATGTCAGTTTTGTGACTTTAACTTTTTACTCTTATTATCTATTTTTATTTAGTTTTATACACTAGAACAGTTTTGTTTACCTTTTGACTATGCTAAGAATGTCAGTCATATGCTATACTTTACTGTAGTACTGATAAATATATTGCTTTAATTGAATGGAAGTTTTAAACATTTGAGAATGATTTGTATTTCACCATCCTACCATGTAAGCTTAACCATTTTCAAAACACAAACATATTATAAAATATATTTCTTTTTCACAGATCATCTGTAGTTTCCTACTCTTTCCCAATGTATGAAGGAAGTCAGTCTGTCAGTTCAGCTAATCTATTTTCTTCATCTTGTAACTGTTGTTTAAGAGTCTCCTCATGGTCTGCCTGATATGTCTCAGGAACATGTTCTGCTGAATCTGAAACCCCTATGCACTTTTGAAAAAATGTTTGTATAACTTGTCTAAACTTCCTGAACTCATTGTGTCTCTTTTTTAGAAGTTTACTACATTTTTTGTAACAAAATGTACTAGTGGTTCTATCAGTAACTGATTTGACTCACATGTGGTGACAGGACATAACTGTTTAACATCTGAATATAATAGAAACACTTTAGCCTTAGTTAATTCTTTATCTTGAACAGATCTGTCTTCACAGTCCATTGTTTTATGACATAATACACAAAATGCAGTTTTTGTTGAGTCACACAATAAACATTTGTCATACCCCACATAGTTTTCTTTGAGATACCAGTTAAATATTGTAATACATTTGCATAATGCCTTACTATCAACCTGCCCTACTAAGGTTTTACATTTACTAATATGCTGTGTATACCAACATTGCAATTTTTTACATTTGCTTGAATTATGTATGAAAATATCCATACTGTCTAATTAAACATCCAAACTGTCTAATATCCAGACTGTCTTATAATATGCAAACTGTCCAATATCCAAACTGTCGAATAGCATCCATACAAAAAATGTGACGAGAAAAAGTCTTACCAGTGAGCAAGAAAACAGGTGATCAGGCTGTTGTTGCAGATGGCTGGAAATTTTTCAAAGTCACTTGAGAAGCTGGGAAAGCACAACAGGCAGTGGACTGATGGGCTAGTGGATATCCCCCTTTTCTTTAGTGAAATTATGGCACTGTGACTGGAACTTCTGTCTCACTCCGGATGTAGACATCTAAAAAACTTTACTACTGCAAGCTGCATAAACTGGAATACTTCTGTTCAGAATTGACACATACGTACAAATGTTAGTTACTGCAATTTAACTGAAGTAACCCTCTGCAGGGCTTACCATCACTCCCCCTGTGTTTGAATGCAGAGTGTAGGTTCAGATGCAGGCTAGCTTGCCATTGAAAAAATATATGGTGCTAGACACTCGGCTGGCTTGCCATTGAAAAAATATACTGAACTCTCTGCTTACTGCTTCTTACTTGCTCTTGCTGTGGGATTTGAAGTCTTCTCAAGACACTCAGTCTTGCTGGCTGGATTCTGCTAAAATTCAAAGTCTGGTTATATTTGCATTCACAGTCTGTCGCATACAGAAACTTGCAGAATATACACTGATGAGAGAATATACTTTGCAGCACCTGTCTTTAAGAGCAGTAACCAATAACTTTTATAGTAAACCAAACTGGACAAACATTGCAGCTTAAAAGTACTGTTCCAACTTTACTTCTCATATAGTACAGATGATGTGAGAGATATACCATTTACCTCAGGACTTGTGTCCCTACCATACCTCTAACATAACTAGATTTAATACAGACTTTTTATACATATTTTAGTTAAACACACACCCTCTTGGTTTTGGAAAGATACTGCCTTGATGATGCAAATGCTAACACATCTGTTCTTGTGCAAATGCTGATAAGTAAACTGTCTTCAAGGAAACGCCTTGTGGATTAGAAAAGCACATTTTTAAACTTTCTTAGAAAAGCATGTCCTGTTGTCCAGTGAAAGCAGATTACATTCTTGTCACGTCTGTAAGAAGTCAGCTTTCTTGATGTGTGTGTAATACACTCATAAGCAAGTTCCTTATTTTTTTAAGCCACAGTCATTTAGTATGGTTGCTGATCACATATTACTAAACTCTGTTTCTGTATTTAAGCAAGCTTTTTCTTTCAACATATTTACAACAGAATTAATTTCAGCCTTATATTCATAATATCTAACAATCTCTAAAGGTCGACCTTTAGAGATTCGAACATTTAAGCGTTCGTCAGTGTAATATAAACCCGCTGTTTAGATGCTGGTAAAAATCGGATGTGAATGTTGCAGCCTTTTCAGTTGGGTCTACTTGTTGGGAATATCATGAAGTCCTTCTGTATGCTGAAGTAGGTTTACCCTTGAGAAGTCCCTAAACATGGTTTCATTTAGTGGTAGGATGTTAACCATTAAGCCTGATTGATTTGTGGTCAGATTTAACCAAGGATGTGGAGCTGCATGGAGGGATACAGGCTGGTGCTAGGTTAGTAAGGACCTGGTCAGGAATATCAGAGCCTCTAGGTGGTAGTTTTGCAGATTGATACAATGTGTTGGAATTTGCATATCCATTTCTAGACGTGCAAGTGTGCCAGTCAATGCTTGGGTAACTAACATCCTCTAGCAAGAATGTTTCTTGCTTTGATATTAATCCCTCTGTGGCATTAAGGTAATTTCCATAATCTTTGGGTAACATTGATGGGATCTATAGCTAGCAGTGAAGTAATATTTGGATTTGTTAAGCGTGATTTGATCTTCAGGAGAATTTGGCATGGAATGATGGTGTTTCTTACAAATACAGATCAGCATTGACATCAGTCCCCTTTTTCCCATTTGGGACATGGCGTCAGGATTTCATATCAACAGTGACCATCACCTGGAGCTAATATGTACACCACCAGGTGGCTAGGCCCTCTGCAGTCATTTTTTCATGCCACATACATGCACACACATCTATGGCCAGTTTGGAGTGCCCAATGTACCTCCTGCATGTCTTTGGAATGAGGGAGGAAACCAGAGCACCTGGTTAAACCCATGCAAATACAAGGACAAATACAGATACTCCCCTCCTGAAAGTATGATAGGCCCTAAGCCCTGGTATAGAGGAAGTGCCATCATTGCACTGAAACCATGTCTCAGTATCAACACAAATATGAATGTGTTTGACTTTCAGGAGAGTCTCCATTTTTTGATTCCCCTACTTCCACCATCTACTGTGTTAGACTGCCCCTTCTCAATCTCCACAAGGCTGCGAGGAGAAGGGAGTCTCCTAGTATTGCACCACCTTGATGGTAAGGGAGCCTTTGTCTTTGGCTTACTGCTAACCATTACTCCCACCCACAATACACAGTGATATCAGGGTCATTCTTGTGCATAGGGTACCACATGCATTCCCCTGTGCCCCATCCACCTGAGTGTACACACTGTAGTCAGACAAGAATCAGCTTCATACTCTCCCACTGAGAGAAGGAGCGCTAACCAGAGCTGTTAGGTCCTCCCTTCCATACCCCAGCTGGCCCTTTGGCACATGCTTCACTGCAAACAAGAGTTGCTAACATCATTTTGGTGAAGTGCTGATCTAGAGTGAAATATTTGTTATCAGTTTCTCTAACCATATTAAGAAATGTGTTTGACTTTGTATGTACACTTGTTACATTTTCTGTACATCAGAATATCCTGTTTATGTTTCAATTTACAGGCAAAGAAGATGACTTCCATCAGGTGAAGTGGAGAAGCAATCTGTAATAAGTTTGAATTACTGCACTTTCAATTCTGATTTATTTTCTTCTGCTGTTACTTCCCATTTAAAATTTGAAACAATATTCTTCAAATCATGATTGCAATGAAAAATGAAAAGAATTATTTGGAAAAATGATTATGGATATCTTGTTTACTTTCAACAGACCACAGAAAACTTGCTTTGTAAAAGGTGAGTATCAATGGCTTATCTGGTAGCACACATACCTTTGATGCAGAAAGATCAGAAGCCTGTGGATTGTATTCCCACATCAGGTGGTCGGATTCATTTTTCTGATATTGACAGTGCAGTGCAGCATAAGGAGGGTGCTGCACTACTGTGTGTGCTGTCCCCCAGATGAGATTTTAAACTGAGGTCCATTCTTCTTGAGTTGGGGGTAACTCTGGTGTAAAGGATGTGCCATCGCTTATAGAAAAGAATAGAGCAAGTTTCTTGATATCCTGGCTTAAAGTCCCCTAGATGGTGTGAATTCCATTTTGGATCTTCCATGAAAAGAGGCTGCTTACCTAATGGAACTAACTCAGTCAACAAAGTGAAATAAATAAATAAATAAATAAATGAATGTAAATAATACATTTTCCTTGAAATCCTGCCATGGACTTGATTGTCTTCATTACTGTGAAAACCAGGTGTATCAGGTGATTTTCCCAGTATGGACTTTCTTTTTGAAAAGCAGTAAACTTTGACATAATTTCCTGGATTATCCCTGTAATATAATGTGTTATCACTTGCAGACCTGTATGTTGGCTATAACAGGTGACAAGTCATGTAGATTTATAGATGGCAATTGATGTTTACTTTTTATGCATCCTGTCTAAAATGCCATGCTAGTCTCAGTGGCTCACTTTTAACGGGCTTCATCTTACAGAATCTCCGTCTACTTCATGCTGGCATTTGGAAGAAGACATAATTTTAAATAAAAAGTGGAAGCAAGTAGACAGGACTGGCAGCTTGCATACTATGTAAATGTTCTGAAAATATCTGACTGACTTTTCCTTTAAAAGAAAGGTGAAAGCTCTAACCAGTTGAGCATCCTTTTACCCAGATATAAGCCACATTTTATTTCATAATGCCAGTATATGAAGGATCCTTCTGAAAATATCCAATTAGCTTAAATCAGGGCTGCAATAATATTTAAAATGCAGAAACAAAAATACCCCTTCTCTGACTTCCCTTTTGCTGTTCATATTCCACTCTAAAATATGTAGCATATCTATATGGATACACAAATGCTTGCTTTTGTTAGGTGTTGAAAGGTTGTTATATCTAGGTTATTGGTATGACTAAAAAGTAGCTAGATTGTGTTCTTCTGCTGGCATGTATGATGTTTTTTACTTGCAACTTTACTTAATGTTTACTGTGATCCCAGCAGCGAAAATAATTTTGAGTAAATCTTACAGCTTTAGCTTCTAGTCAAATAAAGTTAGCATGTAACAGCAGAGCATGAATACCATTTAAAAAATAGTGACTTCTAGTGATTCGAGTGCAGTGAAGAGTGACTACAGTCATCTTTGTGACCTAAATATTTTCAGCTATTACCTGTCTTTTTAAGTCTAATTCTTTTTATTTTCAAAAAATAAGTGGATTTATTTTTGAATCAAAAATAACAAAAAAGACATTTTACATTTTCACAGCTTATCGTTGTGCTTTTTTAGGTAATTCTGATTTGAAATCTGAAATAACCACTCTTTTTTATGGGAAATCATATGTATGTCCAACTTGATGTGTAATCATATAAACATGGTGGTAGCAGATGGCATTGTGTAATAAAAATGCAAATTGCCAGGTATTCTAGAACACAGTTCATGTACTTTACCTCATGTCATTCCTACCTCTCAACCTCTTACAGCAAGAAATCTGGACAAAGCCACAAATAATGGGGGGAACAAAGGCCCAAAAATAGGAGCATTTTTAAATATTGCTCTTACAAACTTAGAACATTGATAGACTAACAGGTTTTGCATTAGCATGAATTTTCTGAAGGGTAGGAAGTCAGAAACTCTAATGTTTGTCATTATTTTCTGACTTCATTCCTCAGTGATTTGCCAGAAAACCACAATTTTATGAGAAATGGACCAAAAATATGAGTCTGAAATCTGGACATTCTGCAATAATCTGGACAGTTAAGAGCTATGTGATTCCTCCACAGAAGTGTCCTGTAAATAAAGAAATTGTAAATTGGCTAAAAAAAGCCTGGAGCTTGTACATGTTTTACTTCAGCAGTTGTCCACTAATTCATGTGAACATCTCAGAAATCTGTGATATATGTATGTCTCGGATTTCAAAAGCACAATTGTTTAAACTGTTGCTTCTTCTTGATAAACTAGCATGTATGTTGTGATGCCCGTGCACTGGCCCACCAATCAAGGAGCCTCAATCCTCACCACTAGCACCACCAGTGAGGGATGTCCATATAGGGAAAGAATAATAAATACACACACAGTAAAGTAAGATTTCCCTTAAGAGCACACAGAGATCACAGTCAGTCTGGGGCTGGTTTCTCCCTTTCTCTCCAGGTCTCCAGTAACACTCCCCACTGGAACAGCTATAGGGTCCAGATCTCAGCCTAGTGGGCAAGCTAAAACCTCCATCACCCTCTCTGTCCAACCAGTGTTTCGTGTCCATGCCCAAGGAGCTGACACACACACACACACACACACACACACACACACACACACACACACACACACACACACACACACACACACTTACTTTCAGATAAGAGTTTATACAACCACACAGACACTTCTGGGGAAGGCTGGCACAGGTTCTCCAGCTGTGTCCCTTTTACCCAAACTATATGGTAGAAATCACTCTCACCACACAGCTAATATTTATCAGTTACTCAAAGGCCCTTATGAAAGGGTGTCCAGTTATACTGTGCAATGTTATTATCCAAATGGTAAGTGCAACCAAACCATCAAGACTTACTTGGAGTGACTTGGTACAGTATCACTATATACATGCAGTCTTACAGCTTAAATTATCTCTACACAAAACAGCCACAGTTGAAAGGTTTAAAATGTTTAATAATAAATAAAAAACACAAGACAATACTTCTTACTACACAGTGCTAGTCAAGAGTTCAGAGATCACAGAGAAATACTTAAAATAATGCAGTAGAAAAGGTCTGACATCACAGAAAAACAAACTAGTCTAATCTTCCTATTTCCTAGCTATATCTAAGAGAAAACAGTTCTAAAATCCTACTCACATATATACACAAGCAGAGTAGTAAGTTGGATATTCTCAAGACAAATGCTCCCCTTCTTTCTGTCTTTAAATTAATAACACAGTACCACTGATTCATTTCAGATTACATCATTTCTTTCCGGCTCCCAGGCTAACAGACAGTCAGAGATTAATAGCCCTTTTGATCTTGCAGCTGATCAGGAACCAGAGCAATATAAGAAATTATACATGCAAATTCTAGTCATTAACTCTGGCCTCAAAACAGTAGTCAGAATGCCTTTATCTAGACATCTTGGCTCAGAGTTTTGACATCAAAGAATTGACTTATCAGCTTTGTTACAGCAAAGTGCACTGTTACATTTTTGCAGTTCCACATTTAATACCATTTTTTCCCATTTAAGAGAACAAGCCTGTGGCTTATATTAATATATACAAATGGCAAAATTATCTACAAAATTCAGTCTGGCTAGGCTGGCAGACTTCACCTATCTTCACATATGTTACCTTAATTCATGGCACATTTCACTTCAGCTATTGCTTTTGAAAACTTCTTGACAGGTTCCTCTAGCATACATATCTCATTAACTTAACATTTTCTTGTCATGTAGACTTTACAATGTGGCCATTTATACATTGCTGAAACAGCTGATTTATCAATTCTGATGCTATTGGTAAAGTACATTTCATGTTACTGAATAATTTTAGTCCATTTCCACAGTCATGTCATGTAGCTTAACAGCTGATAAATTAATGTAACTGCTCATAGGACACATTCTCCAGGGCTGCTCCAGTATCTTATAGAGATATGGGAGACACAAACCCTTTAGGTGTAGGAGAGGTCTGTGGTAAGAGACTCCTTGCCACACATACTACTCTGTCCCCACATATTTTAGCCTCTAGTGTAGTTCTTAGTAAGAAGAAACAAACTTCATATACAACAGGCAGTTACCATGTATAGGGCTGATGGAGTTTCCTTAGCTAAGAGTGTTTTACACTCAGATAATGTAGGACACTATGCTGCTAATCAGAATGAGTATCATGGAGCTACCTTCTGTAAAGATCAGTGTAACAAATATTTTGAGTGGAACTCTTGATGCAGACAGTAGTGAAAATACATTATTCTATCCAGTCTCATTCTTGAGAAGATGAACAGGTTCAAAAACCACATCAAGCATTCACCTTTCCACAGACATTAGCTAGGTTTATTGATGTATTTTACTGAAAGGAATCTGAGCTACACCAAAGATTGGCAAAGCTTATGATCGTATTTAGGATGAGATTCTAAATGTTTGGCTGATCCTGCCTGTTACTGGTTAAGGTAAATGATAACTTTCATGCTGTACAGTTCAGCAGAGTATAATAATCTCCTTTATTGCAAAAAAGGCATGTACGTGAGAAACTAGGAAATAAGTCCTGTCTCCCCAAACAGTAGAATCATATATTAGTTATACCTTTTCTGATTAAAAGTGACATTATTGTAAAAATAAACATAGAACAACCACTGGCCAATTAAAAACACTACAGCATTAATTCTGCTAAAATGTCTTGACTCTGTTTATGACTTTCCATATTGGGCATGAGTTCCAAATTTCATAAATTAATTTAGTTTGCTGTGCTAACATTTTTCATATTTGGCAGGAAGTACGTCATCAGAAGTAGAATAAAAAAACACTCAGGAATCCATCTTGAGATGAAAGCACTTTTAAATACACACTCTTAACATTTTTCCTTCTCTGTATGCCTCATCCTTCACATTATCCCATCTGATCCTGTAAAGCATCTCTCAGATAATGTATTTATGACTGAACAATGAATACAGATTTTCAGATGAGGGTGTACTTTTTCACTTGCTGTCAGATACTTTTCACACACAATTTCCTTCTGTCCCCGACACAAACAATTTGTATACAGTCTTTTAAAAAAATATGGTCTCATTAGCAATAAAAACATGCCTATATCTTGATCTGACCTCAAGGCAGTGACAAGTGGAGTGCCACAGGGCTCCATCCTGGGACCTCTCCTGTTTGGTATCTACTTCTCTGAAGTACAGGCTAACACAGAAGGCCTCTGGCTGACTAAGTTCGCAGATAACTGCAAACTAGGAGCCATAGTCAAGTCCCCAAATGATGTGGACATCCTACAGAAGGGCCTCACTGAGACAGATGCCTGGTGTCAGAGCCATGGCCTCAAGCTCAATGCCAAAAAGTGCAGTGTCATCCCCTTTGGTAAAAACTCTGTACCCAGGAACTACCACATAGGCAGCAATCTACCTTAACACCAAATGCGTGATAAGAGACCTTGGGACCCAGGTGGACAGTAGTCTCTCCTTTGATAGTCACATCGCCACAGTAGTCAGGAAGTCCTTCTACATGGCACACCTCATCATAAAAGGGTTCTCATCCAGGAAAAAAGAGGTCATTGTTCCCTTCTACTCGTCACTCATTAGACCCATTATAGAGTACAATGCCCCTTTTGGAATGTACCTCACAAAACATCTGCAGCAGCTGGAAAGGCCACAGAAGTACCTCGCAAAGAGGATTACTGGCCTCAAACAAATGCCTTACACTGACCGCCTAAAAAATCTCCAGCTTTACTCCGTAGCATATCGCCTACTCCGAGATGATCTCTACCTGTCATATAAAGCTATGTCAAACCAAGAGCTGTTGGACATGCTACACCTAAAGAAATCCCAATCCCTCCAAGCTACACGCTCTAGGGACCTAAACCTTGTCACCACAATAAACAGGGCATGCCAGAGGGATAGATTCCTGTCCCAGAGACTTCCCATACTCTGGAACAAGCTACCCATCTATGTCAAGCAAAGTTCTTCATTAGCACTCTTCAAGAAAAATCTTGATGAGTGGATGGGAAATAGGAAATACACCCCGGGGATCACTTCTGTGTCTCTGCTGGACAGTGGCACAGGAAAATAACTTTCTTGGGTGGTGTAAGCTATGGTACCTTGCTGGCTAGGCTTACGTAGGCCCTTGGATCGATAGCCTAGTATCTACCTATGAACCTTTGAACCTATGAATAAAACTACAATCTGAAAATTGTAAATAATTTTCATTTGTACTGTTTCCACTTTCACATTTGTTTTCACTTTCCCCTTGTATATATTGCCATACAGTCTACTAAAATCTTGCAATACTTTATTTGTATCCACTAATTTACTGTAATTTTTATTGAATATTGTCATTGGCATTGATGTAACCTGATTCATTTGTAAGTTGACAGTCCTGGATTTTAATAGCTTTAAAATGCATACTTTTAACAAAAATAGAATAAGGCATAAAAATAAAACTGTAATGGCAATAAGCATAAAGTACTATAAAATACCTCCTGTCTATTTATAAAAAGAGTAGGTAACCATGCTCACCAGGAACTATCAGCATCTTCAACCTGTGAAAGTTGAACTTTTTGAATTATTTCTAGATGTAAACAAGCAGCACTTCATTGTGATGAGTGAGCATGTACTCCCTTTAGAAAGAAGAATGAAATCAAATGCCATTCAGTTCTGTAGCACCACACTATGCAGGGCAGTTATTTCTTCAGTAATCAAATTAATGGACTCAAAGGTGGATTTACTTAATGCATCTGATTGTTCCTCAGCATATTTGTTATGGATCCAGTCCTCAAATTCGACTCAGCTACATTCTACAGACTTTGGATCTGACTCTCAACCTCCTCTCTCTACCCATAATGCCCTAGTCCACCCACAATACCTCGGATCTCATTTGTCACCATCATGCATGGACGTGGATCCACTCTCGTAACAATTTAATGTCTAGTAGCTGTAAGTGCATTATTCTGCTCCTGTGCATTATTCTTCTTTTATTATTCTTTTACATTCCTTTATATATTTTGTTATACTTGAATATATTTCATACCTCCCTATTGTTAGTTTTTCATTTTTTTGGAATCAGGCTTTCTACTGTAGTTATAGTAGTTTCTATAAGTATCATTGTTGGTACTCCTTTCTTTTCCTACACTTTTTAACATGATATTTTTAATCACTATTGGTGGAAATTTCTAACAAAAAAAAAAAGTTTCCCTTTGTCTGATATACCTCAGTCTACTACATCATCTGTCAGGTCCTCCAGTAGTCTTTCTGAAGTGGATGTAGATAGGATGATGAGAAAGTTCCGTGGAGCTCAGATTCAGATGGGTGTTATATCGGCTCCATCTCGGATTGGATCTGTGAGCCTTCTTGCCTCTACCCATACGGTTTTATTTCCTTCTCAATCCATCCCTGGGTTTAGGAGCCCCAGGATCTGAGAGTTCTGAGAGTTCTGAAGTCACATCCAAAGAGAATTTCTTCTTTCACTCTGACAGTTTCCCTAACCAGTTCCACTCCTATGCCTTCAGATCAGGATGTGTAATGGAGCCGAAGCATCAGTGTCAGATCTGTGGGTCAGGTTTACTCCAATGATGTCATATCCATCCCTACCCCTCTGAGCTTTGGCATTTGATAGCACTGGTCTGGTTCCCTCCTCAAAGCACGGATCATGTTGTTTTAACATTTGGCTCCAATGCGAATGACCATGGCTTCTCCGGGTCCATCTGCCTTCAAGGTTGTGGTAGATCTCCTCTGTCCACCTGTCTAACAGAGAATCTAAGGTGCTGGACAGATTCGGAAAGCATGTATTTGCTTCAGCAGCCTTTGCCTTGAGGTCCCTGAATTACCCGGCACACTGTACAAGACTACAGAGAGATTTGACCAAAGAACTGTCAAAATCTCTCTGAGTCCATGTCTGCAGAGGATTACAAAAGATCATTTTCTCAGCTGGCCACTTTTATCTGTTTCGAATGCGTTCATGAGGTTGATCTCTCATGCAGCAGAAGGTACCTCACGGACAGCCTCTTCATGCAATGCCATAAGGAGACGTGCTTGAATGTGGCTGTGTGACTTTGCAGAGCCTTTCAAATCTTCCTCCATCAATGCTTCTTTTGATGAAGCATCCTTGTTTGGCCCTTCTGTGAAAGAAACACTTTCTTGCAGTGAACAAAAAGGAAAGACTCTGTCTGCTGTAGAGATTTGATTTTCTACCCCTCAATAAGCTTTTTCAAGGAATCAGAGTGGTGGTGAGAAAATGTGGTTCCATAAATCCCAGGGATCTTTTCAAGACTCATGCTGAGATGACTCCTTCAGAGGCAGAGGAGGGAGTTCAGAAGGAAGACATCCATGTGGCAGAGGATGAACACAAAATCAGAGTTCCTGATATTCCTTCCTGGATAGACCCTTTCAGTGCTCCTGAAGGGCTGCCTGACTGCTCACCTCTGGAGGCAGTTGAGGGATGCTTGTCCCTGCACCCAGAAGCCTGGACTGCTATAACAAAAGATTCTTGGGTGCTAAAAATAATATTCAGAGGTTACTTCATACCCTTCACCCAGATGCCCACTTCCAGAAGGAAGACGTTCCCTAACATTCCACCCAGTCATAAGGAAACGGTAGCACAAGAAATTTTAAAGCTGCTAGACAAAAGAGTCATCTAGGAGGTCTCACCAGACCAAAGAGGATTTGGAACTTACTCAAGGTTCTTTTTAATGCCAAAAACAGGGGACCTGAAACCAATTCTGGATCTAAGCAATCTGAACCAATTTGTGAGGAAATCAGATGGTCATGGTTCAGTCCATTCTACTTCTACACAAGGAGAATTGGATGTGTTTCAACAGTTTTCAGGATGTTACTGTCACATCAAACTAGACAGGCATTCCCAAAGACATTTATGCTTTTGTCTGAGAATCAGTCACTACCAGTTCAGACCCCTGCCATATGGACTCACCACAGCCCCCTGTGGTGTTTACCAAGTGTATGGCAGTGGTAGCAGCTCATATGTGACTACAAGGATTCCAAGTGTTTCCATACTTAGATGACTGGCTTATCGCCATCCTAACCATGCATCTCCTAGAACAGTCCAGGGACAGTTTGCTGCATATTTGCCAATCACTAGGCATAACAGTCAAAATTACCAAATCCAAGCTGATACCAATGCAGAGCCTGGAATTCATTGCTGTCCATCTAGGAACAATAAATAGAATAGGTGTGTAAAATCTTACCATAATGATAGATGTCCTTCTCTTCTCTGTTGCAGTATTCTTAACATGGGGGAGTTTTCTGCTGTAGGAGACCAGATGTCATCCAGTATACAAAAGTCGTTTACTACTGTAGGATGTGTGGTACATTGGAGATAGGCAGTCAGCCATAAAAGTGATGTATGTATGCATCTACCTCAGAACTGAATGCACCAGGAGGAAGACAGCCTAAGGAAGGTAGGGTATGGCCATCCAAGGAAAGGAACCAAGCCACCAGGAGGAATGAAGGAGGGATTGGAATACTGCAACAGAGAAGGACATCTATCATTATGGTAAGAACAACTATTCTTTGTCCTTCTATTCATTTGTTGCAGTATTCTTAACATGAGGGAGAGTACAAAAGCTCATGAGGAGAGGGTGAAAGAAGAGGCATTTGAGCTCTCCAGAAAGCCATGCAGTATGGCTCTGGCAAACCCTGCCCTAGATCTAGAAATGCCATCCAGTCTGTAATGTTTAGTGAAGGTATGTACAGAAGTCCATATAGCTGCTTCGAGAATAGAACTAGTGTCCAATCCCTTAAAGAAAGCATCTGATGAAGCTACAGCCCTAGTGGAATGGGCCTTTACAGAAGAAGCAAGGGTTTTACCATGTTTCACATGGAATGAAATAGCCTTAGAAATCCAAGTAGAAATAGTCTGCTTGGAAACAGGCAATCCCAGAGCCCTAGGATGATAGACAAAAAGCTGGTCTGATTTCCTAATTGATTTGGTCTTGTCTAGGTAAAATCTAAGTTGCCTATGCACATCCAGGGTGTGCAACACCTTCTCACTAAAATTTTGTGGAGAAGGAAAGAATGTAGGTAAATGAATGGATTGGTTGAGTGACAATTCGTTGACTACCGTAGACATAAATGAATGGTTGCTACTGTTATGGGACAAGATCAGTTTTATTAAAATGTATATTCATTTTAGTTTTATTAATGATTTTATAATATGATTGTTAAAAAGTAAATAAAACAAAGCTCCTACTTTTCTCCTCCACCCAAAGATCCCAGGCATTATCTCTCCATTAAGTCTAATAATGGTACCATAATCTCCCCAGATGCCCACATAAAACTCCTAGGAGTTATTGTAGACAACATTCTCAAATTTGATGTGCACGTCAACAAAACTATCAAAACCATTAATAAAAAAATAGACTCACTATATAGGATAAAGCCATTCCTAACCCACCTGCTAGGACTACTATTACCCACTCCCATCTACTCTCTGCCCTCTTCTATGCGTCCCCTTTATTTGCCAACTTAAATAAAACTGAACTTAACAAACTCAATAGCTACTATAATAACAGCTAGATTTGCCACTGGCCTGCCCTATAGAACACATCACAGTATAAACCTAAGCAATCTCGGATGGCTAGACCTACCCAGGCAGATTCAGTATAACCAACTTATTGTGGCTCACAAAGTACATAACGAACCGGAAAATACACCTGCATTGAAAAACAACATCTGTCCCCACTTCAACTTCATAAAACTTTGCTCACCTAATAGACTGGTAGTACAAACTATCAAATCCAACAATTCTGTTGGCAAAACTTGGAACTAACTACCTGCTAACATTACCCTAGACACTACCCTATCTCAATTCAAGAAAACTCGCAAGTAGTATTTCAAGTCTCAATGGCTATGTCCTTGCTCAAAGCCTGACTAAATATTTAGTCTTAACCAGTACTATTTTGTAAATGAAACTCAACTGTGTTTTAATTGTTAAGCCAGATTAGACGTTTGTGCGATTGTATAACTTGTACTCCTCAACAGAGTCTGTAAATTGTGTTTAATTTGTACTATGTTAAGACTGCTTGTGTAACTTCTTTTGAGGCTTTTCTCCCCAGGCCTCCGCTGAAAATGGACATGTATCCAATTGGACCATCCTGGTCAACAAATGTAAAATAAAATAAATAAAATTTGAATGCAGGACTGTGGAAAAATACAGTTGCATAAGCCAAAGTTACTGCTGTGTTTCAACTGCATTCTTTTAATGTGTAACAGGAAAAAGTAAGTGTCGAAGGAAGAGGCATGTTACTAGTGTAAAAGGAATTTGTTAGCCTGATTCCTCCAGGCTAGGAGTGAGTTGCTGATAAATAAAATGTCCAAGTCCAAGTTCAGAAATCAAGATCCTTAGAGCAGGTGGGTCATGTAAAATAAGGTGCTCACGTGAAGTCCAAGGCGAGAATCACAAGAAATGAGAACATTTCTAAAGTCATTGATTTGACCAAAGTATTATTACATCAGCATCTTGCATGGTTCACTTGATAAGTAAATGTATAAAAGATGCAGTTTCCTTTGTTCATTAAGACTGGTTTACACATCTTTATGAAGATAGTCTCCCAGCGCTGTAAAATTAAATTTCTGTTTGCACATCCTAAAGTGATTCCTGACTGAAGGCAAATAAGGTAAATTCTTATAACATTTTGGTACTGTGACTTGGATCTGAACTATGGTATTACTGCAAGGCAGTAGTGGAATAGGGCCCATCACAGACTTTCTGTGAATTCCACCCAGTTTTGTATGGAACAGTTAGAGACTCAGATGTGTAGCTATTCAGGGTGTGCAAACATACTAGCCTTGGCAGAGGAATTTTTTGTAAGGGAAAAAGGGTTTATGGGTTTTTTTTTTTCAGACAATTTTAGCAAACCGTAGAATGACTGAATAACTTTGTTTTTGTTGAATGACTGAGTTGTTTGTAAAATGTACAAAATAGTGGGAGGACCCCACAGGAAATGTGTTGCTAGTGGGGGGACCCTACAGCAAATGAGAACAATTTATTAAATGTATGTGCACATACAACAAAGGACAAAATAACATGAGGCACCTTGTGTTGAGGGTGGTACCCTCAGGACTGAAAGGTAAGCGGTATGAGAGATGTTTTGTGTTGTTAATGTATGAGTAAATGAAAAAAGTTAAAGTTAAAACAAGTTCATGAGCCTACAGCATGATGGGACGTAGAATATGCGCTGTTAAAACCAATTCATGAGCCCATAGCATGCTGGGATGTAGGTGTGATTGTGTGAAAGTATCCTCAGAGGGTCCAAACAAGTGGTCAGTTCTGGACACAGTACCTATCTGCCCGTTATCCCAGTCACAATGCTGGAGCTGTAACTTTTGAGATCATGATGGTATGTAAGCAACGGGGTGCTGTGGGAATAGGCTGATCGAAACCTCTCCTCTGTCATTGCATTACAACAGACTTCCTACCCTTCCTTCCCTGTATGGTGTGTGGATTGCTATAGTTATTTTCTGTCCTTTGAACTGTCAGAATGTGTAAGGTAAGCCTTAACATTTTTTTTTTTTTATAAACATAAAAAAAGAAAAACAATGGGAACAAACATAAGTAAGCAAGATCAGATCCCTGAAAAGGGAATACCTGCTTATTTTATGTAGTATAATTATGAAAAGGAAAGATGGAAGTGTTTGCATAATTGGTTTTGGCGTACTAAGAATTCTGGTGGGTTATTTTCATTAAATGAAACTTATGATTGGACTAAATTGATGACATTAAAAGGTATTTTTTAAGAAAAGCAAAGTAAGTGGGGAACAAATGGTAATATTTTATTCTTGGTACACTGAAGCACGTAAAAGGAAAAAGGAGTCAGCATTAAGAGGGTTGCAGAATGCTAATAAAAATTGTTGCAACAAGTTAAGAAAGCAGTATAGACCAATAAAAAGGGATCCCTTTATCTTGTCTTAGCAGGTTTGGAACAAACTGAAAAAGGCGAAAAAGCAAAAACTTCTAAAGAGGATGATAATCCTCCAGCAGCTACTGCACCCCCCCCACCCCCATATGCACTGGTGTGGGTACCTCCTGTACAAGATTATGTTGTTTCTCAGACCTCTGCGTTTTGGTCAACTGTCCATTGGACACTCAGTCAGCATGATACTGTTACATCTCAGACACATTCCCCTGTTCAATCTTTATCTTCTAAACAGGGATCTGCAGTTAAGGGGGTTCAGCTGTTTAGCGTAGTTACTTCAAATGAAATAAGAAAGAAGTTACTGAAAAAGACTGAAGTAATGGATTTTACTCTCACAGGGAATGCATTAAGATAAATGAACAGCATTGTTAAACAAAATTATGTGACGTGTCAATTTAGGACTGACTGGTCTAAAATACAGTCGTAAACAAAATAAAGGGGAAGCCCCTGCAGACTATTTGAGTCACCTTAAAACTGTATTTGCTAAACATTCAGGAATACCAGACATAGAAGAGCAAGCTAAGCCAGCTATTGCAGCAGCTTTTGTGCAGGGTCTGCAAGCCCCTGTACACAAATAAAGCAAGTGCTCATAAACTAGCAGGGAAAGGACTTGAGTCTTTATTAAGTGCTGCAAATCACTGTACAGAGTATCAGAAAAAATGGAAAAAGGACACTGAGGATAAGCTGTTAACCTTACAAATCAGGCAGCTGGAAAACCCAAGGGGTCAAGGCAGAAGCAGGGGAAGGGGTAAATGAATTACTAATGGATTTAGTAAAAGTACTGACCAAGGGGAACAAAGTGCAGCTGGTTGCCCCTCCTGTTTTTTACATCTTGCTTCAATTGTGGAAAAGCAGGACATTGGGGAGGAGAATGGCCACACAGGCGAATGCAGGGAGTCCAAGATACCTAAACTAAATGGCAACCAAATTATAATAATGCAGCTTTTCCTCCACCACCTCCTCACATTAAAGGAGTCGGGAAGCACCATACTGACTAGGTCAGGGAAATAAAAATAAATCTTAATCCTCTACTGTCAATAGATCAAAATGGACCTTACGTTAAGGTGGAAATAAATTCAAAGAAAATCCCATTTCTGGTGGACAGTGGAGCCACTAGGTCTGTGTTAAAATGACTTCAGATAGTCAAATACCAGTATCAAAGTATAAAGTAAAGGCAGTTGGAGTGACACATTATATTGTTATGTATCCTGTCTCAAAACTTGTCCCCATTTCTTTAGGTCTGATCAAAGAAAGGCATTCTTTCCTTCTGAGTACTGCTGCACCAGTAAATCTGCTAGGGAAATATTTGTTATGCAAACTGTGTTGTACTATTTACTGTACCCCAGAAGGGGTGTACCTGAATGTTCTGACAGAATCAGAGGGGGAAGTATTGACAGTTTTAGCAAAAGCTGAGGAACCGCCTGTTGGAAGCATACAGAAAGATGAAAAGTTACTACAGCAGGTACCTGCTAACTTGTGGGCTAAACATGCAAATGGAATAGGTATATTAAAATCAGCAGAACCAGTAAAAATAAAACTAAACCCATCAAAACCTCTCCCTAGAGTTCTACAGTATCCACTAAAGCTGGAAGCAGAGCAGGGAAGCAAATCTGTAATTCAGTCTCTAATACAGCAAGGAATAATAATACCAGCTAAAAAAACCCTTGTAATACTCCAAAAGCCAGAAAAGGATACTTATAGATTTGTATAAGATTTAAGGGCTGTAAATAATGCAGTATTGCCTACTTTTCCTGTTGTTCCAAATCCAGCAACAATATTGAGTTGTATACCACCTACAGCTAGTTACTTTTCCGTAATAGATTTATGTTCAGCATTCATTTCTATACCTAGTCACCCTGAGAGTCATTTTTTGTTTGCTTTTACTTATCAGGGACAGCAATATACCTGGACATGGTTACCACAAAGATACACTAAATCTCCTTCATTACTTTCTCAGATTCTGAAACAAGGTGTTAAAATTGTGACATTCCTGGGTGGGCCTGTGTTAGTACAATATATAGATGATTTACTAATAGCATCAAATTCCTTTCAGTAGTGTCAGCAAAACACCCTGCATCTTCTGCCTATCATTGCAGAAAAGGGACACAAGGTGTCAAAAAAAAATTACAAGTGTGGTCACCACAAGTACGTAATCTTGGTATTTAATATCTCAGGGTAGCAGGCAGGTATTACCATCTTGTATTGATGCAGTATCTAAGGCCCCATGACCAACTACTCAGTGACAGCTTAGATCTTTCCTAGGTATGACAGGATACTGCAGAAAATGGATTCCTAACTATGCAAAAATTGCTAAACCTCTGACAAATCTTTTAAAGCAGAATACACTGAAGCTTCTCCCTTGGGATAGTGAAGAGGAAAATTAATTTCATAGTTTAAAACAAGCATTAACTACTGCCCCAGCTTTAGGGTTACCAGACTATGATAGACCTTTTATGTTATTCTGTCATAAAAGAAATGGATTTGCACAGGGACTGCTTGCGCAGAAACATGGCTTTCCTTTATTCCAACACAAGGAAGTGATTTAACTGATACAGTACTTGATGTTAAACTTTTTAGTAGAAATATTTTGTTGAAGCTTGAATTTGGTTGTATGGACTTATAGTAATATTAATTGTTTAAAAAAACCTTGTCTGTACATACTGACTCCACATCCTCTTGTTGATGCCTTTAGTAAGTTGGTTCATAGGTGTGTACTAGGCTAATGGCCCTGGGGCCTTTACAAGCCTACCCATAGGATTACCCTGGCATAGTGCCACCCAACCTTAGTTCCCAGTGCCTCTGTTGAGTAGAGTCACTGGAGTTATCCCCGGGATGAATTTTCTGTTTCCATCCACTCATCAAGATTTCTCTTGAAGAGGGTCAGCGAGGTGCTCTGCTTGACATGTATGGGAAGTCTATTCCATAGCATGGGCAGTCTCTGGGTTATTAACTTGTCCCTCCAGCATGTTCTGTTAATTGTGGTAATGAGGTTGAAAATGATCTACACAACTTTTTCAGTGACAAAGCTGGTATATCAAAATGGAAGAATAGGAAGGGTAATCTTACTGTGAAGGAAAGGTTAGCTATAGTTGCCTTACAAGAAGACAGTACTATTGTAAAAAGGTCAGCTGATAAAGGCAGTTCTACTGTGATAATAAATAGATCAGATTATAGACTCTATGAAGCTGATGCTGAGTGATACATTTTATTCAGTAGCCGATGTGGCTAAAGTTCATATTTTGGAGCAGAAATGTGTAACATGTTGAAAGATTGTTTGATGAGTAAGTTAATTTCTTATGACCTAATTAGTTGATGATGAACAAACCCTTGATACCCATCATTCAGGGGCTCCCCAAGATACATAAGAACTGTTTTCAACCTCCTTTAAGGCCCATAGTTGCTGGACATAATTGGTGTATGGAGTCTTTTTTGCTTTATGTGGAGAAGTTCCTCCCCCCCACCCCTGTTTTAGATAAGAATAATTTTTTTCTGAACGATTGTAAATTTCTGATGGACCTTTATAGTTATACTATGACATTGCCCATGGATATTGATTACTTTTTTGTGACACTAGATGTCCAATCATTATTTACCATGATTCAAAATGGTGAGGGGATCGAGTTTGTGCAAAATTATTTAACTAAATATAGTTGGTACAGTCAACTATTGAATTGTTGTGTTTGTTCTTGGAAACGGTCCTTGAGAACAATGTTTTCATGTTTGATGGGGTGTTTTATTTGCAGAAGGATGGCATAGCTATGGCCACTTCTTGTGCCAATAGCTACACCAACATGTTTATGGCATCATGGAAAGAAGAGTATATGTTTAAGATGGAGTCATTTGCACATTTTGTACCCTTCTGTCATTGATTTGTTGATGATTTGTTTTTCATTTGGACAGGTGGTAAAAAGAATGTGAATGTTTTTTATACTCAGTTGAACAAAGCAACTACTTATTTGTAGTTCCCTGTGGTATTTTCTGAAGTTAAGATTGAATATCTGGATGTCTGTATGCAAAGATTAGACAATGGTATGGTGAATACGGAGGGTTTTAGGAAATCCTGTTATAGGAATACCTTACTACACAGGTGTAGCATGCACCCAAACTATGTTTTTAAGAATGTAATTAAAGGTCAAGGCATGAAGGCATCTAGACTTAATGCGTCAGAGGATGGGTTTTATTCTGAGCTATATACTTTGAAAAATAGACTTTTAGTAAGAGGGTATAGAGAAATGGAAGTCGATAATGTATTAAAGGAGGTATCAAGATTCACAGGAGATTTAGCACGGCCATATTATTCACCTCAGGATTATTTCAGAGCAACTATGACCCCAAGAATGGGTTCAATGAAGGTTAAGGTTCCCCTCTATTATGCCAGTGATACCAAGGGAATTGTATATATTATTAAGAAGAACTGGGGTGTATTAACGGGAGACCCTGAGTTCAGAGAGATAGTAGGTGATGTTCCATGCTTTTTTATATAAGAATAAGAGGAATTTAAAAAGAATTTTAGGTTATCCAAAAGAGTCTCTGACTCACAGTCCCATGGGGTAGATGCAACTATTGCGAGTACATCAATAGTAGTGGGCAATTTGCACACCCTGATACTCAACAGGAATTTGTTTTTAAGGTTTCTGCTGGTTGTTCTACTTAACATGTGGTTTATTTAGCCCATTGTGCATTGTGTCAGTCATATTATGTAGGCAAAACGGATAGAATGTTAAAAGATAGGATAAGGGAGCATCTGTATAATATCAGGATACATTCTAGTAATAATGCAGTCTCTAAACATATTATACAAACTGATGATTAACATGTTTTTAAATTTTTAGTTATGGAAGTTATTAAGCCTACCCTACATGAAGGGGATATTAGGAATTTCACAGAAAGTAAGGAGGTGAGATGGATTATTAGGTTAAGGGCTGACTAATGGAAAGGTCTTAATGAGAACCCCCCCCCAAACCTATTTTAAAATCTAGGGGGTTGAATAAATAACAGGCTTAATGAGTAATAGGTTTTGTAAGATTTTTTTATATTTTAAATTGTATATATACATATTGTTATATGTTTTTTTATACAAATTGTTGTGGATATATATTTTGTATGTACCTACATCATTATTGTAACATGATTGATTAATTAAGGTGCATTTTTCTGATTGGTCTGTTATTTAGATATACTTGAGGGACAATGGACATGGTTTATATATGGTATGATGAAGCTCATTATGAAAGTGCTTGCCTCTTTTATATTTGTTCCTCATTTTATTAAAAATTTATGTTTTATGGTTCCTCGTGCTGTGGTTCATTCCACTATTTTACCAGTGTTTTTTATGTTATTTTTTCATTACAATATGGAATATTTGTTCTCTGGGGTTTGCTTTTGTTTCTAATTACCTTTAATAAACTGTTTAGCCTCAAATATGCTAGCTAGAGGGGGGATAGAGGCAGGCAGGCAGAAATAGCTGACATATGGGCCTTCTCTAAAGAGTAGGCCAAGTCAGTATTGAGTAATTCACACAAATAGGATAGAACCAAGGGGACTTCCACTGATAGTGGATCCTGGTTTCTTGAGAGACACCAAATTGAAAATTTCTTCCACTTGGATAGATAAGATTTTTCTGGTATTGGGCTTTCTGGCTGCCTGCAGGACCCTTGACATGTCCTCCAAGAACAGATGTCTAAAAGGAATTAAAACCCTATCACCCACAGAGTCAACTGGAGGGTAGACAAGTGGGAATGGATGAGAGTTCCTTTGTCTTTTGTGAGACGGTCCAACCTGTGAGGTAATGTGGTGATTGCCCTTGGCTAAATGCAGGAGAAGGGGGAACCAGTGCTGTCTTTGCCAAAAGGGAGTCACCAGCATGATTTGTGGTTTGTCCTGAATTTTGAACAGGATTTCAGAAAGATCAGAAGGGGACATACATAAACATTCCTTTCCAAGTGAATGAAAGGGTGTCCACCTTCCAGACCAGAGGGCGAGGGACTCTGTCACAAAATTGTGGAAGTTGTCTGTTCATGGGGAGGCAAAATGATCAACTTGAGGTGTACCCCACCTTTGGACAACATCCAGAAACACATCCCTTTGAAGCATCCATTCATGGGACTGAGTTAGGGATCTGCTCAAAGTGTCTGCCACACTATTGTGGTTGGATGGGATGTACACTGCCTGGAGCATCACCCAATATTGGACTTCCGGCTCCCTGGGTTGAAGGAGACTTTGATCCACAATTGTAGTTCCCTCTTCAGACAGGGGTGAGAGGTATTGGAAAGTCTAGAGGATGTGAATGCTGCATCCAAACTGACTTTAGGAACCACTGGAGTTTTCTCATGTGAAGGTTGCCAAAGGTAGCATCAGGATAGTAAATGCCATGAGTCCTAAAACCCTGAGAAACTCCCTGGCTGAAATGTGGTGAAGAGGCAGAAGGTTTCTGAAGTAGAATATGAGGTCCTGTGCCATCTGAGGAGGAAGAGATAATCTCATGTGGTCTGTCTGAATCCTGCACCCCAGGAAGATGTGATCCTGAGAGGGGAAGAACATGGATTTCTTTTGAGTTTATGGTAAAACCCAGCTGTAGTAGAAGAAAAATGGCAAAAGGAATGTTTTGCTCTAGGATCTCTGAGGAAGTAGCCATAAAGAGGAGATCATCCAGGTAAGGGAAAACGTGGATGCCCTGAAGCCTGCAGTAGGCAATCACAGGAGCTAGACATTTTGTAAATACTGCTGGTGCAGTAGAAGGTCCAAAGGGCAATGCAGAAAACTGAAAATGCCAGGAAGCCACAGAGAAACATAAAACTTCCTGCAGTTGGGGTGTATGGGAATGCATAGGTATGCATCTTTGTTATCCAAGGAGGCTAAGAAGGCTTGTGGCAGAATAAGAGGGAAGAAAGATATGGAAGTTGGGTACCTTCAGAAAGGTGTTGAGATGAAACAGATCTAAGATGAGCCTCCAAGGACAATCCTTTATAGACACCAGGAACATTCTGTAGTAGAAACCTCTTCCTTTTTGGTCTCGAGTAACTTCCTGAATGATTCTTTGTCTCCATAGGTCTATAAGTACCTCTAGGAAGGAGGGTAGCTGTTCCTTTGGTGGTTGAGGGGTGCCCCTGAAGGAAGGCAGATAATCCCATACCAGAAAGTGTCCTTTTTGAATGATAGAGAGAACCCAAGAGTCTAGAGTTATGTTTTCCCAGACTGGCAGAGACGGAGAGAGTCATGGAGAAAGTGGAATGTGAGTGTGGTGGTTTGGACAGTCAGAGGGATCAAGGCTTGTCTGGAAAGGGCCACCTCTGAGCCAGAGTTGCAGAGGCAGCCCTGAACTGCTGAGGCCTCCTACCATCCTTTTTTGCTTTAGGTGGAGAAGGGCAGGAGTGCCTATGTACAAAGGCAGTTTTTGTTGGATACTTTTTGTTCAAACTTAGGCACTGGAGAGAAAAAGATGTGTTATAATTCTTCTAATTCTTTTCCCTTTTCCTGCAGAGATTTAAACAGATTAGCAGCTGCAGAGCCAGACAAAGTGGAGTTGTCCAAAGGGGCAGCCATAACCTTAACTTTAATGTCCTCTGGTAATGACTGGAGTCTTAACTAGGAGAATCCGCTTAAGAAAAAGCCAGAGGCAGCTGGTCTGGCAGAGGCCTCTGCAGTATCCATAGCTGCATTTGATGGAGTGGCAAGCTACCTGTGATGAGGCCCCAAGCAAGAATGCAGCCAAGGTCTTATTTTCTGAGTAAGGCAAATCTGAAATGACCTGGGTGAGTTGGGACAAACTCTAGGGCAAAGTTGGTCATGTGAGTTTGGTAATTAATGGCTCTAAATGCCAAGGTGGCTGAAGTATACACTTTCTTGCCCAGCCTTTCCAGAGTCCTGCTGTCCTTATCTGAAGAAAGAAAAGAGGTTGAAGGCAGTAACCTGGATGGCTTGTCTGAAGCCACTGAAATCACCCACCGATGAGTCGAGTAAAAGACATTTAAACAGGAACTTACAGTCCTCAGGGACCTTGTAAAATCAGTCAGGCTTCTTAGGAGCAGGTGGATGGAAGACTGGGGCCTCGGAAGCAGAGACAGAGGCATCTAGGAAAGCAGGTAACGCAGGAGAAATATCTGAAGGGCTGGTTGATTCCACCTGCAGAAGGCCATAGTACCTTTTTTGTACATCAGATACATGAGTGCTATCCCATTTGAAATGATCTCTCATTTTGACTAGTGGCTTACCAAAAGTGAGTTCTTCCATGGGTGAGTCAGTTCCATTGGAGTCCTCTTCTGGGAAGCATAATCTAGAGGGGAGGGAATCTGTGAGGAACAGGCCAGAGATTCCTCTTTGGGGGATGTCTCTTCATATGAAGAAACCACTTCCCTGACTCTTTTTTGTGGAGATGGTGTGCAGGGTGGTGTAGGGATTGCAACACCCGAGGGGGGCTTAATGGCCATAAAGGCTTTGAAAAGGCAGATGAATTGTTCCCAGTTACTGTGAGGTTCCTTTGGAGGGGACAAATGTTTTGTTTTCTGTTTCTGCTTTTGATACATGTCTGCCCTATGTACTGTAGGAGGGTGGGATGTAGGCCTACATTCAATAATATCCAAGTGAATTTCCTCCCGCACTAGGATCTGAGGTATCCTTTTAGGGCCTTTAGTTATTCTGAGCATCGGCTCCCCCTGTACATCTAAGATGGATGCCTGCTTAGCCTCTGAAGACGTGTCTGTGATCTGATCTAAGGTGACCTCAATGTCGAGCTAAGCCTGTGATCCAGGACCAGGAACCAGCCATATCAACAGGCTGTCATTCACCTCAGGAGAGACATTCATCATAAGAGGCGCAGCAACAGCTTCAGGCCTTGGCTTTTTGGCCTTCCATTTAGCGACTGACTCTACCTCGGGCCCTGAGGATCCCTCCATTGCGCATTTAGCTAGTAACTTTAAGCACTGGTTTTCCAAGTAAACGGTTAAGGAAGAAAGTCTACTTCTAAGGGACTTTGGTATAAAGGCCTGGCAAATAGGACAGGATTTATGGTTGTGGTTAGGCCGTAAGCAGAACAGACACTGACGATGGATATCTTTATGAGGAATTTGTCTTCCACACTGGCATTTGCCTTTTTTGGATGACATGAACCCTACCACAAAACAGTAGTAAATGAAACAAGATTTCCCCAATGGGGAATTTATCTGAGAATTCACAGGAAAACAGCAAACAGATCAGCAAGCAGACTGATGTTCAAAGATTCCATACGGACTGGCGGCAGAGATGTTCTGAGGTAGATGCATGTGTATGTCACTTTTATGGCTGATGTACAAGAGCAGCCTATGTGCAATGTACTGTGCATCCTAGAGTAGTGAAAGACTTTTGTATACTGACTGACATCGGATCACCTACGGTGAACTCCCCCTTTTTAAGAATACTGCAACAGATGAATAGAAAGACATCAGATTGCTTCTTTACCTTCTTAACATGTATGCACACTCGGATCTCAGGTTCATAAAATTCTTTCTCATCGTTCTCCTCCTGCCAGACTTATTCTTCAAGCCTTAGGTTCCATGGCAGCATTGATAGTATTAGTCCCATTAGCAAATTATTTTATTATGTTCCTCAATGGACTCTAGTTGCTCAATAGTCTCTTCTTCGATGGCCCCAATCCTTTCCAGTCAAACTTACTCATATATGCAAAAGTCATATTCGCTGGTGGATCCAGTCAGATGACATTTACCTAGGTCTTGTCTCTTTGTCCTATCTCCCCTGTTAGCCACAGTGACCACAGATGCCTCACAGTTGGGGTGGGGGGGGCATTACTTGGGAAGGACAGTCCAAGGCACATGGTCCTTCCAAGAGACCAAAACATTCAGGAGATGAGAGCAGTCCTTTTAGCATTGTAGGCATTTCAAGATGCTATTTCTCTAGGAACCATTGAGATTCAAACCGACAACATGTGTGTGGTCTTGTACATCAGTAAGCAAGGGGGAACCTGATCTTACCCCCTCTGCCAAGAAGCTGTGAGAGTTTGGTAGTGGGGGATCTCCTCCAGCTGCTTTCTAGTAGCAATGCACTTTCCAGGGAAATCCAGCGTACTAGTGGACAAACTCAGCAGGTACATTTTGATGTCTCATGAGTGGTCTCTTTATCAGTGGTGGAGAAATTTTTCTGTCAGTGGGGCTAACCTTGCTACGACCTCTTTACATCTCCCCACAATAGGTGCGGCAGGTATTTTGCCTTGATCCCTCCTCAGGAAGATTAACTGAGAGATGCTCTAGCCCACGTATGGCCCTGTGGTCTTCTTTATGCCTATCCCCCAGTACCTCTGATTTCAGAATTTTTACATAAAGCAAGTCAGTTGAAGAACTGTCATCCTCATTGCCCCTTTTTGTTTTCACCAGGTGTGGTTCCCCTTCCTTTGGTCTCTTCTTTTCTATCCTGCTTGGATATTGGACCCAAGGTGTCAATGGGGCTAACCTTGCTACGACCTCTTTACATCTCCCCACAACAATAAGTGCGGCAGGTATTTTGCCTTGATCCCTCCTCAGAAAGATTAACTGAGAGATGCTCAGACACCACAGACAAGTTGGGAGGGTGGCCTAATGGTTAAGGTGTTTGACTTACAAACACAAGGTGCAGGGTTTGAGTCTCACAAGGAATAATTGTCTAGGCTTAAAATGGCTCGCAAGGGCAGTTAGCTTAGTATGAATCTGAAAATCTATGAAAAAGTCCAGACCTCCTCTCACATCTCTCAGGGATAAAACATCCCAGTATCCAAGCCTTCTGACTAACTGCATGGTTTCTCTAGTTCCATTAATAGCCAGACAGCCCAGGTTTTCTTCCCCAGTATGCACCATACTTTCATCCTCACAAAAAGACTCCACAAAAAGAATATGCAAACGTAAATGGAAAAGATTTTCAATCTGTGCTTGGGAAAATGACATTAATCCATTCTCTGCTTTTGTCTTGGCTATACCAGACTTTTAGTTTCTCTATTTCAAGAAGGTGCTAGTTTTTCCACAATGTAAGTACAGGTGGCAGCCATTTCAAATTATCATTCGGGGATAAAAAGACTTGTTTGGCTGCTTCTAAGTTATGTAATGCATTTTTTAAAGGCACTCATTGCATAGACCCCCAGTGAAAGATCCTTCATCTTCCTGAGATTTAACAGTAGTACTCCAAGATTTGACTCAAAATCCCTTCAAGCCTTAAATAAAAACTGACTTACAGTACCTGCCTTGGAAAACAGCCTTTTTAGTGGCTGTTACTTCAGCCAAAAGGATATCTGAACTCCAGCCTCTTTCCTCAGAAGCTCCTTACATCATAGGTTCATAGGTAGGTACTAGGCTATCTGCCTGAAGGCATTTATAAGCCTAGCCAGAATGCATTGGCTTTTGCCGCCCCCTTAGATTAGTTCCCTGTGCCTCTGTCCAGCAGAGCCACTGAAGTGATCCCCGGGGTAAACTTTCTGTTTCCCATCCACTCGTCAAGGTTTCTCTTGAGTGTTAGTGAGGATCTCTGCCTAATGTAGATTGGAATCTTGTTCCAAAGCATAGCAAGTCTCTGGGACAGGACTCTATCCCTCCATTGCGTCCTATTTATTGTTGTGGTGAAGTTTAGATCCCTAGAGAATGTGGCTCGAGGGGATAAGGTTTTCTTTAGGTGGAGCATGTCCATCAATTCTGGGTTGGGCATGGCCTTGTATGTCAGGCAGAGATCACCAGGTGTCTGTTACTGCACATATATTGATTTTCTCCATACTGAGGAGTGCCTCAAGTGCGTGCATTTTGAGGTTTAGATTTCTGGCATTGAGTAGCATTACCCTCAGATTTTTTTGTTACTTGTGCTATTTACAGCAGTGGGTTTGTCTTTTGAGCCTTGCCTAAAAATGGCACTATGGGGGTGGCAAGAGCCGTGGCCAGTATTCGAAAACCTAAAGGTGACAGGTGCAAGCTGTCTCTAGTGAAACAGCGTGGCTTGTCGAGCATGTCATCCCAGGCGGACAGACACTGGATCCCCTTTGAATGACACCAGAAACAACTGTTGAAACTGATCATTTTTTTCTTTATACCATTGTATCATTCTTGGTGAGGGCAGGATGCTATTCAGGATCAGGGTCATACTGGCCTGGGCTACATCATCAGAGAGCTCTTCCATGTCTCTTTTCATGTAGTCCAGGGAGGTACAGCTCAGGTCATTCACACCAACATGGACAATGACAGAGTCATATTTGTACTTGTTCTGGAGTGTCCCGAGTGCTTGTGTTATGTGGCAGATCCTGGCACCTGACAGGCAGCTAACAGTAACCTCCTTATTCAGCCTAGTGAGTGAGATGTCAGTGTGCCTGACTATAGAGTCACCTATTACTAGTATGTTATTTTGCCTTAAGGGCTGTGATTGTATATCATTTTTCATAAAGGCAGGGTTACCTTATGGACCACCCTTTCTTTCCTATCAAACATGGCTTCTGAATCTAATATTAATTAAATGTCGTCTTTCCAAAATTTTCAAACGAGAATGCATGCTGTATCTGTTGGATGTGCATAGACAATTATGTTTCTACTTACTCAGAACAAAAGAGTTCAGGAAAACAGACCAGTTGTTTGTCTGTTTTTCACCTAGTATACTGGGATATCCAATTTCTAAAGTTACATTGGCCAAATGGATAGCTAACTGCATTTCCTGGATTTATTCTCAGCAAGGCCTTTCTCTGCAAAAACCTCCTAACTCCTAATTCAACTAGATCCATGGCCACTTCATCTGCATTTTGGTCAAGAACTTCCATCAGTGATATTTGCGCAGCAGCCACGTGGTCCAGTGCTCATACATTTGTTGCTCATTACAAACTGGGCTTAATTTCCAGAAGTAGAGCTGACTTTGGTTCAGCAGTTCTCTGGAATATCTTTCCATAAGGACCACCCTGGGACTCTGTCCCATACATTGAGAAAGAGTGAAAAGGACATCAAATATAAAAGTTATGTACTCACCATAACTAGGCATCTGTGTTGTCCATTTTCATTCTTCCTCAACTTTTCCCCTCCCCCCCCTTGTTATCATGTTCTGGAGTGACCTGATGGATATTGTGTTTGGAACCTATAGTTCAAGGTTTGAGCCCTGCTGATGTTTTGTTTCTGGTGTTGAGTTGTTTGTTCATAATCTATATAAAGTCAATTGCCAAATAATTTCCAGCCAAAAACATTGACTACAGACAACTTCAGAAATTAGTTCTGTTTAGAAAATGCATTTTCTATCACACTGTCCAAAAGGCATGATGAATCTTTGATGTTGAATTCAGAAAAAAAAACACACTGTCAATGCTGAAGAAGAATAACTAAAAGTTTACTTAAGACAGGGTGAAATAAGAGTCACATGATCTTACTTTCTGGTCTTGAACTCATCTGTATTAACTTTCAGATTTGATCTGAATGGTCCATATGGCAAAATTTTGCTTGCTGATGTAATGATACCCCTGTTTATTAATCTGGTTCTGCTGGTTCATGTGGAATGAAGTCAGTGGAGTTTCTGCTGACCTTGTCATGAGAATCAAGGCTGGGAGGATTTCACAAAAGATGGCAGTAGCAGTTGTGAGCAAAACCAAATAGGGCCCCCTCCATCTGAGGCTAAGTATGTCTCTTTGGGAGTGTACTTTAATGTTAGATATAGCTTCCGGGCTGCAATTTATAATCTTTCCATTCTGTAGATAGTTGTATTGTATGCAAAAGAGACTTAGGATAATTTTGCAAGACAGAACAAAATTTTGTAATGCAAGAAAATTGATTAATCTATGTATTTTAATTCCATATTTTTGGAAAGGGGGATAACATGCATTTTCATGGTCCTGCCCATTAGAATTTCATGAGGGGGGTAGTTTTCTAGTGGTACTAACAGCACTTTTCTTACTAAATAAAAGTAAAGATAAAGCTTCTGGTCTCGGCTAAATGGGTTTTAATTGCTTGATTAGCTCTTTCCACAATTTCTGAAGCTTGTGGTCTACAGGGACAATGTAACTGCAATTTAGAATTTAGAATTTTGCAAATCTGTAATCTGATGTTAATCTTCATTCATTCATGACTGATGGTTATAAGTTCTGTCCTCATAACCGACTCAGCCTTTATAACAAGCTCACGCCAGCCAAAAACTCTCAAGCTAAGCTTCCCCATAGTGCCCCTCTCCTTATCACCTCAGATTTTGTTTGCCACATGGAGTATCAAGACACATCAGGTCAGCTCCTCAGCTAAGTGGTTTAGATTTTCTGTTCCTTTTTCAATAATATTTTTCCTACTTTTGAGATATTCCCTTGTAATAGTACTAGCAGTAGTCGTTGATAGTTTACTTACCCTTTCTATCTGCTTGAGTGATTTTTCCTTATTTCTTACCGATTCTTGGTATTTCTTCATACCATTACTGGTACAGGCCCCTCCATTACCTCTGTGATAATTAATAATACCATTGCTGTTATTCCTCCCTCCCCTTTTCCTTCCCTTTCCCTTTATCCACTGGGTATTCTTTATACCATTGTTGGTAATCAAAAAAAAATCAGTCTTTCTTTTCTTGACTGTGTGTGTAATCTCTGTTTTCATCTACTGTTGTTCTGATAGGGCCTTTCCGTCATTGCTGTTGTGATTTGGTATTTGAATTGTAAACCATTTGTGATAACGGCTGATAAGAAGGGCACAACAGGGTTTAAACAGTGTGATAAGTGTAGCAGGAAAAATGCCAAAATCTGTAGGATTGCCTTGGTGTTCCACATTTGAACATTCAACCCCCATGCAAACTATGTAAGGGCTTTAGCAACCACACATTGGCTGAGAGAAAGAACAAATTAATATTAAAGGGTCTCTTGAAAATGCCTTTCTCGGAGTCTTTATCTGAGGTGGAGGTCTCAACCCCTCCTAAAAAGGAACATAAGTACTACTGGATCTAAATCTGCTAAGTCCCCTATGTTACCAAAACCAAAATATCCAGAATTGACTTCTGCACCTATCTTAGCACCGGAACCTAAAACTCCATCTATGGTGCCGTCCTCAGCTACGGAACCAGTTATATCTTGAACACCTATGGTACCGACCATCACTACAGTACCACTGCCCCTCTCAGCACCAAAAATAGTTTCCCCAATTCAGGCCTTCAACCTCCCTGCAGCTATTGGAGCCCCCGATGCTGATGCCTATTCCGGTTCCAGCTTCTGTGGTTCCACTGGTAGATCTTACCATGGCTCTGGAGCCTACCCTATAGTCCTCAATTCAATCGGACCTGACCCATCCTTGAGATCATGACTGGTCTTTCGGCACTGTGACCCTTAGTATGGTGCTTATTTTTTTCTATGGCGTGGGCCTCTGCAGTTCTGGTTGCTTTGGCTGCTCTGAGTCCTCTCGCAGCTCGTTTCCTGGTGGAGGGCTCATCGGAGCAGGGTGTGACCCCAGTTCTGAGGTTGTCTTTCTCGGTTCTGGGCTCTCATCCCTCTTCAAGTGGGCCTGCTTTCCAGGTGATGGAGAGGGCAGTTGTGTCAGCAGGTTCACAGCTGGTTCTTTCAGTGCCAGAATGCCATATATACATGTCCACTGAACCGCTGCTGACACAGACCACTACCCTGGGACATCGAGCATGGGAACCTCAAGATATCCTACCACAGGGCACCCTCTCTTTAAAGTCCTCTTCAGATGCCCCCACTGAGGAACTACCCCGTAAGGAATCATGCAAGAGCAAGCACATGGATTCCTCTGAAGATACAGACTCGAATGAGGGGGAAGGGTACCCACGGTCACCCCCCCGAAGATGTCTCCTTTGGGACATACTAGAAATCTTAAAGCAGCAGGGAGGGTGAAAGCCCTCCAACCCTTCCTCTGAGGAGTATGAATTCTTGTAAGAAAAAAAGCCAGCACCTCGAGTGGTTCTGATACAAATAATTTATTATTCAAGAACTAGACCGGTTTCAGCTATTCAAGCTTTCATCAGTAGTTGAAAAACACAAGAAAAAAGCTGCTCCTTATATATTCATAAGAAGATTATGACATCACTTCCTGTGATGGAAAAAAAACAATTATTATCTTACAATTAAGGTTAATAAAATTATTATGTATAAGTGACATACAGTGAGTGTGCATGAATTATTAGTTGTCCATCCAAGACTGTACCATACCAATAATAATGTCAAATTATAAAAAAATGAAATAAAACATTACCTTATTGTTATAGAATGGATGAATGAGGTATGATGATGAAGAAGGAAAACACTGTAAGATGTAATCGGTCATTTGGATATCCTTAATTTGGGTTCCAATATAAACAGAAGTCTGGTACCATAGGAAAAAACTGAAAATGATGAATGTGTGTAGAATTGGTGAAAAATTGTTTTACAATTTGTCATTGAGCCCTGGTGGGAAAAGCCCACCCAATTTAATTATCCATCTTTTCTCTTTATTGTTAAGGATATCATGCCATCCTGTTTTGAATGCCCTATTTCCCATGATATGATCAATAATGCAAAAATAAAATTTGGCCGTGGCATGCTTAGTAGTGTGTCTGTATAGAGCATTTGTTGATCTGCAATTCCTGATATTTCCCAAATGTTCTGCTATTCTGGTGCGGAATTGTCTGGATGTTTGGCCTACATAGAAAGCTTGGCATGTACATGTGGCCAAATAAATAATCCAGTCGGAACTGCAATTTCCAAAAATTGTCATATCATGTACCTGGCCAGTATTTTTACTTGTGAAACTTTTAGTTTTGAATATGTAATTACAAAAACTACAATGGCCACAAGGATACGTTCCCACTAATTTGTCTCCTGTTAGGGTTCTCTGTATAGCAGTGTTGTCATGCGTGATGTTTCTTTTGTAATGAGAGAAATGGGAACCCAATGTTTTACCCTTCCTATAAGAGAAATAGCAACGTTCTCCTAAATAGCCCTCCAAAAGAGGGTGAGATGTGAGTATGCTCCAGTGTGTATTAATGATGTTGATAAGATTGTGACTATTCCTACCATATGTAGTGATGAATCTTCATATTTCAGGATAATTAGATCTGACTTTGTCCTTATAAATTAGTAGTGACTCCCTGGGTAGTGTTGTACTCCATTGTGCAGCAGAACTGATGGCCTCCCGGTGATATCCTCTGGCCAAAAATCTATTGGTCAGATCCTCATGATGTATATTAAGATCCTGTTCAGAAGAACATATTCTTTTAATTCTCAGGAACTGAGATTTTGGAATGTTCTTGATAATGTGCTTAGGATGGAGACTGTTGGCATGTAATAAAGTGTTGTATTGTGGAAACTTATGATGAACAGATGTTTTTAATGTGTGATCCGGTTGTCGTTGTAAATGGACATCCAAAAAATGAATGTCATTCAAATTGTGTTCCACAGTGAATTCGGTCCCCCACATATTTCCATTAAGATGTTCCATGAATTCTTGTAGATATTCCGGACCTCCTTTCCATACAAGCCAACAGTCATCCAAATATCTCCTCCAGATGTCGATTTCGGGTAGATACACATTGTGCAATTCATCATAAATTATATGTTCTTCAATGTATCCCATGTACAAGTCTGCATATATAGGCGTAAAAGAGGCCCCCATGGCCGTACCTTGTATCTGCCAAAAGCAGTCTTGTTGAAAATAGAATACATTTTTGGTTAAAACATGTTCGGCCATACATACAAGTAATGTATTCATTCCAGGAGGATAAATATTGGCTTTATTTAACCAGAATTCCAGGGCCATCAGTCCTGCCCAATGTGGAATACTGGTATATAAAGATTTCACATCCAAAGTACATAGAAGCCATGCAGGTTCAAGTTGTGAGTTGGAAACAATTTGTAAGAATTCCGTTGTATCCTGAATCCTAGCTCTAATACAGGATAGTAATGGTTTTAGTTTTTCAATCAAAAACATTGACAGGGGTTCCGTCAATGATCCAATCCCAGATACGATCGGTCTTCCTGGTGGTTTTTCAGTGGATTTGTGGATTTTCGGCAATAGATATAGGTATTGTTTAGCAGGATCCTTAACCATGAGATGTTTTTTGGTATTGGTAGAAATAATCCCAGTATCAACTGCTTCCTGTAGAAATTGATCAGTTTCTTGTTTGAAGGCGGGTGTGGGATCCGTGCTCATTTTCATGTAATGATGATGGTTGGACAATTGTCCATTGGCCTCATCCCGATAATAATCGGCGTCCATGACAACAACTGCACCCCCTTTATCAGCAGACAGTATAACTATATCCTTGTTGTTTTTAAGTTTTGTAAGAGCAAGTTGTTCACTGTAAGATATATTGTTTCTAGTATTATCAGATCTATTGGAATGAAAATGTAAATCCTTCATAACCGCCTGTTGGAATACTGCGACGTGTTTATCCATGGGGGGGTTGAAAGTGGATTTATGGAATCCAAATTCAGAAGATCTTTGAGAAATGTTGGGGTTATCCTGTTGTTTGAAAAATAAGTGTAAATTAATTTTCCTACAAAACTCTAATATATCAACAACATGTGAGCTCTCGTCAATGAAAAAACCAGGAATAAAACCCAAGCCTTTATTCAAAATAGAATATTCATCTGAAGACAAAGTGTATTTTGAGATGTTTAGCACATTTTGATTAGATTCCATTATTTCACTACTGACTGGAAGAGTTCCTCTAGACTTTTGACCCCAATGCTTTCTCCCTCCCCTATGTGTCCTGCCCCTAAAGGGCTGATCATGCTTCTGCCTCTTTTGTTATGTGGTGAGTCACCCATACTGGTTGATTCATTGTCTGTTGTGGAGGACTCCTCACCAAAGGTGTTGCTCGAAGAACCTGATTTTTTGAGAATTGATCTCGGTCTTTTCTTACGCACAAAGGTGAAACTTTTGGTCCCTTGGGCAAATCTCACACCTTTGTGGGATTCAAATTGTCTTCCCTTGCTGTAATCCTCTTTATCCCTAGCAAATTTATGTAATTTTTTGGATTTAAGATTATTCTCCAATGTGGTCAGTTCTTTGGATAGTTTGTTCAGACTACTATGAAATTGTGGTTGATTTTCATATTGTTTTAAATTATTACATGTTTTTTCAACATCTAGAGTATTGGCTTGAACTGTCCTTTCATAAAAGGATGCCAGTACATTTACTAATGCCATAGTGCTATTTGCCAATCCCTGATTAATATATCGCGTGCACCAACAAGTGGCTGAATTTTTGATCTCAATCCTCTTGGTGAAATCTTCTGAGTCTGATAAGCCTTAAATAACTTATGATGCCAAATGTTGGTTCTTAATATTTTGTAGTCTGAACAAAACACCAATACACTGTTTAGAGCACTTAACAAAAAATAAACTGTGTGATAGATTTACCCAAGGGTACCAAAAAGTTCCATTTAGGATTAATACTCAAGGAATCAGGACAAAAAAATGTATTTTGTAAAGCAAACAATGATGTGAGTTCCACCTCAGTTAAGATGTTAATGTTGTTTAACGAGTATGCATCAAAATGTTATTCAAACATAGAACATATGTTACTTCCTTAGAGGAGTTATATCTAGATAAGTTGTTATAGGTATGTTATTGTGAAATGTATGTACACATATAAAGTAAACTGAGCAAAAAAAGATGTTCAATCAAAACAAAATCACAAGTTAATGAATTCTTGCAGGCTTTCTGTGCTCGACCCTCTACTTCCTGGGTGGCCCCGCCTGCAGATGATCTAGTTCAGTTCATCGTGCAGCATGCCTGGAAGAGTCCTGACACTGTTGAGCCTATCCCCTGAAAACTGGACAAAATTCTATCCTCTTCAGAGGATCACCTCATTGGTCCAAAGGCTTGGGAGAAGATGCTATGGTGGTGGTGGCGGCCATTAGAAAAGAACTCACTGAAGAGAGTTTTGCTGTCCATTCTCCAAACAGGGAGTCTCAGATGATAGACAGTCTAGGGAAGAGGGTGTATGCTTCATTGACCTTTGCCATTCAGTCCTTGAATTACTTAGCACAACTTACCCATCACCAGAGAGACCTAAAACTCTCAGAAACCCTAGCAGGAGAAGTATCTGATGAGGTACATGACAAAGTTGTCTCACAGCTTGCCACCCTGGAATCCATATCTAATTCGTCCATGCGGTTGATTCCTCATACTACCAAAGGGGAGACTAGAGCAGTGGGTGCAGGCGTTGTCATGAGGCGTCACGCCTGAATGTGCTTATGTGACTCTGCAGACCCTTTTAAGTCTTCCTTTGTCAACGCTCCCGTTGACACTTCCTCTCTTTTTGGCCCAAATGCAAAAGACACGTTAGCCAGGTGTGAAAAGGACACAAGATCCTGTCTGCCATGGGCATGTGTTTTTCCACTCCCCAATAATCCTACTCTAGGAATCAGAGGAGGGAAAGATATGGTACAGGAAATCCCAGGGTCCTTTCTGCAACACACGTGGTGAGTTTCCCCCCCCAGGGCAGAAGGGGGGAACCCATCAGGAAGATGCCCCTCCCAAGGCAGAGGGGGTCCTTGTAATCAGGGATCTAGAGATTCTTTCTCTGTACAGCTCTATCACCACTCCTGAAGAGCAGCCCGATTGCTTGCCTCTGGAAACAGTCGGGAGACAATTTTCTCTGCACCACCTTGCCTGGCAATCCATAACAACAGATTCTTGGGTGCAGATGATAATTACCAGAGGTTATCACATCCCTTTCAATCTTTTCCCAAAGCCACAAAGGCAAATTCCCAACGTTCCACCCAGTCAACAGGATGCAGCACCTCAGGAAATTCAAAAGCTGCTTCTAAAATGAGTCATCCAGACAGTCCCACCAGATTAGATAGAATCCGGATTTTACTCAAGGTTCTTTTTAGTGACAAAAAAGACAGGGGACTGGAGGTCAATTTTGAACCTCAACATCCTAAACAAGTTTGTCAGACAGACAAAATTCCGGATGGTCACAGTTCAGTCTATCCTCCCGTTCCTGGAGAAAGACAATTGGATGTACTCAATAGATCTGCAGGATGCATATTATCGCATAAAAATGGACAAAGGCTCTAGGAGATTCTTCTACTTCTGGCTGTGAGCCAATCACTATCAATTCCAAGTGCTGCCCTTTGTTCACTCTACATCCCCCAGAGTGTTCACCAAATCCATGGTAGTGGTAACAGCTCACTTGAGACTGCAAGGATTCTGGGTGTTTCCATATTTAGATGATTGGCTCCTTACTGCCCCTACAAAGCATCTGCTGCTTCTAGCCTTACATTACACCCTAAAGCTAACAAGATCCTTAGGGATCTCAATAAACGAAGAAAAGTCCAAATTGATACCTACTCAAAATCTGTAATTCATAGGAGCAACTTTTGACACACAGCCTTGCCTAGTCGCCCTCCCGCTTCACAGGCTCCAAAGACTAATGTTTCAACTCCGGGTGATACTCTCTCAGGACAAGGTCTCAGCTTGTGCAGTCCTTCAACTACTAGGATCAATGGCAGCATTGATTACTATAGTTTCTCTAGCAAGACTACACATGAGACTCCTACAATGGCATCTAGCATCACAGTGGTCCCCTTTAACTCATCCTATGTTCTTTCTGATCCGCATAACAAATCGATGCAAACAACACATAAATTGGTGGATGAAGCCAGAAAAGGACCTTTGAAGTCTTCCTTTCTCACCCTCTCAGCCCAAGATCATAGTGACCATGGACGCAGCCCTGATGGGGTGGGGGCATTTCCTGGGAAAGGCAGTCCAAGGTACATGGTCCCCCGTGGAGGTCAACCTGCATATCAGTGTTCTAGAACTGAGGGCAGTGCTTCTAGCATTGCAAGCATTCCAATCTGTCCTCCCATCAGGGACAATTGTTATCCAGTCAGACAACATGTTCGTAGTCTGGTATATCACAAACGGGGGGAACCAAATCCTACCCGGTTGTGTTGAAAAGCCATGATAGTTTGGCAATGGGCAATATCTTCCAAATGCTTTCTGATAGCAATGCACATTCCTGGCAATTCCAATGCGATTGCAGACAAGCTGAGCAGATGCATTCTCCTGCCTCACAAGTGGTCCCTCAATTCTCTCATAGCGGTGAAGCTCTTCAGCAGCTGAGATCAGCCTTGCTGCGATCTATTCACGTCCCCCGCAAATCACAAATGTAGCTGCTACTTTGCCCTAATCTACCCTCAAGGGGAGTCCCCAAGGGACGCTCTAATACACGATTGGCTTATGGGGCTTCTTTTTGATTTTCCTCCTCCCCCTTTGATCCCACAGTTCCTAAAGAAAGCTTTTCGGTTGAGAAGCAGAGTAATCCTTATTGCGCCCTATTGGCCCCAACAAGTTTGGTTTCCCTTCCTTTGGCCTCACTTAGTTCACGGACTGTGGATTCTGGATCCAACTCCAGAATTGCTGTCACACCCGCAATGGTTGATTCAGCCAAACATATTGAGTCTCAAGCTGACAGCTTGGTTCCTCCACTTCCAATAATTGCCAGGCAGAATAATCTATCCTCCCCTGTATGAAAAATTCTTCTGGCTCCCCTTAAAACATCCACTAGGAAATTTTATCTCAGTAAATGGAAAAGATTCATAATTTGGTCTTGAGAGAAAAGACTAGACTCCTTTTCTGCTTTGGTTAGTTCTGTACTGGACTATTTATCAAATCTCCTCCATTCTGGAGCAGCAGCTTCCACTATTTGAGTACACCTGGTGGTTATCTCAAACTTCCACAATGGCTTCCAGGACTCCTCTTTGATATCTCAGCATCTCTGTAAGACCTTTTTGAAAGGTGTCACACATATTAGACCACCCTTCAAGGAACCAATTGGACCTTGGAATTTGACACTAGTTCTACAATCCTTGACTCGTCCTCCCTTTCTGCCTGCTGCCACTTGCGATATGAAGTTTTTATCCTGGAAAACTCAATTCTTGGTAGCAATTACCTTGGCAATGTGAATATCTGAACTACAAGCTTTGTGCATAAAATGCCCTTACATGTTTTTCCATATTCCATAAAGACAGAGTATCACTTCGGACTAACCCCTCCTTCTTACCCAAAGTTATTTCAGATTTGACTATTAATCAGTCAAATGACCTGCCAGTCTTCTTCCCCAATTTTTCTAATAAAGTAGACTATTGCCTGCATTTTCTAGATGTGCATAGACAATTACACTTCTACTTGGACAGGACTAAATCACTATGAAAATCTGACCAATTATTCATATCCTTCTTCGGACCGAAATTGGGAAAACCTATTTCTAAAGTAACTTTAGCTAAATGTCTGAGAGATTGTATTTCCTTTGTCTACCAACAAAACACATCCTTCTACCAACTAAGGTCAAAGAGCATACACCCAGATCAGTTGTGACATCTATTACCATCCATTCAAGAGCTTCCATGGATGACATTTGTGCAGCAGCCACGTGTGCTACGCCTCATCTATTTATCACTCATTACAATTGGACTTGGTCTCCAGGGGGAGAGCATCCTTTGGCTCAATGGTGTTCAGGAATATCCTTCCATAGGGCCTCTCAGGACATAAAGTAGCAAGGGACTCTGTCCCATCAGTCATGAATGAATGAAGATTAACAACATCAGATAAAGAAATTATGTTCTTACCATAATGTTCCATCTGTCTTGTTGATCTTCATTCATTCATGACATCCAACCCTCCTACCCCCTCTGAAAGACTCCTGGAGGTTCAGATTTGGTCCTAACTTCATGATAGGGAATTTGCTCAGACAAAGCCTCCACTTTTCTTATGGACAAACTCGATCTGAGGTGATAAAGAGAGGGGTGCTATGGGTAAGCTTAGCTCGAGAGTTTTTTTGGCTGGTGCAAGCTTGTTATAAGGGCCGAGTCAGTTCTGAGGATGGAACCAATACCCATCAGACAAGAAAGAATGAAGATCAACAACATGGAATGTTATGTTAAGAACATAACTTCTTTTGACTTGGCTAGTAAAGGGGTTGCCCTGATCTGACTGAATGCAACATGAGACTCCGAATCCTGAAATTAGTTTTATTAGTAGTTTCAGCTACTGCCCGTGTTTCATTTTCTCACACAGGAATATGCCTCTACTCAACAAATAGTAATTTATATTTAAATTTTTGTACTTGAGGTTCAATAAAATTCCATTGTATAGAGCATAACAGCCCCCAAGCCTTTTTCTTTGTTTGAATGGATCCTGATACAGATTTAAACGTTCCAAGCAAACTGCACAAGTATTTACAAAATGTTAAGCAACTTCAGAAAGATGAAGGGCATACCAATCATTTGAATATGTTTTATTAAAGCATTTTTGCCCAAACGAAAAGGTAAATGGTAGACTTTGACCAGTTGAGTTAGGAAATTTTGTGAGGCTACCAGTCACCCATCTGGGTGGCACAACAAAAGGTCCAGAGACTGACTGCAGCCATCATTTATTCACCTAATTTTTAAAGTCCTCTGTCTGATTCTGAAAAGATAACAGCTCCTGTAAAGAAATATTGTTGTTAGTTTTATGTAACTTTTGAAAAAAAGTAAAGCCTGAACGGGATAAGACAATGTAGCCTGTCTTGTTGCCATATCTGCGGAACTGTTTTCCTTAGTTATAAAGGAATCATCATTAACAGCAGCAATTTCCCTTGATAATAGAAATACATCTAATAAATCATTAAGAAAAACAACATTTTTAATAACAGTTCCTGCTAAAGTCCAGTAACCTCATTCTTTCCAAAATGTCCCAAAATCATGAATTCCTCCATAGGCATAACACAAGTATGTAAAAATTTGCCACTGATTCATTTTTGCCAGTCTTACATACTTTAGTAACAGCTACAAGTTCAGCAATTTGAGCAGACACATTTCCATTTAACTGCCCAGTTAAAATTTTGACTTGTGTACAAATGGAAAAGGTTGCTATAAGTTCACCATCACCTCTTTGAACACAGGAGCCATCCTCAAAAAGAATTAGATCTGGACTCTGCAATAGACTGTCTTTAACCTAGTAGGACTCAAGTGTTTACACAGTTGTGAGATTCTCCCTCATCTGCTGCAGGGATTAAAGAAGCAGGGTTAAGTTGTGAGCATCAAACAATCTGTAAAGAAGGATTATTAAGTAAAAAGAAATTATGTTTAGATGATTTTGCTGCAAATAAGTATTGCATTTTAATCTTTAATAACAATCTTTCTACAGAATGCAGAACTGCAGCATAAGTCTTATGACCAAGAGTTAGAGCAGCTGCCATTTTCACTGTGTGCCATCGCAGTAACTGCTTGAACATTCAGTGAATTTGTTTGCTGTACAGACAGTGGGCACTCATGTCACCAATCTCCAGACTGACCTCAATTAAAACAATTGCTTAAATGTGATTCACCTTGCAGTGATTGTGGTGGTACAAGGTGATAATAATTTTGCTGATATTGCCCGGGGGATTGGTTTGGAAATATCCCTTTCCCCATAATTTCTTCTTCCCCTTCCCCATCGTTATCCCCATGAGTTGGTATCAAATTGTTGAAGCTTAATGTCAACTACCTTTTTTTTTGTTCCTTTTCCTCCCGAGGTATATTGTCTGCTACATATTGTACTTGATTCACAATTTAATGAATGCCCAAACTTGGCCAGTTTAAGCAAACTATGTTAATTTGTTCTTATATGGGAAGTATCACCTCCTCTGCAAAAGCTGGCTGGTGCACCTTCCATAGGTTATGAATGTCCAAAAAAGACTTCAGACGCATCTATCATGCATTGCAAATATGCATCCATAGATTAATTTTCCTTTTGCAGAATAGCTTTGCTTCTTGCCCAGTTAAGGGTTGGGGGGCATGCTGTGGTATTGGCTTTTAACAAGTTATTCTTGACAGAAAGAAATCCATCATCTCTGTTTTGGGATGTTATCACCTATATTCAATTCTTCCTGCAAATGTCAGGAGGTGTAGATGCTTTCAATACTGTTCTCGAGTATTCAGTAGTTGAATTTTGTAATTGTAGATGTCCTTTTATGATCTTTGCAAATTTAGCTAAATGTGTATAAATAGGAGGGAGAGAATCTACAATGGTTTGAAAATCCACTGAAGTCCATGAGTGTGTTACTCTTTACATTAGGTTCAGCCTCACTATTTGTAGCTGCTGCTAGATTTGGTACTTCTCGCAGTGAGTGCATTTATGTAGGAAGTATATCAAAGTCAGTGGAAGAATCAGAATTTGCTTCTTCCTCTGTATTTTGTTTGGCAGGGGATTTTCCACTCATATTCCAACCTATGTATGACATTCAGAAACTGGGTAATCATTTGCCTAATCTTTTTCAGAGTGTTAGATTTTGATGTATAATTTTTTTGTATGGAGTCTTTTTCATTTTCTCACATACTTAGTACTAGTTCAGTGTTTGTGATACATTTGCTTTCCTTTATTCACATTACTGTTGATCTGATGGTGTTATGATGAGTACTGAGTGTAGCTGTTGACAGAATCTAGTGTTCTAAACTGAACCAGAGGGATGATTAGAAGTGCTGGCTATCACATTCTCCTCCACCCACCCTCTTAGAGAGGGAGAACTATCAGCTTCTTGAGGCACAGGAGGGTCATAAGGTAGAGGAAATGCAGAAGGGAACAGTGGCCAGTCATCATTTTTCATAATTTCTTTAATTCTGTTAATGGATGCATACCCCAGGAATGGGATTTCTCATCAGTGCATATTTGTAATGAGTTTACTGTGCTATTAGCTGCCTCCAGCTGTAACAACCTAGGTGAATTATAAAATCTGATATTGTCATCTCGTCCTCACATATAGGTCCAGATCTGATCTGTCGGATCTGACTCAGCTGTTACTAAACTCTTGGCAACCAAAAAAGCTCATGGATACCTCCCCTTACCCACAATGCATATCTCCCTGTCAGCTCAGATCTTGTTTGCCATTTCACAAAGATGTGGTCCTCCATGTTGCTCTTGGCTTGTCAGGTTACTTTAGTAAGATATTTTTTCTCTATCTACCTATTTCTTTTTTTTTTTTTTTTTTTTTTTTTTGATTATTTAGTCCTTTCTATCTTCCCTTTGTCTCTGAAACCTTTTTTTTCTGCAGTAACTTCTGTTTTGTTAGGTTACTTTCACTTTCTGTCCCTCTCTCCCTTTTTCCACCAGTAACCTTTTTTAGTATAGGTTATTCCCCTCCCCTTTTTACTTTTAAAGGTATTCTTAACTACTATTGTTAGTAGTTCTCTCCTTTTTCCCTGTGTTTATAAAAAAAAAAATCTTATTTCCCTTTCTCTGTCCTTTAGTGTCTGTTAATCCCATGAGTTATCTTGTTCTCTGTCTCCTTTTTGTCGACTTCATGGCAGGAAACAGGGTAAGCCAGCAGACTTTAAAAAAATGCAAAAATTGCGGCCATAAAATTCCCTTTAGTGGCTCTCACTCCCTGTGTGTTTACTGTTTAAGGCCTCCACCTACAAGAAAATTGCGCCATCTGTCATTCCTTCAACCACAGAGCTTTGGTTGAAAGGAAAAATAAGCTCATTTTAAGGGGAATGCTACCTTCTGTTTTTGAAGAGACCATTTCTGGTAGTCAGCACAAATCTCTGACCCCTAAATCAAAATCTGCTCATTCAAACCCTTCTTCTTCCCTTTCCTCAAAAAGCAGTGACAACAGAAAGAAGATACCTTCCTGGGTTCCAACAGGCTCTTTGGTGCTGAAAACTAAGACATCAAAATCTACCAAATCTATGACTCAGTCGAAGCTTTCACCACTGAGCACTGCCAGACTAGATCCAGTGTCTTCGGCTACGGAGCTACTAGTGAGGATAGATCAGATCTGTTGGTATCAGATTCTGCCAAAAGTCCATTCAAACTGATCTTGACACTCCCAAGGACTAGGTACTCCTCGACCAGAAACCCAGTTCATTCGAGGATACCGCTGCCATTCTTAACCAGACCTAAATCCCAGTCAGCATTGTCTTCATGTTCAACCAGGAGCCTTACTGAACAAGACGTGAAATGTATGGTACAGAAGATCTTGTGGGTGCAGGGCATTATTAAGTCCCCCCTGGCCTCAACCCACATGGTTCTAGGTCTATCCAAGCCTTCTACTTCCCCACTTACTCCTCCTCCTCCAACTTCAGAACAAGTTTTGGAGCCATTGGATCCGATACACCCGGTGCCTTCAGTTCATCTGAAGATGTCTTTTTCTTTGGATCAGAACTGTGCTCAGAGTTTTTTGTTCTTTTCAGAGCCGCAGAGCTCCCAAAGCCACAGTGAACCTTGTGGTCCGTGAATGAGCTTGACTCCCAGACTGTCAAAGCAGTCGATGCACCTCTGGGCTTCTGAGGAGATGACCTTGGCTCTGGCTTCTACCTCTGGCAAACTGTCTTCTGGGCTAGAGGAGGCCCCCGACCTGCAAGCATGGCTTGTCAGAACTGGAGTCGTCTTCCACTCAGGAACAGTCAGCCTTTGGGGCTTTGGAGAGGGCTATAGCTGCCACTGCTTCTAAAAGGTCCTCTACCACCTTGGATCCTCAATCCCATCAAGATTCCCTGCGCACTTCTTCTGACCAGGAAGTTCCACTGAGACATTGGGACCTCAGATGACAGGATACCTATCGAGGTACCCCTGTCTCTTCTGATACCTCACCAGATTACCCCACTGAGGAGGTCCCTCGGAAGAGAATTTGCAAGAGGAAGCATTTGGACTCCATGGAGGAGTCTGCCACGGAAGACACCAATCTCGATAAGGGGGAAGGATCACTATGGTCACCTCTTAAGGATGTTTCCTTCAGACAGATTCTGGAGATTCTGAAACAGAGAGATGGCAGGCAGTCCAGTAATCATTCACATGAGGAGTCGGTGTACCTGGCAGCCTTTGGTTCTTGACCATCTACCTCCTGGGTGACTCCACCTACTGATGAGCTCATAGGTTTGATCTCTTGCCAGGAGTGGGAGACACCCTGGATTCCATTGAGCCTATTCCCCGGAGACTGAACAAAATAATTACTACCCCATCTGATAAGGCCTTCTGGATGAAAGTAGTTGCAGTAGATGCCATGGTCAAAGTGGCAGCGACCAAGAAGGAACTTTCAGAGTACAGTTCTACTATTCATCCTCCTAATAAGGATTCTAGGATGATGGATAGATGTGGGAAGCAATTTTTCTCTTCAGAGAACTTTGCCTTACAATCGCTGAACTACCTTTTCCATTTCACCAGATAGCAAAAGGATCTGATCAAGGAATTATCATATACCCTTGAAGGAGTAGTAGCTGAGGGAGCACGAGAAAAGGTAGCTTCCCAGGCCCTACAATCTATAGCTAACTCTTCCATGAGGCTCATCGCACATGCAGCCGAAGGAAGGAGTAGAGTGGTGGGTTCCGGCATCTCTATAAGGAGACATGCCTGGATGCACCTATGCAATTTTGCAGAGCCTTTTAAGTCTTTGTTTGTCAATGCCCCATTTGATGGCTCATCCCTTTTTGGCCCCAAAGTCAAAGATACACTATCCAGCTGTGAGAAAGAAGGTAAGAACCTTTCTGTTCTGGGCATACATTTTTCTGGTCCTCATAGACCCTATATACTTCAAAAATTAGCCAGCACTTGTAGAACACAATTTATTCTTTTAACCAAAAAAGTGTGAATAAAGGATCATACCAGTTTCAGCATATAAAACAGATATTATCTTCATATGTAGATACAAAAAACTGAAGTTTTCTAATGAATCTAAAAATCTCTCGTTTAAGTAAATGATGTCGAGGTATGACAGTAGGGACACATTTTAAACCCAAATTAAGTACAGATATTTCTTCATTGGACAAACTACAGCCAGAAATATTAACTACATTAGAATCGATGCTAGAAACAGAATTAACAAAATCAATTCCATCTACCCCTCTTATACACTTGTTGAAATCTACAATGGTTTGAAAATCCACTGAAGTCCATGAGTGTGTTACTCTTTACAGTAGGTTCAGCCTCACTATTTGTAGCTGCTGCTAGATTTGGTACTTCTCGCAGTGAGTGCATTTATGTAGGAAGTATATCAAAGTCAGTGGAAGAATCAGAATTTGCTTCTTCCTCTGTATTTTGTTTGGCAGGGGATTTTCCACTCGTATTCCAACCTATGTATGACATTCAGAAACTGGGTAATCATTTGCCTAATCTTTTTCAGAGTGTTAGATTTTGATGTATAATTTTTTAGTATGGAGTCTTTTTCATTTTCTCACATACTTAGTACTAGTTCAGTGTTTGTGATGCATTTGCTTTCCTTTATTCACATTACTGTTGATCTGATGGTGTTATGATGAGTACTGAGTGTAGCTGTTGACAGAATCTAGTGTTCTAAACTGAACCAGAGGGATGATTAGAAGTGCTGGCTATCACATTCTCCTCCACCCACCCTCTTAGAGAGGGAGAACTATCAGCTTCTTGAGGCACAGGAGGGTCATAAGGTAGAGGAAATGCAGAAGGGAACAGTGGCCAGTCATCATCTTTCATAATTTCTTTAATTCTGTTAATGGATGCATACCCCAGGAATGGGATTTCTCATCAGTGCATATTTGTAATGAGTTTACTGTGCTATTAGCTGCCTCCAGCTGTAACAACCTAGATGAATTATAAGATCTGATAGTGTCGATTTTTCATCTCGTCCTCACATATAGGTCCAGATCTGATCTGTCGGATCTGACTCAGCTGTTACTAAACTCTTGGCAACCAAAAAAGCTCATGGATACCTCCCCTTACCCACAATGCATATCTCCCTGTCAGCTCAGATCTTGTTTGCCATTTCACAAAGATGTGGTCCTCCATGTAGCTCTTGGCTTGTCAGGTTACTTTAGTAAGATATTTTTTCTCTATCTACCTATTTCTTGTTGTTTTTTTTTTTGTTTGTTTTTTTTGATTATTTAGTCCTTTCTATCTTCCCTTTGTCTCTGAAACCTTTTTTTTTCTGCAGTAACTTCTGTTTTGTTAGGTTACTTTCACTTTCTGTCCCTCTCTCCCTTTTTCCACCAGTAACCATTTTTAGTATAGGTTATTCCCCTCCCCTTTTTACTTTTAAAGGTATTCTTAACTACTATTGTTAGTAGTTCTCTCCTTTTTTCATCTGTTTATAAAAAAAAATCTTATTTCCCTTTCTCTGTCCTTTAGTGTCTGTTAATCCCATGAGTTATCTTGTTCTCTGTCTCCTTTTTGTCGACTTCATGGCAGAGAAACAGGGTAAGCCAGCAGACTTTAAAAAATGCAAAAATTGCGGCCATAAAATTCCCTTTAGTGACTCGCACTCCCTGTGTGTTTACTGTTTAGGGCCTCCACCTACAAGAAAATTGCGCCATCTGACATTCCTTCAACCACAGAGCTTTGGTTGAAAGGAAAAATAAGCTCATTTTAAGGGGAATGCTACCTTCCAACAAGGTTAATTATGAATTCTTTCAGCAGGATCTGAAAGAGATTTTTGGCAAGGGGATATAAATATGGGGACATAATATCAGCCTCCAAGTGGGTGCAACAGTTTAATCGTGATGATTTATTGAAATATAAAGAGAAAAATATCTCTACGGTGACTCCTATTAGATTTATTACAACATTTGGCAGAAATATCAATGTCATCAAAAGGGTGATCAACAATAATTGGAACATTTTAATGACTAATTCTAGACTTGTTGATATTCTACCCCAAGAATGTTTATTCTCTTATAGGAGAGGTCGTACATTGGGCTCTTATTTTAACTGGTACAAGAGAGGTAGAAATTTGAATGTTGGAATGATACAGCGTACATTGTCAGGAGTCGAATTAAGGGGTTGTTTCCCTTATGGTCACTGTTCTTTTTGTGTTCATATTAAGAAGTCCAAGGAATTTTCAAGTAAAAATGTTACAAACATTTTTGATATTAGATGTTTTGCTACCTGTGGTACTAGTTGGGTTATCTATTTGGTGACTTGTTCTTATAGGCCAAACATCTAGACCATTTAGAATTAGGATATCGGAACATTTGAGTAATGTTAGAAACAAACATTGTACTAGTGCTCTATATAAACATATGTTGATCCACACAAATGCCAAATTTCAATTTCAGATTATTGATGTCATTAAGGGGGACTATAATGACAAATCTGGTTGTCATGATTTATTGAATCAGAAAGAAAAAGCATGGATTATTAGACTTGGTGGACTGTTCTATCCAGGTTTAAATGAACATTTATGAGTTTTTGTATAACAGTTATAATAATAGTATGTGATTCTATATATTGGTTGACTGGGTTTTCTTAAAATGGTTTTATATATAGGCAAAAACTGTTGATATATATCAGCCCAATTTGAATTTGTATTATGTGACTTTAAATGGACTTTCACCAATTTGTTAGCTAATTAGCTTTCTGACTATAGTCAGTGAATAGAATGCTTTGGTATCACTGAAGAAGGCTATATGCTGAAACCGGTATGATCCTGTATTCACAGTTTTTTGGTTAAAAGAATAAATTGTGTTCTACAAGTGCTGGATAATTTTTGAAGTATATTGGAGCTTTCTCTGGCCGTTGCACTAGTCTTGCGTGTAAGGTTTATTTGTGGTGTTTCCTCACAGACCCTACCCTAAAGGTCAGGCAGGCAGTGGAAAAATGTGGTTCAAGAAGTCTCAGAGCTCTTACTAGGACACACATGGAGGTGTTTCCCCCAGAGGCAGAGGGGAGAACAATAATAGGAGACACTGCCCTCGTGGCAGAGGAGGCCTGCAGAACCAATGGTCCCGAGAGTCCTTCTTCAGGAAGCCTTTTCAGTGGTCCTGAAAGGAAGCCTGATTTTACACCTCTGGAGGCCATTTGGGGTTGACTATCCCTGCACTGGAGAGCCTAGCAAAACTGTTTGATTTATGGGTGCAAAGGATACTATCCAGGGTTTACCATATTCCCTTTTCTCAACAACCCCCCAACAGGAAAATACCAGGTGTTCCACCCAGTCAAAGGGATGAAGCAGTCATTCAAATTCAAAAACTGCTGGAAAAAAGAGTCATCCAAAAGGTCCCGATACCAGAGAAGATTCAGAACTTACTCTAGGTTCTTATTAGTCCCAAAGAAAACAGGGGACTGGAGACCAGTACTGGATCTCAGCCGACTAAACAAGTCAGTTCGATGACAAAACTTCAGAATGGTCATGGTACACTCCATACATCCTTTTTTGGAACAGGACAATTGGATGTGCTCTATAGAGCTTCAGGATGCGTACTACCATATAAAAATGGACAGATGCTCCAGAAGACACCTATGCTTCAGGTTGGGAGCCCGTCATTACCGGTTCAGAGCACTGCCCTTTGGTCTCACTACCCCCCCTAGAGTGTTCACCAAATGCATGGCAGTAGCTGCAGCTCACCTCAGATGACAAGGATTCCAGGTGTTTCCTTATTTAGATAACTGGCACGTATATACTCTGACCAGGTACCTACTTATCCATGCAAGAGACACTGTTCTTCAAATCTTCACAGAACTAGACATAATGATAAATTACCAAAATCACACCTGGACCCTTCCCAAACACTAGAGTTCATAGGAGCACTACTGGATACCACTTAGATGACTGCTAAACTTCATCCCTCCAGATTGTTAACAATCAAGCATCAAACACACAGATTAATCCGAAACAAGAAGGTAGCTGCTCATTGTTCTACAGGCATTAGGATCATTGGCGGTGGCAATAGTGTTAATTCTGTTTGCCAGATTTCACATGCATATACTACAATGGCTTCTAGATGCCCAATGGTCAGTTATCCATCAACTGATGTCTCACCAAATTCTCATGACAGACACATGCAAAAGGACCCTTTCATGGTAGATTCAGTTAAAACAGTTGACACAAGGTTGATCCTTTGTTTTCCCTCAACCACAGGCTATGGTGACCATGGATGTTTCTCAAATGGGGTGAGGGTACATTATCAGGGGAAGACAGTTCAAAGAACCTGGTCTGCAGATAAACATCCTAAAGATGAGGGCAGTGCTTCTGGTGTTGCAAGCGTTCCAGACTCTGGGAACAGTGATGATTCAATCAGACGTGTCAGTGGTCTGGTACATAAATATGCAAGGAGTAACCAGATCATACCCTCTGTGTCAAGAAACTCTCAGAGTGTAGCGATGGACAATCTCATCCAACTGCTTTCTTATAGCAATGCACATTTCGGGGAAGTCCAACGTGATAGCAGATGAGTTGAGCAGATCTCATGCCTCATGAGTGGTCCCTCAACCAGGCAGTAGTAGAGGACATTTTCTGAAGATGGGACCAACCTTGCTGCAACTTCTTTGCATCTCCCCTGAACAACAAATGCAACAGCTACCTTGCCCTGATCCCCCCACCAGGGGAGTCCCCAAGGGATGCTGTCATACATGATTGGCCTCCTGGTCTGTTGTATGCCTTTCCCCCAATCCCATTGATTCCCAAATTCCTTCAGAAGGCAAACAGGTTGAAGAGAACAGTAATTCTCATTAATCCATATTGGCCTCGACAACTCTGGTGTCCCTTCCCCTGGCCTCATCTACAGAAGGAACCCTGGATCCTGTAACCCATTCCAGACCTGCTGTCACACCCAACAAGAATGACTCGTCCCAATCTTCGCAACCTCAAGATGATAGCTTGGTTCCTCCAGTTCCATTGATTACCAGACAACCCATGCTCTCCTCACCAGTCCATCATATTTTGATATCGCCTCATAAGTCATTCACTGAGAAACTTTATAGGAATAAATGGAAGAGGTTTGTAATTTGGGTTCAACAGTACAATCTAGATCCCCTTACATTACCTATTCACTCTGTTCTAGAATTCCTAGCCCACCTTTTTATTAATGGAGCTGCTGCCTCTACAATGAAAGTACAATTAGCAGCCATTTCAGATTTTCATATTGGGAAGGATAACTTATCTCATTTCCCACAAACTTTGCAAAGCCTTCTTAAAAGGAACCCTGTTATCAAAACCATCTCACAAGGATCCCTGTCCCCTATGGGACCTTGACTTGGTATTATGTTTGATTGTTCAGCCCCCTTTTGAACCTGCAGCGACTTGTGGAATTAAATTTCTGTCTTGAAAAACTATGTTTCTAGTGGCTGTTACATTGACAATATGAGTATTAGAAATCCAAGCAATATCTCCCCAGCTTCCATATCTGATTTTTCATAAAGACAAAGTCACTGTGTGAACCAACCCCTCCTTTCTACCCAAAGTAGTTTCACAATCAAATATTAATCAGGCCATACATTTGCCTGTTTACTTTCCTAAGTTCTACAACAAAGGCAAATATGTTCTACATTTGATGGATGTTTATAGACGGTTTAGTTTCTATTTGCATACGACTAAAGAGTTTCATAAAGCAAGTCAATTCATTATTGCCTTTGCAGGCCCTAAAAAAGGCCTACCAGCATCCAAAGTTACCTCATTTAAATGGCTCTCTAATTGCATTTCATTTATTTACACCATGAAAGGTATAAATCCTTCTAAACCTTTTAGAGCCTACTCAAGCAGGGCAATAGCTACATCTGCAGTCTTTCAAATCAATGCTTCTATGGATGAGATTTGTGCAGCGGCCACATGGGCTAATCATCATACCTTTATCACTCATTACAAGTTGGATTTGGTCTCCAAGGGAAGAACCTCCTTTGGTTCAGTGGTTCTGAGAAACATTCTACCCTGAGTCCTCCCAGGATAAAGGAAGCTGGGGACTCGGTCCCATATGCCAGGACAAAATGGAAAATTTGACAATATCAGATAAAGAAGTTATGTATGACATGGTGGTGCAGTGGTAGCATTGTCGCCTCACAGCAAGAGGTTCTCTGGTTTGATTCTTGGCTGGAGTGCCTTCTGTGTGAACTCTGCATGTCGTTCATGTGGATTTGGTGGTCCGATGTCCTCCCACAATTCAAAGACATGCATCTAGAGCATTTCTCCCCAGGCCACCGCTGAAAATTGGCTTTGTTCCAAGTTGGACTTTTCCGGTAAACAAATGTTAAATAAATGTATTCACCATAACATTCCATCTGTATTGTTGATTTTTTCATCTGTCCTCACATCCCCTCCCTCCACCCCCTTGCCTTTGGTTTATCTGGTTGAATGGGAAGCAACATTTCAGGATGTTTTATTATCTCTAATACTCCAGAAGTGGTCTCCTTAAAAATTTTCAGACTTAAGTTGTCTTTCTGTGTTTTTCATGGTAATTATAGCAAATAAGATTTGAGGTGATGTGTAGAAATGCATTTTGGGTAAGGGGAGGTATCTAAGAGCTTTTTTTTGGTTGCCACAAGCTAAGTAACAGCCAAGTAATATCCGATGGATCAGATGTGGACCCGTATGTGAGGAGACATAAAAAATCGACAATACAGATGGAACGTTATGGTGAGAACATAATTTCTTTTTTCTAACTACAGATTTCTTTTCCTTCTTTTAGCTTCTTCTTGACAGTCATTAAATGCTAACCAAAAAGAGGCTGTTGTCTTATTACATTTTTTGTTTCAGTTTACTTTTTAGATTTTCTTAAGTATGCTTTTCCAGAAATCATAAACAGCTATCATATTTAGTGAACTCAGACCATTTTATCAAGTAACTACAGCTGTCTCTTCCATATTTATTAAACATATACCTACCTGGAGTCCCATACTTCATCTCTTTTAAAACACTTATATGTGCGCCAATTACAAAAACCTACTGTAATACAAAGGGGTAGATGTGCAACTATATTTATAAATTCAGTGTCATTCCTAATGATGGAATCCACTCTGTTGCTTTTTTTGTATTTGATTAAAAATCCCCTGTCACACTTGAGAAGGATACTCTGACCTCCTGACAAGCATACTCTCCTTGTAGTTTATTGATTAGAACCTGCTAGCACACAATTAAATAAACTTTATGCTGTTAGTGTTACTGATCATACATGCATATAATTTCCCAGATGCATGCAATTTACTCAGTGACACAATTAAATCTAATGGAGAGATTATTAATAAAGCTTACTCACAGAGATCTTAAACTCTGCTGATACAGAAAGAAATTGCACACTGGTGCACCAGAAATTTGCCAGAGAGAAAACCTGTCACAATGGGCTTAGTGGCAATTTGTAAATGCAGCAATAGGCAAAAAGCTTGGAAATCCAAGTCACAGCACCAAACTGTTAAGGTACTAAATAACTTTCACATGACAAAGTTCAGCAGCCAATAACACTTTCCTTTATTGCAAAGAAAGGCACATATGTGAGAGACTAGAAAATCAACATAATGCCTCCCCAAGCAGTAGAATCATACACTCTTCATACATTTTCTGATTAAAAATAACATTGTTGTAACAATCATAAAACAACCACTGACCAATTAAATATAAATATTACAGCATTAATTCTGCTAAGATCTTCTGACTCTTGGGTTATGACTTTCCATATTAGGCATGAGTTCCAAATTACATAAAATAACTTTGTACAAAGAACAGAACTTTCTACACTTTGCCATGTTAGCATTTTTCATATTTGGTAGGAAATCATCAGAAGCAGACTGAAAAACTCTGTGGAATCGATCTTGAGATAAAAGCATATTTAAAATAAAATAAACAGACATTTGTTATTTTCTGTAAGTCTTAACCTTCACACTGGCCTTGGAAAATGTCTATAAAACTGCATTTAAAACCCCTTTGGCTAGTGAACAAGTTCCTAAAAAAGATGTAATGAAATACAAGGTGTACTCTGATCTTGAGCTCTCTTTGCTCCTTTGTCAGTTGACCCAGCTGCAGTTTCTCCAGTTGCAGCACAAACAAAAGAGCCGTGGCTTCTTCTACCCCTATACCACCAAATAAAACAGGCAAGTGGTTAGAATCTCAATGGAAGAAGTTGGCTTAGTCTAGTAATTTAGTCTTTAGAATTTTAAATTATCAGGGCTTCCTGTGGAAATTTAATTTGCAATGTACTTACAATTTGGATGACCTGCTGAACAGAACTGTTGTATGAATGTGATTGTTTCTAATATGTCTGTGGTTTTGAAACATGCTTTGAGAAGTGTCTTGGAAGGTGAGGACACTATTTCTGAAAATGCAGATCCTTCTGATGTATTGAGAAGGTTTGCTTGGTTATATAACCAAAAAGTTCTGAGGACTTAAAGACACAATCAGAATCTAATTTTTTTAAGTTCCGAATTTATATTTGGTCCTACTTGCTACCCTTATTTTCAAACAATGAGAATAATAGAAGCAAATTGATGCATGGGGTTCTCCCCTAAAAAAGCCATTCAACTTCAGGGGTAGAACAAACAAAAATTCCCACCTAACAAGATTCAGGGTACCAAGAGGAAATGGCTGGAGGATAATACTTCTAAACCAAATTAAAGGGTTTTTTTTCCTAAAAAAAATTATATATATATATATATATATATATATATATATATATATATATATATATATATATATACTACTAAAGAATGACTGACCATGCCAAGATCCAGGACAAGGGCATCCCATCTCTTCCTCTAGGTGTTGAGAATAATTCAGTAAAGATACTCTTTGCAGTGTTGAGAATAATTCAGTAAAGATACTCTTTGCAGTAGACAGAAAATTCCCCTCTATTTAGGGAAATCCTCCTGCACCCTTAAGGTCAGGCACACCTGTTGTTTCCGATACTCTTATATAAAAAGTTGCAAACGCAGGTTGTAGAACCAGTTCCAGCACCACAAAGAGGAAAAGGATTTTACACTAGAATCTTTTTCGTTCCAATAAAGGAACTGTCATGGAGACTAGTATTATATTTCATGTACCTAAATCCTTTTCTGAATGTACCTATAGTGTTAGATTTGGTGTACCTAAATACTTTTCTAAATGTACCCAATTTCAAAATACACACTTTTGCAGACAGTCCTACCCTTTCTTCTAGACCACTGTTTCTTGGTGACTTTACATCTGAAGGATGCTTATTATCATGTCATTTGTTGCCAACTTCAAGTTGAACCTATAAATGTCCTCACACCCTCACAAAGAATTGTCTTAAGGTATATGATGGACCCAGAAAAAAAGTATGACCTTTCTACCAGAAGACAGTCCTGACTGTACATAACATTTTTCAGGGATTTATTTCTTCAAGAAGCTGCCTGCTCTAGACAGTTTCTCAAAATTCTAAGCCTCCTGGCATCAATGGTCCTCAGGACACAATGGGCCAGACTCCACATGAGAAAGATTCAATAGTACTTAAAAAAAATGTTAGACCCAGCACCTACTTCCCTTGGAGTTCTAGGTATCAGTTCTGGATTTTTTTCAAAACAAAAGTTACACTGGTGGAGGGATCAGATGTCTCAGTCCACATCTACCTTCCAACCACCACAATGCAATCAGTCTGGATGGACTTGTCAGATTCTTCATGGGGAACAGTGTACAGGGAATTCAAGTGCAATATGAATGGGGTCCTTTGAATGCTGGAAAGCACATAAACTTCAAAGAAGTGTTTTTACGGATTCAGACCTTAAAAGTTCTTCATCACTTATGGTCACCAGATTCCCTTCTGTTGGTCACAAATGACACCACAGTCATGTGGTACCTGAACAAACAAGGGGGTACATGGTCATACCCTCATTATAGTTGGCAGTGATCGCCTGGGAGCTAGCCTTACAGCATTCTGTGATGCTTTAGACCTCATACATCCAGTCGGAACAAAACATAGTGGCAGATAAACACTCATGACTGGAAACTCAAGACAGAGGTATGCCTGGGTTTGGTGCAAATGTGGGGGACACTTTTAAATAGAACTTTTTGCTCCCTTTCAAAACAGACAGTTGGAAAAATTGTGTTGGGGACATCCTTGAAGCCAATCTTGGAAGACAAAAGCATTCTCCTTCCCTTGGAGAGGAATTTTCCTTTATTCATTTACACTGATACCCAATATACTTATGCAGATTCAGAAAGAATTACCATAGATTGTTGTGGTGACCCCCTTTTGTCCCAGGCTAAGTTGGTTTTCCCATTTAATGGAATTGGCCAAGGGCAATTACCACAAACTTCCTCATACTGTGCAACTGCTCACATAGTGTCTGGTAACTGGTGCACCCCAGCTTAGAGCAATTACCTGGATGATTCTATCTTGATAATTTTTAGACACTTGTTCCATGAGGACGTGCAGCAGGTATTGAAGGAGGCAAAAAGACATAAACAATAAGAGAGGGTCCAGTATGGTGTCTACCCCTTTGGTTTTGAAATATTTATGAGAGTTACTCAGTGATGTCTTATCTTATGCATCTATCAAGGTGCATCTTGTGGCTAAATCAGTTTGCTCGCCCATGAATTCCCCTCTTTCTGTGGTCACAACAATTTATGAAAGGAATATTGCACTTGAGACAACCTCAAAAGCAAATTCCTCCTGCTTGGGATTTCAACGTTTTTCTTGAAAAATTGACCTTCTCTCCTTTTGAACCTGCATTTTAGGCTGATTTGAGGTTCACCACTTGGAAAACTGTTTTATTTATTACTCTGACATCTGCAAGCTCTCTTGGTGGGCCTACCTTATATGATTTTTCACAAAGATATGGTTGTTTTATGTACTAATCCTCCTTTCATCCCATACATTATTTCTGAATTTACCATAAAACAAGCCATCAATCTCCCCCATTTTTTCCAGAACCTAAAACAAGGGAGAAGATTCTGCATACCCTAGATGTGCATAGACAGTTCAGGTACTACCTTGACAGAACTAAACCCTTCAGGAAAGCTGTTTATTTCCTGTTCTGGAGTTAAAAAGAGATAACCTGTTCCTAAGCAAAACATTGCTCATTGGTTACATTTTGCTATTGCTTTTTTGTTACTCCCACTGTGGTAAATCTATTCTAGCATGGTTAAGACACATTCCACCAGATCCTTATCCTCTTTGTTGGCATACTGGAAAGGAGTGGGCTCTAGAAGCATTCTATAGGCAGCAACCTGGCCCTCTGTTGATACCTTTACAAAGCACTACAAACTGGATTCTTTCTCACATTCCAGAGCAGACTTTGCAAGAACCGTTCTCCCCGGGCTCGTGGATCCTTATCCTTCCTTTTCCCAGTTAGGGCAAGCTTTTCGTATCTACCCATATGCCACTGAGGCAGTGTGAATGATGAATATAGTACAGTTGCATAAGTCCCACTTACCTCTAACAGTAGATGTTTGAATTTCATGCTGCTTCAGTGGCAGCACCAACCTACCATCCCCCTATAGTTTGATGGTATCCAACCTTGTTGCATTGTTGATTAGATTTGGTCATTTGAGTTGGTGTTTTATGGCTACAGATTTGCTGCATTCAGAAATTCTTGCTTCTGGTCCTTCTTGGTTTGACCTACTTAACACTAAAAGCCTGAATAACCGACTTTCTGTGGTAGGGGTTAGACTTCCTCTGATGGGAAGGGCTTAGTCAATCCCCTATCACAAAGAGTCAGAGGAAGGGATTCTCAGCTGTGGACTCTGGAAAGCTTCCAGTGAAGTTATTTGTGCAGGCACAGAACCATATGCCGCTGAGGCAGTGTGAAATTCTATTGTTATAGATTAGTAGGATTTATGCAATTGTACTTTCTCAGTGTCTGAAAGTTCTTTAAAGAAGTTTCAAAGGAATACTGACATATTTGTACACAGGTAGCAAATGTAATATTTTGCTAATATTTCATCATCGTAGGTTAATATATGCAGTATCATTATTGTTTTCATTGGTTGGGCTTGTATGACTTTTGCACAGGCAGGGCTGTGCAACCCTTTCCAGAAATTGTCTTTTTTGAGTTATTGTATCAGAAAAAAATATATTCCTCAAGATAGTAGAACATATGTTCTGACTACAAACTTAGTATTTCCAAAACTCCTGGTGCCGAGGAAGACAGTTTGTGGACATTGATTACAGCACTAAGCTGCACTGAAATCTTTAAGGGTACATTACCAGTCAGATGTATTTTGTAGCCAAGTGACATTTCAATATTTGAAAGCTTTGTAAATAAATTTCAAAGTAGGATTGACATATAACCTTTTCTACATAGTTTATCAATATATGGTTTTACAGGCATTTCATCATCAGAGTCTGGAAAGGTACATTATTCTCAGTGTCTATTTTTTGTTCATATGTGCCATAGCCTATAAGTTAGGGTATGCAGTACCTGTCCATACTATATCTTTACTGTTTAGTCATTATATCAGAAATAAAACTCTTTTGTATCTGATGTTGTCATTTTCATTCATTCCTCAACTGATGGGGTCTCAGATCTCACTCGGATCCAACTCAGTTAATTCTTCCAGATCCTTGGTTCCAACACTTGAGCTTCTCCATTTACCCATAATGCCCCATTAACCTAACATATCTCAGATATCATTTACAGCCATATTGCTTCAGACTCGGATCCACTCTCTTGTGAGCTATCTGGTGATTTAGTGATTTTTTTCTCAATTTAATTTTCAATTTGCACTATCCTGTGAGATTTTTCATCTGTCCTGTCTTACTTCTGGAGTTCTTGGAGTCTAATTGTCAGGTCTTTATCTTTTTACTTCTACCAAACTTTGTAGGTATCTTTGCCTTTTATTTCTCTCTTCCCTTTCTACCCATTATAGGGTACTTCTTTATACCATCATTGGTAATTTGTTGTTAGAAATAATAAAAATAACCATCTCTGCCTTTCCTTTCAATTGTTTTTCATTGGCTAAACACTAGTGTCTACTCATTTTATGGCAGACAAGCCAACTGGATTTAAAATATGCATTTTCTCTGAGCACAAGATTCCCAATTCTGATGTCAACAGAGAATGTGTCTGTTGCTTGGGAGCTGCTCATGTGGATTCTGACTTCTATTTCTGCTGATTTCAACACCAGAGCACTTACTTGATAGAAGGGGTAAATTAGCTTCGAAAGACCTTCTTCCTTCTACCTCCTCCTGTTCTTTTTTAACTGGGGCTCAACCCCCCTCCAAGAAATCTGACAAAGGAAAGCCTGATATTCAGCTTCTAAAGACAAAGACACCAGGAAAAGATCTCTGGACCCATCTTCACCTTTGGCTTCAATCTCAAAGCCACCATCAGAAATTTCAAAGAAGTCTGATCTGGCTCCCTTAGATCCTACTACCTTGAAAACAAAATCTCCTCCTATCTGGTTGCCCAGATATTCGCCAGAACCGATACCTACATGACTTCCTTTTCCATTTCTTCATGAATCTCCACATAATCACTCCAGGCCAATATCTGTTAACTCTTTTCTTAGGTCCTCCAGAAGCTTGTCTGAGGCTGAAGTGGATAGGATGATGAGGAAATTTCTTAGAGCTCAGAGCCACGTGGTGGTAATTCCATCTCCATCTCCCATCCGACCCGTGAGTCTGCCCATCACTGATTCTCACCTAATTTCTCTTCCTTCTCCAATCTCTCCCATGGTTTTGAAGTCCATGGATCCAAGATCTCTGGGGGTGGCCTTGTCGGATCCGAAGACATTCGGATCTAATTAATTCAGAGCAGGACGATTCTCATAGCAGAAGTATTGGCAGCAGATCTGTTAGGCTGGAATCAACTCCAAAATTACTGGAGCTGTCCTTGCCTCTTGGAACTTCAGCACTGAAAAACTTGGGTCCGACTCCATCCTCTGATGGAGGACCTAGGGATATTCAAGGTTCAGCAGCAGAAGGAACTTCAGCTCCAGTGCTTTGGTCTCACCCAAGCACTCTACCTTTGAAGTTGTGGAGGGAGCATTCTTTTTATCTAGAGAAATGACATCCTTATCCCCCTCAGATCAAATGTCTTTACCACTTTTCGGTCTTAGTTCTGAGCCTCATACGTCTATTCCACTGGGACAGCCAACCACTTCAAGTCTCAACTCAGTCTCTCAAAACTTCCCTGTCACTTCTGATACCTCATCAAACCATGTCACTGCCAAGTTCCCTCAGAAGAGAACGTGTAACAGGAGACACTTAGATTCCTTTCAGGAATCTTTCATTGAGGACACTGACTTTGATGAAGAGGAAGGGTGCCCCAGATCTCCACCTGAGGACATCTTTTTGAACTTGTAAAAAAAAAAAAAAAAAAAAAGGTTGTTCATTATATGACACCCCATCCCAGGAGGAGTCTGTGTACCTGAAGGTTTTTGGGTCTGGCCTGGCTACATCTTGGATGATTTTCCCTGGCTGATGACCTTATAGACATTGTCACATGCTGGGTATGGAAGGAACTGGATACTGTGGAGCCCATCCACAAGCACCCATATAAAATTTTAGCCCCCGTCCCCGTAGGACAGAGAACACTGGAGCAGGAGGGCCCTGTAGATGCCATGGCTGTGGCAGCAGCCACTAAGAAAGACCTCGCAGAACAGAGCTTATCTGTCCATCCCCCTAACAGTAAGTATAGGACTTGGACAGATTTGTTAAATGCATTTATGCTTCAGCAGCCTTTGGTCTGAGTTTGTTAAATTATCTGGCACACTTCACAAGGTTACAAAGAGATTTGACTAAAGAGCTCTCCAGGTCTCTTTCTGGGTCCATGTCTGTGAAGGACCAGAGCATGATTTCATCATAACTAGCCATTCTCCAGTCCATATCTAATGTGTCCATGAAGTTGATATCCCATGCTGCAGAGGGTATCCGACTGGAGGTAGGTTCAGGCATAGCCATTAGGAGACCTGCCTAGATGCACCTTTGCAATTTTGTGGAGCCCTTCAAGTCTTCATTCATCAATGCTCCCTTTGATGTTTCTTCCTTGTTTGGCCCAAGGTAAAAGAAACAATCTTCAGAAGTGAGCAAGATGGAAAGACCTTGTCTGCCATTGCGTTCCATTTTTCTACTCCTCAGGGCCCCTTTTCACAGAATCAATGAGGAGGCAGAAAGATGTGGTTATGTAAGTCCCAGGCTCCTTTCCAAGACTCATGAGGAGATGGTTCTTCCAGAGGTGGAGGGGGGAAATTTAATGGAAGATGCCACCCCCACCCCCCCACCCCCATTGCAGAGGTGACCTACAAAACCAGAGTTTCTGAGACTCTCTCTCAAACAAATCCTAAAAGCACTCCTGAAGGGTTACCCAGCTGATGTTCTCTGGAGGTGGTTGGGGCTCTTGGCTGTGCACCCTGAAGCCTGGGCATCCACCACAAAAGATTCTTGGGTAGAGAGAATTATATCCAGAGATTATTTCATACCATTTTTCCAACCTCCTCCTTCCAAAATGAAAAGAATCCCTGATGTTCCACCCAATTGGAGGGAGGTAACAACCTTAAAAATAGAAAAGCTGCTTGAAAAAAGAGTCACCCACAAGGTCCCCCCAATCCAGATAGGATTCAGAATCTACTCAAGATTCATCTTACTGCCAAAGAAGGCAGGGGGACTTGAGACTGATTCTTGATCTCAGCAGTTTAAACCAATATGTGAAGTACTCATGTTTCCGGATTGTCATGGTTCAGTTTATTTTGCCCCTGATGTGAAAGGATGATTGAATGTGCTTGATGGATCTTTAAGATGCATACTATTATATCAAAGTAAACAGAGACTCCAGAAGATATCTGAACTTCTGTCTGGGAGACAGTTATTACCAGTTCATAGCACTGCTCGTTGGGCTCACCACAGCCCCCAGGGTGTTCACCTAATGCATGGCACTGATAGCTCACCAGAGGCTGCTGGGTTTCAGGGTGTTTCCGTACTTAGATGACTGGCTCCTAAGTGCTCCAACCAGGCATCCCCTTCTACAAGAAAGGGACTACTTGCTCCAGTTGTGTTTTCACCTAGGTATCACAATCAGTTTCACACCTACACACAGTCTGGAGTTCATAGGTGCTCATTTAGACATGGTCAATCAGATAGCATGTCTTTCTCCAATAAGAGTACAGACACTCAGATCCCAAGTCAAGAAAGTGATCTCGCATCCTTCCCTTCCAGTATGACTAATCTTGAAAGTCTTAGGATCCATGGCAGCAGCAGTCACTCTGGTTCCTTTAGCCAGGATTCATATGTGAATTCTGCAATGGACTCTCTCAGTGCGGTGGTTTATTCTTCACCAATCTTTGTTCGCCCCAGTCAAGATCAATCAGTCTTGCAAAACATATCTTCTTTGGTGGCTTCACTTGGACAAAGTTTTTCAAGGCTGTCCATTTGTTCTCCCCCTGCCCCAGACATGGTGACTACAGACTACTCCCAACTGGGGTGGGGGACACTACTTGGGAAGGACAGTCCAAGGTACATGGTCCACAGAAGAGGCCAAGGCACATATCAATGTCCTGGAATTGAAAGCAGCCCTCCTAACATTGCAGACCTTCCAAGGTGCTCTCCCATCCAGAACAATTGCTGTTCAGACCAACAATATGTCTGTAGTCTGCTACATCAACAAACAGGGAGGAACGAGATCTTATCCACTTTGTCAAGAAGCAGTGAGAGAGTGGCAATGGGTGATCGCTTCCAGACATTTTCTCATAGCAAAGCACACATTGGGGAAGGCCAACATGATTGCAAATAAACTAAGCAGGTCCATTCTGATGCCTCATGAGTGGTCTCTCAATGTCAAAGTTGCAAAGAGAATACTCTGTTGAGGTGGCCAACCATGCTGCAACCATTTCACTTCTCCCTGTAACAACAAGTGCAGCAGGTTCTTTGCTCCTGCCCCACCACTAGGGGAGTCACTCAGAGATGCTGTAGTCTACAACTATCTCTCTGGTCTCCTCTATGCTTATCCGCCTGTTACTGCTAACCCCAAATTTCTGCAGAAAGCTTAGATGATCTGCTGATTCAGACATTCTCTCCAGATACTCTTTTGCAAAATTCACATTTTGCCATTTCCCTTCTTCAGACCCTGGGGTTCACAATACATTTTACAAAGTCTTCTCTGACTCCTTCACAGGATCATGTTTTTTTCCTGGGTTGCAGAATTCAGTCAGTGCCTATGATAGCATTCCTGCCCCCTCTGAAGGCTTTAACTCTCATTTCTTTCCATTACTACCAGGGAATTTCTGAGAGCTCTGGGTTTTATGGCATCCTCCATTCCAGTGCTCCCTCTGGCCAAACTTCACATGAGAAAGTTTCAGTGGTTTCTGAAGTCAATGTGGCTTCAACATGCACATCCTCTAGACTTTGTAGTCCCTCTACTTCCTTGTCTCAGACAGGAACATCACTGGTGGATTGGGCAGTTGTCTCTGAACCCAGAGATCCCTTTTTATCCACTTCTTCCCTCTCAGGAATTGTTCACAGACACATTAGACATGGGTTGGGGGGACTTTTGGCTCCCTAAAGGTAGGTGTGGTTGTCTCAACGGTAGACGGAGCACATCAACGTCAAAGAGAAGAGAACTCTTAGGTTCATAGGTTCATACTAGGCTATCTGTCCTAGGGCATTTATAAGCCTAGCCAGAGTGTGTTTGGCTTTCGCCACCCATTTTAAATTAATTTTGCTATGCCCTTTTTCGAGGTTAGTATACTGTGCCTCTGTCTAACAGTGACACAGAAGTGATAACCGGGGTAAGCCTACGATCTCCCATCCACTCATCAAGATACCTCTTGAAGAGAGTCAGTGAGGGACTCTGCCTAACCTGGACTGGGATTTTATTCCAGAGTGAAGGGAGCCTCTGGGTTATGAATCTGTCCCTCCAGCATGTCCTATTTATTTCAGTGCTGAGGTTCAAGTCTCTCGAGCGCGTAGCCTGATGGGATTTGGATTTTCTGAGGTGCAGCATGTCCATTAATTCTTGGTTGGACATGGCTTTATACGTCAGGCATAGATCGCCTCTGAGCAGGCGATATGCACTGAATAGAGCTGGAGTTTCTTTAACCGGGCAGCATATGGCATCTGTTTGAGCCCTTTGATCCTCTTGGTGAGGTACTTTTGGGGTCTTTCCAGTTGCTGCAGATGTCTGGTAAGGTACATCCCAAAAGGGGCATTGTACTCAATTATGGGCCTGATGAGGGATGAGTAAAGAGGCACGATGACCTCCCCTGATCTAGATGTGAATCCCTTCATGATTAGGTGGGCTATATAAAATGTTTTTCTAACCACTTTGGCCACGTGGTTGTCAAATGAGAGATTGCTATCAACTTGGGTACCCAGGTCCCTAATTACTTCTTCTGTACTAATGGATTACCACCTATGTGGTAATTTGTGGGCACTTTATTTTTGCCAAAGGGGATGACTATACACTTTTTGGCGTTTAGCTTGAGGCCATGGCTCTGGCACCAGTTGTCTGTTTCTGTGAGGCCCTTTTGGAGGATGCTTGTGTCGGCTGGAGAGTCGATTATGGTACCCAGTTTGCAGTCATCTGCGAACTTGGTCAGCCACAGTCCTTCCGTGTTGGCCTGTACCTCCGAGAAATATATACCGAACAAGGGAGGTCCCAGGACTGAGCCTTGTGGGACGCCACTTGTAACTGGTTTGGAGTCTGACATGGCTCCAGCATTTCTAACCATGTGGGTTATGTCCTTGAGCCAGTTTGCAACCCATCTAGTGACATAGGTATTTATATTTAAGCTGGTGAGCTTATCTATAATGCCCGTGTGGGGTATTGCATCGAAGGCTTTTGCGAGGTCCAGGTAGGCTGCGTGGACCACCTTCCCCTCGTCAATGGCCTTGGTGACTGTTTCAAAGAAATCGACCAGGTTTAAGAGGCAGGATCTGCCCTTAACAAAGATGAACTGGGTAGGATCCAGTGTCTGTAGGTCCCCAATATCTTTATTTATGAGGTCCATGATGATCCTTTCCATAGCTTTGCAGACCAAGCTAGTCAGGCTTATGGGGCGATAGATTCCAGGATCCGTTGAGGCACCACCTTTGTGGAGAGGGACCACTGTTGCTGTACGCCACTCTTTGGGTACATATCCTGTAGTAAGGCTGAGATTGAACAGTAGTTTTATGTTTGGGTTTGGCTCTTCTTGGAGTTCATGTAGGACACAGCCCGGGACACCGTCTGGTCCCATTGATGCTGTGTTTTTTGCTTTGGAGAGGGTGGGTCTTACCTGAGCATCTGAGATGTCAGGGGGGCAGCACACTGCTGGCATAGATATTTGCCCTTTTGGTGGGGGGGGGGTTGCGCTGAACCTGTCAGCTAGGATGTTGGCAATGTCTATGGGTTTGGTGTATTTTTTGTCATTTTGGACTAATTCTGAGCATATCTGGGAATTCCCACCCAGGTTCCTAACATAACTAAAGAAAGCTTTGTGATTATCCTTAGTGTCCTGTGCAATTTTTTTCTCGAAGCTGGCCTTAGACGATTTTATGAGTGCCCGTAGTTTTTTGCTAATACTGATCAGAGATGCCTTCCCTTTTTGGGATTTTGCTCTATCATGTAGTAGCTTCCTCCTCCTATTGTATAGTTTGTTTATGGCTGAGGTCCACCAGACAGGACGTCTGCCTTTGGAGGATTGGGTCTTGGTTTTATTTGGGATTACATGATCTATGCATTCCTGAAGGTGTTCATAGAATGCGTTTGTAAAGGATTCTGTGGTCTGGACTGTATTTTCCACAGGCCCGGGGGCTTTGAAGGATTCCACCTCAGTTTTGAGGAGTGTGAAATTTGCTTTAGAGAAGTTTTTCACTGTCGTTTTCTGGGCAGGGGGTGGGGTCGGGATGTGAATATCCAGTGAGATTAGTTTATGGTCTGATCTTACCAGTGAGGGATACACTTCTGGTCTGGAGCATAGAGTCCCCATGTTGGTGATGATCAGGTCCAGTATGTTTTCCCCTCTTGTGGGAGTGGTAACAAGTTGTTCCATAGCATTTGAGTTTATAAATTCTAGGAACCTTTGGGCTAGGGTGTTGGAGCTAGAGTAATGCTCCCAGTCTATGTTTGGGTAGTTGAAGTCGCCCAATATAATGGTATTTGGACAGACCTTCATATTTTCCAGTGTTCTCAGGAAGGCCGAGTGGGGTTCCTGGGTTTGGGAGGGTGGTCTGTAGCAGGCTATAAACTGGAAGGCAGTTTTACCCACTGTTAGTTGCACATGGATAGTCTCTGATGCTTCGTGCTGTGCCACCAACCTGGAGGTGTGGGTATCTTTGACGAATATTGATACTCCCCCTCCTTTTGTGGTTCGGTCCAAGTTTTGGGGCCGAAAAGCATGGTATGAAGTATAACCTGGTAGTGCTGGGGTGCTCTCAGGAGCCTTGAACCAGGTTTCTGTTACTGCACAGATATCGATGTTCTCCATGCTAAGGAGAGTTTCAAGTGTGTGCATCTTGAGGTTTAGACTTCTGGCGTTGAGTAGCATTACTCTTAGTTTCTTATCCCTTGTGATACCTATGGAGGTGGGTTTGTCTTTTGAGCCTTGCCTAAAAAATGCACTGTGGGGGTAGCAAGAGCCTTTGCCAATATCCAAAACCCCGGTGGTGACAGGTGCAAGCCTTCCCTAGTGAAGCATCATGGCTTGTCGTGCATGTCATCCCAGGCTGACAGGCATTGGATCCCCTTTGAATGACACCAATACTTAAGCCCATTGTTGAAATTGATCATCTTGTCTTCATATTGTGGCATCATTCTTGGTGAGGGTAAGATGCTACTCAAGGTCAGGGTCATACCGGCCTGGGCTACATGCTCAGAGAGCTCCTCTATGTCTCTTTTCATGTAGTCCAGGGAGGTACGTCTCAGGTCATTCACACCAGCATGGACAATGACTGAGTCATATTTGTACTTGCCTTGGAGTGACCTGAGTGCTTGTGTTATGTGGCGGATCCTAGCGCCCGACAGGCAGCTCACCATGACCTTCTCCTTGTTCAGCCTGGTGAGCGGGACATCAGTGTGCCTGATGACAGAGTCACCTATTACAAGTGTATCAGGTGTGTTATTTAGCCTTAAGGGCTGTGCACACTGGCTTTGTGAGCTATGCGTGTTTTGTTGCTTGGGTGTCTGCTTTGCTTAATACCAACATTACCAACACCACTAAGGGGGGGGGGGTGATTTGAACACCAACTTGATTTGTTCTATGGATATGAGTGCTGATTGCCACCAGATACAAAATTTAGTTAGGAAGAACTGGATGGTCATTATGGGAAACTTAGATTTATCCAAAGTTATAGGTGATCAACCTTTTTTTGTGTCAAGAAATAATTCCAGTTTAAAAAGAATTTTGGAATTTAATCCTGGTTACAGTAGCAATACTATTACCACCAAGAAAGGAATGCAGTGTTGTCACCACTGCAACATGTGTAGGTTCATTTCTGTGGGACCTTACATTACAGTAGAATCTCACGACAGAACTTTGACAGTACCCAATTGTGTAAATTGTGACACCAAAGGTGTTGTTTATATTAGTTTATGCAGCACTTGTCCAGCATTTTATGTTGGGATGACTAGTAGATGTCTGAGGACCAGAACACATTTAAAGAAAGATGTTACTAAAGCTTTGTACAAGCATTCCATTGTTTGTTCTGGATTTAAGAAATTTTTATTTTCAATACTAGAAGTGTGTCAGACTGACATGAGGGGGGGGGTGATTTTAAGAATTATATACAACAGAGAGAAACCTTATGGCAGATTAAATTAAAAGCTGATAGTTTCCCTGGTATAAATGAGGCCATTAACATCAAATGCTTTTTAAAACACAGGAAGTTACATCTCCATAAAAGGAATGACACTATTGCTTCTTCTTTTTTAATTGAAAGATTAACAGTTGATTCTTATAATTATGTATTAAATTGTTTAATTGATTGTTTAATTCTGGGTGTATTTAAACTTGCTTTGTGATGTTTTTTATTCATTCTGATGAAGTCTTCGGACGAAAGCGGAGAATTAAATTTTATTACGCTATTGTTTTCTCATTCATTCCAAGTTTGCCTCTCATTGCTGCATTTGTCGTGGTGCCTTTTGTTTTCCTTGTTGACTTGGCTTTTTGGTGGATTATATGACCTTCTCCTTGTTCAGCCTGGTGAGCGGGACGTCAGTGTGCCTGACGATAGAGTCACCTATTACAAGTGTATCAGATGTGTTGTTTAGCCTTAAGGGCTGTGACTGTTCGGCACACTGGCTTTGTGAGCTATGTTTTGCATGTGTTTATGTTTGTGTGTTTATGTGTTTGGTTTGCTGTCGTGGTAGGTCTATGTGAGACGGGAATCGTAGTGAGTGTGGTTTCTTTCTCCTCCTGACTGGTTACACCAGTACTGAGTTGAGAGAGCTTAGCCTCCAGTTTGGCTATATGGTTGCATCTCTCACATGTGTTGGGAGGAGTAGAGGGTTGTCTGTGTACATGAGGCAGTTGTAACATTGCCTCAAGATTCCCAGATTCACAAGCTGGACCTGAGAGGAGATTGACAACTGACCTTTGGACATGCTAGAATAGTATTGGGAATTCCTTTATAATTGAAAAAAGGGCCAATGGGGAACAAGGTACTCAAGGGGAGTTTGTGAGGGTGTAGTGCTTTTAATTTTTTAGTGCTGACTTAGTGAGCAAGTGCCAGGTAACTTAAATGCAATGTGTTACAGGTAACTTAAATGCAAAAATGACAAACAGTAACTTTCTTTCAAGTGAAACAAGGAAATAAGTACAGTAAGCAATGCAGATATCACTAGGGATCCACAGAAGTGCTGAAAAGCCGCGTTTTAGGTGGCTTCTGCTAGCCCTTTGGGCCTTTCATCCTCTTTTCTCTCCAGGGCCTCTCAAGTTCTTCACAGACAATACCACAGTGATGTGGTATATTAACAAACAGGGAGGAACAAGATCCTACCTTCTCTGCCGGGTGGCAGTTCTTGTATGGGATCTTGCTGTCAAGTATCAAGTGACTCTTCAGGCAGTTTATATCCCTTCCAGTCAGAACATTATGGCAGACAATCTGAACAGGTCCTTAACTCAGTCCTACAAATGGACACTTCACAATGATGGTTTCTGGACATTATTCACCAGTGGAATACTCCTCAAGTGGATCTATTTGCCTCCCCTCTGAACAGATAACTTCCTGTGTTTTGTGCCAGAGTCTGAGGTCCTCTGGTATGGAAGGTGGCTGCCATCTCATTCTCTTGGAAGGGGATGTTTCTTTATGCATTCCATCAACTTCCTCTCATTCTGAAGGTCCTCTTCAAGATTCAATAGGATGCTCCCAAAATCTTGTTGGTGACTCCCCTTTGCCCTAGACTCTACTTCTGCATCTAGCCAGGGGCAGTCATCACAAGTTACCTCACAGGGTGGATCTAATCACACAAGACAAGAGGTTTGTCATCCATCCCCACCTGTCCATGCTTCAACCAACATTGTGGTTGATAGGGTTTTGATCCCTCATAGACAGGAGGCCAGGAAACCTACTACTAGGAAATCCTACTTATCTAAATAGAAGAGGTTTTCTATTTGGTGTCTGTCTTGTAATCTGATCCCACTTACTGTGGATGTTCCTTTGATTCTGAATTATTTGTGTGAGTTGTTCACTGCTGGTTTGGCCTATTCTTCTATTAAAGCCCACTTATCTATGCTTGTCTGCCTTTATCACCTCCTTTAGCTTTTAGATGCATGGTTAAACAATTTCTCAAAGGCGTCCTTAATATTGGACCTCCCAGGAAGCCTGTTCCACCTTCCTGGGATCTTAATTTTTTTTGGAGAAGTTGACTCAAGCTCCTTTTCAATCTGCTGTTTCAGCTTCCTTGAAACACTGTTCTTGGAAGACTTTTCTGTTGTTAGCGCTTACTTCTGCCAGACGGGTGTTTAAGTTGCACGCCCTTATGGGTTGTCCTCCTTTTTTAATTTTTCGTGAGGACAGGGTGTCCTTACACATTAATCCCTCCTTTATGCCTAAGGTGGTTAATGAGATTTCCCTTAATCAGTCTATTAATCTGCCTACTTTTTCCTCTCTCCACAGTCTGATAGTGAGGGGATGCCATACCTCTCAACTTGTTAACATCAAAAATCTGGACAAAGGCCCATGAAAAATAGGTACAAATCTGTATGCTGATTAACATATAATTTGCATACATAATTACATATCCACGCCCACACCAATGGAATTGTGGGATTCCACATTTCAAATGCAAACTGAACAGACAACAAAATATGGCCCCAGAGTCCCCCTGCAGCCATTCCAATGTCCTATTACTTGGCTATTTTGCCCCATTTACCATAAACACTGTAATGTGCATACTGCTTTACTTCTACGATGATTATTTGGATTTCATTTAAATCTTGCTTTACATTTGGTAGCACAAAAAATAACAGACATCTGCTAAGCAAAGCAATACAGTCTCATAATGAAAATAGACTTAGTATTAAAACTTCTCTATCCTTGAAACTCGCATTCATTGAAACCCACATTCAAAGAAATTGCATCTGGCCAGTGGTGAATAAAGATTACCTTTGGGCTGTTTTCAAATCACCGGCCCCTTGCACACGAAACATGCATGTTTTCTTTGATACACGTTCATGACTATTAAATTATATTCCTTGTATAATACAGCACACTTGTTACAGCATTTTAAATTTGTTTTGAACATTTTTCCAGTAAGCAATGAAACAAAATGCATGAACCAATAATGACAAAACTGCCCAATTTAGAACATTTCTCATAAAAGTCTACTCAGACTTTTACAATCCACCAGTATCAGTAAATAAACAAGTAAATCCAAAAAATGGAATGGAGTCCACTGGCAAGTATATAGCAACGCAGAATGGTAAAAACAGTCCTTTATTAGAATAAAGTATTCACCAACATAAAATAATAAGTAATTTTGTCTGCAATTATACAATTCAGGAGACTTTATCAAACAAGAACTGAACATTAATGCAGAGTTTAAATACTAAAAACACTGAAAATCTCCCTCCCAAATGACATACTTCCTGGCAGAGCACAAAGTTCTAATTAAAGAAACAGTATCTTCCTGGCAAAGCACAAAGTTCTAATTAAAGAAACAGTGTATCTAAAAAGAACATTGAGCTAAAAACCATATACAAGTGCAAATCGCATGCATAAAATAATAATAAATAATAAATAAATAACTAATATATATTGGCAGTACTCTAATAAATATAAACAACAATAATTGTTCATATAATTATGCAACTCCCAACAAAGGATAAGCAAATGCACAATAAACATGGAATTCTAAATTAGGTTCCATATAACAAAGTATTAGCAGCTTTGTAAAAACACGCCCTAAGCTCTTCTATGAGAATTTAGCAACTGTCATGAACATGTGCAACATATGGTTTAAATGCTCGTATTACATAGGTTAAAACTGTTTTTTTTTTTAAATATATATTTTTAATACAGTGAGACAACTAAATGGGAAGAAATTCGGGCAATCAAAATATATACTAGAACACCACCGCCTTCTCCGATAGTCTAAGAAGCCAATGCTTAAATATGTAAACATAAAACTTATCTCATATAATGCAACAATATGTAAACCTAATAAATACCAATTAAATAAATAACTAATAGTTAAAAAATAACTGAATACTTAAAAGGTGTATTTCCATTAGTCTCTACCTAATGCTTTTATTTTTAGCAAACTACTAATGGAAATGTTATCATTTAAGCCTGGCAAACATGCAGCATTCAAGCGCAACTTCCAGGCTAGTTCTACTTTTTCTAAATAGTATGGCCAAGCACCTCCCCTAGTGGAATAGGCCATACTTTCCAGTATAAAAAAATAAAATAGTGTTCTGGGTATATATTAATATGTTTAGCTAATGCATTATGGTCGTGGCCATCACGAATATCCCTTAGGTGCTCACCTATTCTATTTTTCAACTTTCGTTCAGTTTTACCAATGTAAAAACATGAGCAAAGTACACATAGGGCACAATAAACAATTCTCTCCGTGTTACAAGAGAATTTACCACTGATCCAATTCCATTGACTTCTACAACTTCAGCTTCAAGTATATTGCTACAAAACTTGCATCTTCCACATTTATACATATGTCCCCTACTTCGTTTTGGTGCATGATGTTCAAATATATTTTTCAAACAGCAGCCTTTCTTATATACACAAATCGGACCTTCCCCAAGAATATTTACCATATCCTTGTCATTGCATATGAATTCCCAGTTCTTATTTACTATACTTTTAATCTTATATGCATCCCTACTAAAAGTAGTTATAAAACTATTCTGATATGATTTATTAATATCAGCCACCATATTGTCAATAAGGTTTGCAGGACCTGAGTCAGGTAAAACTAATGACTCATTAGTGCTAAATTCTATTCCCCCAACTTCTTTAATTTTCAGAATAGGTACAAAATTACCTTCCTGTCTCTTATTAACCACTTCATTCATTATTTGATCAATTAGTTTCACTGGATATTTCCTTCTAATGAACATCTGTTTAAGAATGTCGCATTCCGCTAAAAATGTATAACATTCAGTAGTCATCTGGGCTGCACGCACAAACTGTCCATTAATTACAGCCTGTTTTTGGTAAAATGGATGACTACTACTAAAATGCAGAAAACTGTTTGAATATGTGTTCTTACAAAATATTTTAGCAACAAAACAATTTAATGCTTCATTCTTTGCTAACAAAACGTCTAAATAAGAAATGCTGTCATTACCTATTGAATGTGATAATTTTAAAAATGTGGTAGTGCCATTAATAAAAGTAATAAAAGCATCAATCAAATCCATTGGTCCATTCCACAAAATAAATATATCGTCCAAATAACGAACACATGTTTTACAGAATGGATAATATTGGGATGGGAAAACGAAGTGTTTCTCCCACTCCAACATAATAATATTGGCATACAAGCCACCACATGCAGATCCCATTTTGACACCTCATTCTGTAAAAAGTACTCACTCTCAAACCAAATAAAATAGTTTCTTACTACAATATCCATCATTTATTCATATAAGTTAATTTTGTCCTGACCAATGTGCTTTGTTTGCAGGTACTCACAAAACCATTGAAGTCCTATTTCATGGGGAATAACACTATACAAGTTGGTAGCATCTATAATGATGAATGAATAGTCATTACTATATTCAATTTTATCTATTTTCTTTAATAAATCCCATGAGTCAATACATATATTGCGTTCATTCCATACTAGCTGGCTTAGGGCTTTATCAAGATACTTAGCTAGTGGAAATGTAATAGAGCCCCGGGCATCCACAATGGGCCTCATAGGTGGCTGATGGACATCTTTATGGATTTTTGGGGCCCCAAAAATAGTTGGAATAATTGGGTATTCCACCGTTAAATAATGTAGCTCATTAATAGAAATCAAACCGTCAATGAACATGTCCTGTATGAATCCTTTAACTCTCCTATATGCCCCATTCATTTCATTGAGGGAACTCTTAGTGTAAGTATCCGTATTCAAGATATCCAACATTTTGTTATTGTAGTCAACTGTATACATGATAACTACCCCGCTTCCTTTGTCTGGTTTCATAATCCTCACACCATTATTCTCCATCAAAAACGCAAGTTTAGATTTTTCCTCATCATTTAAGTTAGTATATACCTTGTTTAAACCAGACTTTCTATTCCTCACCCTATTCAAGTCCTGAATGTCCAGCTCACAAACCTTTTCAAAAAATACCAATGTAGGGTGTAAGGGCGGATTAAAAGTGCTGGAGATTCTGAATGGGTCTTTCAAACGCTCTACGTTATTAAACATAATATTAAGATTTAATTTTCTAACATATTGCTTCAAGTCCATTAAAGTGTGGACTAAGTTCATGGATTTATCCAGTACAAATGTAAAGCCATTAGCAAAAATGTCACAAATAGTCACATTAAAGAATAAATCAGTATAATTATAAGTTTGAAGTCTTTTACAGAATTGAAGTGCAGTGTTAATGGCGGTAAAATACTACCATTGCTGTTCATCATGTTGTTTAAAACCATTGCCTCAGATGGGGCAACATCAATCGCCCCCTCCGAGGATTCCTGTTCTGACCCCTGTTGTTCATTCCCCCCTCCCTCTTTGAAAGTTGTTGTATTGGCCCCTCTGCTGTTGTTGTGGTCTTTGTTGATTCATTAGACGCTCTGAGCACCTCAATGGTGGATATTGTTCTTCATCTAAAAAATGTTCTTCTTCAAAGGTGTCCATCTCTGTCACCTCGTTGAAAGTTCTAACACCATTCCCTTGTTGTTCACTACTTCTTTTATGTTGCTGCCAAACTTGTGGGGGGGGGGGTTAGGGTATGCTAAGTTGTCAGCATATTCCTGCTTATCCCTAGCCAACTTCTTCATCTTCCTCTTTTTAATAATAAGCATTTGTTCTTCTATGCTCCAGAAGATGCAACAATATTCAAATTTGTTGTTTGTAAAGGCAAAGTTTTATACAATTCATTTATCTAATTTTGTCACTTCAGAATTCAACGAATCAATCATTCTGTTATTATAGTCAATAACCATTTGCATATATTCGAACCCAAATCTATCAAATAGTCCTAACAAGTCTTTATGAAAATCGATACCTGCAACCAGTCCTGTAGGAAAACACCACATCCTAAGGCCTTTTGGTACAGTTCTCTGTTTAAGGCACTCCTTAAAAAACTGGTTATCCATTTGTGTCTTTTTTATTTTTAAAAGGTACTGATCTAGTTCATTAAGTTGATCCTGTAATGTCATACTAGTAACTTTTGCACTATTCCCTAATATGCAATCATTCTTTAACCACTCAGATAGTGTGGGTGTTTTATCTATTGTCCAGTCTTAGTGATGGTGTAGAGGTACTAAAAGCTGTTGCCTGTCCTTCATCATTACCCGAGCTTTGCGCTCCCATGTTATTCACCGAAATAGAAGCACCTGGTGACGGGTGTGTAGTCATCTGGGAAAGAGTATTTTGCTCTAACCGATCCATATGGTTCACATTAATTGTTGAATTAAAATAGACAAGTTACTAATCGATCTATTTGATTCCCCACTCATTTGTGGGTCACCTGTAGATACACTGCCAGACCTCGACTCCCTACCAAATGACTAATACGTGATAGAAAAGAAACCAACAATTAAATCAAAAAACGGAATGGAATCCACTGACAAGTATATACCAATGCAGAATGGTAAAAACAGTCCTTTATTAGAATAAAAATGATTATCAGTATTCACCAACATAAAATAATAAGTGCTTTTGTCTCCAATTATACAATTCAGGAGACTTTATCAAACAAGAACGGAACATTAAAGCAGAGTTTAAATACTAAAAACACTGAAAATCTCCCTTCCAAATGACATACTTCCTGGCAGAGCACAAAGTTCTAATTAAAGAAACAGTGTATCCTCCTGGCAAAGCACAAAGTTCTAATTAAAGAAACAGTGTATCTAAAAAGAATATTGAGCTAAAAACCATATACAAGTGCAAATCATATGCATAAAATAATAATAAATGTTTGTGTCTTTCGGCTTTTCCTGGTTAGGAGTCGCCACAGCGGAACTCCAGTCCGCTAATGATTGGCAGTTGATTTTTACGTACTGGCTTGCCAGGCCTGATGCACAACCTTCAACGAAGGTACGCCCATTCACGCATGTCTCCATGCAGAAGACGCTCTAGCTGAGAATCGAACGGGACAGCGTCTTACTGTGAGGTGACAACGCTACCGCAGCACCACCACCGCAAAATAGTAATAAATATTAAATAACTAATATATATTGGCAGTACACTAATAAATGTAAACAACAGTAATTGTTCATGTATAATCATGCAACTCCCAACAAAGGATAAACAAATGCACTATTTAGTTGGTATTTATTAGGTTTACATATTGTTGCATTATATGAGATACGTTTTATGTTTACATATTTAAGCATCGGCTTCTTAGACTATCGGAGAAGGCGGTGGTGTTCTAGTATACATTTTGATTGCTCGAATTTCTTCCCATTTAGTTCTCTCACTGTAATAATAATATATATTAAAAAAAAAACAGTTTTAACCTATGTAATACGAGCATTTAAACCATATGTTGCACATTTTCATGACATTTGCTAAATTCTGTCATATAAGAGTTTAGGGCGTGTTTTTACAAAGCTGCCAATCTGGAACCTAATTTAGAATTCCATGTTTATTGTGCATTTGTTTATCTTTTGTTGGGAGTTGCATGATTATACATGAACAATTATTGTTGTTTATATTTATTAGAGTACTGCCAATATATATTAGTTATTTATTTATTATTTATTACTATTTTATGGATGCGATTTGCACTTGTATATGGTTTTTAGCTCAATGTTCTTTTTAGATACACTGTTTTTTTTAATTAGAACTTTGTGCTTTCCCAGGAAGATAGACTGTTTCTTTAATTAGAACTTTGTGCTCTGCAAGGAAGTATGTCATTTGGGAGGGTGATTTTCAATGTTTTTAGTATTTACCCTCTGCTTTAATATTCAGTTCTTGTTTGATAAAGTCTCCTGAATTGTATAATTGGAGACGAAAGCGCTTATTATTTTATGTTGGACGTTGGTGAACACTGATAATCGTTTTTATTCTAATAAAGGACTGTTTTTACCATTCTGCGTTGGTATATATTTGCCAGTGGACTCCATTCCGTATATTTGCCAGTGGACTCCATTTCGTTTTTTGGATTTACATCTTGATTTCTTTTCTATCATGTATTAGTATCAGTAAATATATGCACAATCTGCAGAAGTAAAAGTCATCTAAATAATTCCATATTAAAGAGATCTGTAGCTAATGAAGAGGTTGCTGCTAGCAAACAACTTTACAGGTCCTTACATTGCATTTGTATAATGTGAGGAAGCCAGAGCACCCAGAGGAAACCCAGACAAACACAGGGAGGACATGCAGACTCCACACAGAAGGCACTTCAATCGAGAATCGAACCAGAGAACCTCTCACTGTGAGGCAACAACACTACCACTGCACCATCCAAATTTTAAGAGAAACAGACCGAAAGTATGAGCCAAGCATTCCAAACATTCACACGCACACACACACACACACACAAATGAAGTGGCAGAAATGGAAATTGGTTATGAAATTCAAATGCAATGTAACGTACTAAGGACCTGTTCTTGGTAATCCACTTCATCAATAAATGATGGAAAACGTAACTGGTAAATTCACACACTTCAAATATGCACAACATGGTCCTGTGAACTGAATGGGACTGCAGCAGCAAAAATAAGGCAGTAATGGATGCCTGCTCAACAACAGCAAAAGTAAACCAGTTTGCAACATACCTCCCATGAATAAATGAAGTGGCAGAAACAGAAATGGTTCTGTAATTCAAAATGCAACACAAGGACCTGTTTTGGTAATTTATTACCTTAACCCCTCTAATTCATCAATAAATGTTCAGCATTCATCAATAAATGTGCAGCAGATGGAAAATGTAACTGGCAAATTCACACACTTCACCTGTAAATGGAATGGGACTGCAGCAAAAGTAAAGCAGTAACTGACATCAATAAAAGTTTTCTGTGCTCTGTTCTCATCACATGGGAAACATAACTGGTAAATTCAAACTATGCACAGCATGATGGTCCTGTCTGTGAATGGAATGGGGCTCCAGCAGCAAAAGTAAAGCAGTAATGATTTGATGCCTGCTCAGCAGCAGCAAAAGTAAAGGAGTAATGGGCATCAGTAAAAGTTTTCTTACCAATAACGGACATCAATAAAAGTTTTCTTACCTATATATAGTATCTGTGTGCTCCGTTCTCATTTACAAAGTGGAAGTTTTCCTTGCCTAGACATGGCACACACACACACACACACACACACACACACACACACACACACAGTATCCACATCCTGTCTGTCTGTGTTCTACCTGAACGGCAAAAATGAAATCCACACACCTACCTTAGCATAAGTCCGACGACGAAATCCACACACCCCAGTCCCTACCTTATGCTACTGGTTCTGCATGGCAAAATTGTTCTGCTCGAACGGCAGAAAGTAAAGAATGGCTTCTGCATGGCAAAATTGTTCTGCCCAAATGGCAGAAAGTAAAGTACATCCTGTCCATGTTCTGCCCGAATGGCAGAAAGTAAAGTACATCCACAAGTTTCTGCATGTCACTTCTGCCCAAATGGCAAAAGTAAAGTAAATCCCAAACGGCTTCTACTGCATGGCAAAATTGTTCTGCCTATACGGCTTCTGCATGGCAAAATTGTTCTGCCCAAACAGCAGAAAATAAAGTACATCCTGTCTGTGTTCTGCCTGACTGGCAGAAAGTAAAGTAAATCCTGTGAAAGTAAAGTAAGCATGGTAGCTTAGTAAATAACGGCAGTCCTATTCAAAGATGCGCGGCATGCTGACAGAGCTGACATCATCGCGCATGTGATGGCATCACCTCCGAAAGCATGGAAATTTAAAAAATAGATCCGAAAAATCAGAAATAATGGGTAGCCACTTGGGAATCATGGCACCCCATTATTGGGACCCCAAAACTCTGTAAAAAAATTAGTTATTTGAGCCAGTTGAGAGGTCTGGAGGATGCTGCATATTTTGGATGTGCACAGACAAATTAGAATTTATTTGGATCAGACTAAGACTATTTGTAAATCTGATCAATTATTTGTTTCTTTTCATCTTAGATGTTTGGGTATAGCTGTATCCAAGCAAACTGTTTCTTCTTGGATTTCTAAGGCTATTCCCTTTTGTTACAACTTTCATGGCAAGAGCCTTCCTTCTTCAGTCATGGCTCATTCTACTAGAGTAGTGGCTTCTTCTAGTGCTTTTTTCAAGGGTTTAGATACTGATTCTATTCTTGAAGCAGCTAGCTAGTCTTCTGTGCACACCTTTACTAAACACTACAAGTTGGGTGGTATCTCTATACCTAGGGCCAGTTTCACTAGTGCTGTTCTCTATGGCTTCAAAGGGCACTCTTCTTCTTCTCGTTCTCCCTCCCAAGTTTCCTTTCGAGCTTTGGCACTCCCAAATGTTATGAACACTGCAGCAGTGAATGTAAGGACATAGTACAGTTGTGTAAAATCTTACCATAATGGTAGATGTCCTTGCCTTCACTGCTGCAGTATTCACTCTCTCCCTCCTTCCCCCAGTCCTTTCCTTCCTGAATGTACAGGTTACTTCCTGGATTCCTTGGACTGGTGTTCCTACTGGGGCAATCAGTTCTGTTTATGCTAAGCCTGAAGATCACCTTTATGCTCTACAGTATGCAAGGAACATTTGAGTGACATTCAGGTGTACCTTTAAATGCAACAGGAAGTCTTTCATATACTGGCCAGACGACAGGCTGCCATGGCAGGGAATCCTGAATGTTATGAATACTGCAGCAGTGAAGGCAAGGGCATCTACTCTTATGGTAAGCATACCTCTCAACTGTACAGTTTTTTACAGCATGTCCAGATTTATGATTCATATTTTTGGTCTATTCTTCATAAAAGTGTGGTTTTGTTTTTGCAAATTAGTGGCAACTCATTAAATATTGAAGTCAGAAAATAAAGACAGAAATTTCAGTTTCAGACTTCACACCCTTCAAAACAATTCATGCTAATGTAAAACCTATTATTCTATCAACTTTCAAAGTTTGCAAGAGCAATATTTAACAATTGTCCCTGTTTTGGGGCATTTGATCCACTTTTACTTATGGCTTTGTCCAGATTTCTTGGTCTAAGAGGTTGAGAGGTATGATGGTAAGATTTTCCAAAACTGTACTATCTTGCTTTGAGGTCTGACCCAAGTCACGTTTGAACCTTCAGCCAAGACAGACCTTAAGTTGTTGTCCTGGAAAACTATTTTTAGTTGCTATTGCATCAGCTAGACAAGTGTCTGAACTCCGACTCTTTCCTCCAAGCCTTCTTATCTTGTTTTCAACAAAGACAGGGTTTATTTATGGACCAACTCATCCTTTCTGCCTAAGGTGACTTCTGAGTCTAATATTAACCAGGTCATTAACCTGCCAGTTTTCTTTTCAGATTTCTCTAATAAGGGAGAAAACATGCTCCATCTTTTGGATGAACACAGACCTATCTTCATTGGACCAAAGATTTCAGGAAGACTGGCCAATTGCTTGTATCCTTCTCAGCGAATAGATTGGGCATGGCAGTTTCTGAAGTTACTTTGGCCATATGGTTAACTGATCGTATATCCTTTGTTTATAGCTAAAGAGGGTTATCTTTGCCTAAGCTCCCTAGAGTTCATTCCACAAGGTTTATGGCTGTCTCCTCAGCCTTTTGTTAAAGAACATCTATAGATGACATTTGTGCAGCTGCCACTTGGTCCACTACTCATACCTTTATTGCTCCATTACAAATTGGATTTGGTTTCTAGAAACAAAGCTGCCTTTGGCTCCAAAGTACTCTGAAATATCCTTCCATGAGGACCACCCAGGGTTCATCTAGCTAGAAACTCTGTCCCATCAGTTGAGGAATGAACGAAAATGACAACACCTGATAAAAAAGTTATATACTCACCCTAAATATATATCTGTGTTGTCCATTTTCATTCCTCTTCAACTTCCTACTTTCCTAGCCCCCTTCCTTTTGCCCCTGGAGAGACCTAAGGGGTAATACTTTGTGAACCTCTGCTCCTTGTTTGAGGCCAAGTTCTGTCTCTTGCCATCTATTCCTTTTTAATTTCCTTAAGGTATTATCCATGCCTTACTGGGAGGCAGCAATCTCAATCTTGGGTATGTTGGGTTAGTGAAGCATTATAGGTAAAGGCAGGAGCTCAAGAGTTGGATCCAAGGATCTGGAAGAAGCGGCCAAGTCAGATCCAAGTTGGATCTGAGACCCCATCAGTTAAGGAGGAATAAAAATGGACAACACATATGTATCATTATGGTGAGTACATAACTTTTTTTTCTAAACTAGACACAGTTTTGTGTCTGAATAGTTGATATTACCACAATTCTATACACTGAGGGTGTAATTAACTAATATCAAATTCAGTAGTGACCTGCACTGAAATCTCTGCAGGTAGTCTAGTAGTCCAGTGTCTATTTTTTTTTTTGTATCTGAGTATCCTGTTATTGCAGGTGAGTGACATATGACCTTTGTTATGTAGGTTCCAAATCTAGAGTTTCACAATCATTTCAATGCCATAGGCTGGCATGCTACATTATATACACTGCTGGATAGGACAGGTATGGAACTGAAAGAGTAGTTGACTCTTAGGAAATTGAATTCTGCCTTATCACTGCCATTGTTTATTCCTCAAATCATGTAAGTTTGAGGTTTACCAAACAATATACACACACACACACATTAATAACATGGCTATATTTACATCTGAGTATTTAGTCCCTGTTATGATTCAGTACTAGACATGATCCATTGGTCTGCAATCTGCATGGCCATCATTGCTATAGTCACTTAGATATAATTTTGTCATGCTGAAATTTTACTTGCCTGCTGATGTAAATATACAGCCTCAGATGTTTGTTGTCTAAGAATTAAGATATTGATTCAAATATTACACAACCTGATCACTTCCACCTTGTAGTGCACTTAAAATTGAAAATGTTTTTCAGACAAAGCACTAGGCTTAAAAATGTAAGGTACACATTAGGATAGCAGCATATATTCCATGGTATTTGTTTTCATTCTTAAAAATTACCAGATATAAAACATTTATTCCCTGGTGGCCCCAGGATTCATGGGAATGAATGTAATACCTCACACATGCAGCTCCATATTTCATAACTTTTGTAACATAAGGGAGTATTCTGCATTATGGGAAAGAATACTGAAAGCTAGGTTAAGAAGGGAGGTGATGATTAGCGATCATATTGTTTCATGCTGGGAAAGAGCACTACGGATGCAATATTTGCTGTGAGACTGTTGATGGAGAAATATAGGGAAGGTCAGAAGGAGTTGCATTGTGTCTTTGTGGACTTGAAGAAAGCATATGATAGGGTGTCTAGAGAGGAGTTGTGGTATTGTATGAGGAAGTTAGGAGTGACAGAGAAGTATGCAAGAGTGGTACAGGATATGTATGAGGGTAGTGTGACAGTGGTGAAGTCTGCAGTGGGAGTGACAGATCCGTTTAAGGTGGAGGTGGGATTAAATCAAGGATCAGCTCTAAGCCCTTTCTTATTTGCAATAGTGATGGACAGTTTGACAGACGAGATCAGACAGGAGGCCCCGTGGACTATGATGTTTGCAGATGACATTGTGATCTGTAGTGGAGTAGGAACCAGGTTGAGGAGACCCTAGAGAGGTAGAGATATGCTCTAGAGAGGACAGGAATGAAGGTCAGCAGGACTAAGACAGAATATGTGTGTGTGAATGAGAGGGAGGATAGAGGAATGGTGAGGATGCAGGGAGTTGAATTGGTGAAGGTGGATGAGTTTAAGTACTTGGGATCAACAGTTCAGAGTAATGGTGAGTGTGGAAGAGAGGTGAAGAAGAGACTACAGGCAGGGTAGAATGGGTGGAGAAGAGTGTCAGGAGTGATTTGTGACAGACTGGCACCAGTAAGAGTGAAAGGGAAGGTCTACAAGAGGGTAGTGAGACCAGCTATGTTGTATGGGTTGGAGACGGTGGCATTGACAAAAGGGTAGGAGTCAGAGCTGGAAGTGGCAGAGTTAAAGATGTTAAGATTTGCACTGTGTGTGACAAAGATGGACAGGATTAGGAATCAGTACATTAGAGGGTCAGCTCAGGTTGGACGGTTTGAAGACAAAGTCAGAGAGGCGAGATTGCGTTGGTTTGGACATGTGCTGAGGAGGGATGATGGGTATATTGGGAAAAGGATGCTAAGGATGGAGCTGCCAGGTAAGAGGAAAAGAGGAAGGCCTAAGATAAGGTTTATGGACGTGGTGAGAGAGGACATGCAGGCGGTTGGTGTGACAGAGCAATATGCAGAGGACAGGAAGAAATGGAAACAGATGATCCGCTGTGGCAACCCATAACGGGAACAGCCTAAAGAGAAGATGAAGTAATTACATTGCAGAATGAAAAAAGCATGTAAGGATCAGATGAGAACATCAGTGTGGGGAATAGAAAGAAAAAGAAATAGTATAGTAGCTTAGACAGTGTTGGTGGGGTCTTTTCGTCAAGACAGGATGTCAAAGAAAATACTTCAAAAGACCAAAAGCATAAGGTTCAGTTCAGGTATCTTTATTCTTGCACAAGGAGACAAAAAATGCAGTTACAGAGTTTGTCTGACTAAAATCAGGAAGTGTCACAATTATTATACCTTTCTTTCAAGGCATTGCCCACTACGGCTGACGTAGCAGACCACCAGTTCACAATTCTGTTACTTTACAGATGTTTCTCACATTTCTAGCTGACTCTTCAAAGTTTAAAAAAGATTTTTCAGTAAACAGGATGGCCTTGACGACCACCGGTCAGTTATAACTTTCTTGCTATGTGATGTTACAAGTCTAGGTACTATGGCTAATTTGAGCACAATGAGTACAGATTTCTGAAGCAGTTCATTGTTTATAGTATCTAACTTTCTTGCAGCTTGTGCACTTTTTCATTAGCACGAACAGAGCTTATTGTCCATAATGAATGGATCTACAGAAATTATTATTATTCTCCATTTAATTTCCTGACCTAGCAGAAAATCACCTGCTTTCTTTATTTATAAATCACGAATGCTCGAATAGGATAAAAATCATAAATGGTACCCGACAAGGCTGCCCATTATCTCCCATCTTATTTAATCTTTACTTGGAGCCTTTATTTTTACACCTTAAGCAAAATGTTTTTTTATAATTCTCCTGTACTGTATGGAATAAAGGTTAGGATGGCTGCCTATGCAGATGATTTAAACATATATTGTACCACACCTGTTTCCGATACTGAAAAAATATTAGCTGCAATAGAAATCTTTGAGAGAATTTCCAATTACAAGCTAAATTTTAAAAAATCTAAAATATTCCCATTAAAGACACCCACACCTTTTTCAATGCTACCATTAATAGGACAAGTATTGACGGAAGAAAAGATAAAATATCTGGGAATTGTCTTCTCAACTGAAAATAGAGATTTTTTTATTAACAATGTAAAGTCAACTACAGATCAAATAACATTGGATCTTGAAAGATGGAGTAGATTGAAGTTACCGATGATGGCAAGAGCAGCTATCATAAGAATGAATGTTCTTCCTAGAATGTTATATATTTTTAGAGCTGCACAACTCAGAATTACCAAAACATTCTTCAAACAGCTTCATATAAGATTGGGAAGATTTCTTTGGGATCCTAGGAAGACGAGAATTTCATATGAAAAATTGATGGCTCCAAAAAATAAGGGGGGGGGGCTGGAATTACCGGATTTCGAAATGTACTATTTAGTGATTCAGGCCAATAGGATTTTAAAGACGTCTTACTGATAGTGATAATAGAAAATGGACACCCAAATGGGTGCTCTTAACGCATAAGCATATAAATGAAGTGGGAGTCAATGCTAAAGCATTACCCTTTTTAAATAATTGGACAATGAGTAAATATAAGCTAATGGAGCACATCAAAAGTTATGTAACGGCAATTCAAACTCTTTTCTCTTCCTTAAATTTACTAAAATATATGATGGTTTTCCAACCATTTCATAGGAACCCAAATTTAACAATTGGTGGTCAATTGATTGATCTAAAGAAATTCCCTTTAATCATGGAGTTAACTGTACTCGATTTATATCCTTTTCTAGGAGTACCAGTACAGGATATTTTAAAAGAAATAGAACTCCCTATTTCCTATTTAATTATAGTAAGACAGCTAAAAGACTTGGTTATAAACTATTTTAACAACTTTGAAATGAAAGGGGAAGATTTAATAATTTCTCGTAATCTATGGGAAGCGCTGTTGCAGGATAGAAAATATATAACCAGCATATAAATTGATAAAAGAGAGGAAGTATAATAATTATATTCTTTTATCGAGTTACTGGAGAGAGAAATTGATATTCCCAGACGACAATAAGATATTGGAGGCATTTAAATTAACATTAAAGTCCATATCCCTTCAGAAATTGGTATTTACGCAGCTGATGATATTTAACAATGCATACTATACTGTCTCACTTTGCACAAATTTGATCGAAGAATTCACCCATATGCCCACATTGCTTTGATCAGACAGCAGATTTGCTTCACATGTTCTGGAGTTGTAAGTGCATTTATAAATTGTGGAATTCATTAAAATTGCAGTTACAAAAAATGGGTTACCAAAATTCAACACTCTCTTGGGAGTTTATGATTCTTCATATTCCCGGAGAATCTAAATAAATCAAAAACGATTGTAATTATGAATATTTGCCTATTAATGAAATTATATATAGCCACAAATTGGTTGAACCCAGCCCAGACATCATGGGAAAAATTCAGATTGTTGGCAATAAAACACATCTTAGCGCATAAACTGTTAATTAGTGATCACAAGAAAAATATCAACAACATAAAAATCTGGGAGCAAATTTTTAATATTATTTTGGCTTAAGAGGTTACTATCCACTTTTTCTCGGGAACCAGAATATAGTCTAAATCAACCTTAGATTAGATAGAAAATGTACAGAAAAGACAGATTGTTGGCTTGGATTTGTTAATGTTGGATTTTTTTTTTTTTTATTATTTTCCTTTTGATTGTGAGTGCTGTACCTTTGATCAATACATGAGGTTAATATATATGTGAAATTAACCAATGGAAGCATTTTGTATATATTGTATATAATGTGTGAATTTGTAATATGGTTGTGAAAAATAATAAAAAATGATTATTGAAAAAAAAAAGAAAATCACCTGCTTTCCAGTACATTTCCAAAGCATAAACATGTATTTTGCTGTGCTAGCAAACTAGGTCAGAGTGCATCTTGCAGTGTCAGAAAGCACAATTTCAGAAAAGCATGTTTTCAGTTTCAAATAGAACTAATGCTGCATATAGAATAAAAACGTGTTAATCTTCCCTTATTTAAAATAAGCATTACACACATATGTTATTACATATTTTTCTAACAGGAGCATTCAGTTAAGATACATTAAATGAGTGCTATTTTGACACAATGTCAAGGCTGAAGTGGCACTCAAGGAATTAAAGGGAAGAAATTCTATTGGGAGGACTGGCTTTACTGTCTTAGGGGAAAAGTGGCAAGTTCAGTTTCAGGCAGCCTTGTCCCACCTGACTGTGAACAACATTATGGATACTGCTAAGATAATACAGAAACCTATTATATATCTGTCCATGATAAGCTGTCAAAAGATAAAGAAGGATGCAGGATTATGCTTACAAGTCTTTTGGTTTCAGTAGTCCAAGTCCTGTCTGTAGAGCTTATATAAGTTAAACATAAAATAATACGAGTTGCTCTTCTTTCAATACCAGAGACCATATTTAGAAATGTGTTATACAATAACATATAAACTCTTTTATTTTGACTTTAAATTACGATGTTTGGTTCAGTATATACTGTATGTGTTGAATAGGACAGTTTAAAGAAAAATAAAAGCCACTTTACCTATTGTCTTTACAATTCTACATTTCTACCATTATGCTTTTGTATAATCCATGTATTATTTTTTGCTTTTGGGCAGTTCTTCACATTTTACTGTGCATTTGCATTATAGGTGTAACAGTCTTCTCATCCAAACTTAAGGTTTGATTTAAATGTACCCTTACTGCTGAGTGACTGTAGCAGAGTACAGTAGGAAAAAAGACTGTTTAGTGTTACATCTTGTAGCCATTAGAGCATTTGTATTTAATATATACCTACACAATCACTTTTGTCTGTGTTTGTATTTTTATATTTCACTAATATTCCTGGATGTGTGTGGTCATTCATTTAGGTCACTCTGATTTAAGCATTCTTCTAGTTTGACTTCTGGTCTGCATGGTTCTGTTTTTAATGTCCTCCTACATCATATAAATCATGGTTTAAAAATAAAATTCTGAGGGTGGTACTTTCTCAGCTTAAGAGCTATATGCAATGTTAGTCATTAGATCGCTGCAGCAGCCTTAGCTATGTGGTGTTATATCCAGCCCAGGATATAATATCAGGTAATCTTCTAAAGTTTAAGAGCACCTTCCATGTGCCCAGGCAATTAACAACTTAGGAAGAACTGTTTAAAATCAGTACTTTGGATGCAAAGTCCATCAGAGCTTTCTTGCCGTTAAAGAACACTCCTCTTGTAGGCTTTTAAGGATCAGTGGATCTCTAGCATTTCTCCATTACTTGGCAGATAAGTTCCATTTGAGGGAAAGAAATCCACTATTAATTTTATGGCTAAAACAGTACTTTTCTGACAAAATGTTTTTTTTTTTTGTTAGAAATTTATATATCTTGGACTGCCAAGTGACATTTGTATCAGTTAAAAATATAGTTATTTTATTGGATTGAGTGTAAACTTTTGTTTTTCCAAAGTTTACCTAATATTTCTTAATAGTAATTTAAAAATTGCTTTTAGTGGCTGGGGTAAGTGCATGTTGTACCTGTTATGGTGTTTTGCTGCTAAAACACTACTTTTTAATACTTACTATATACCAACTGCTGCTGCTGTCATTACCCAGGTTTCAGGCATCTTTCTCAGCATTGCCATGAAACTACTTAGCTGTTCTTGGTTCTTCTTTCCCTTGATCACAAAAAGAACATTTCCAGACAGCCTTCACCTGTTCAGAAGGCTGCTGCTTTGCCTCAGCTACAGATGGGTGACCCTAAGGTGGCCATTTCTGGTTCCTCAGACCAGTCATAGTCTTCCTTGGGTTCATCTGGTGTAGTCCTTTTACCCATCGTGGACCAGGGGTTAGAAATGTCCTCTGCAGATCTTGAAGTGCCACTGGTGGACATGGGAGAATTACTTTTATCAGCCTCATAGAAAGGAGCAAGGAAAGCTTCTCTGCCTAGCAAGACTAAGATGCCTGTTCCCTGAAGTGATGCCCCTGATAGGAGTCTGTCTGAGTCTATGGATCTTCATATTAAAAGTAACCAAAAGTCATATAGGATCATAGGAGGTTACTAGGCTAATGGCTCCAGGGCCCTTACAAGCCTAGCCAAGTTCAACCCATGTTCCCAAGGGTGTCTGGTTGAAGCAGACACTAAAATCAGCACCTATTGCCCCTGTCCAAGGGGGACACAGGTAGAACCCCTGGAGTAAATTTCCAGCTATCAATCCAGTCATCCAAATTACGCTTAAATATGGCCAACAAGGGACTTTAACATGAATAGGAAGCCTGTTTCAAAGGTTGGGCAATCTGTGTGACAAATATGTCTCTCCAGCAGGTTCTGTTGATATCACATACCAGAATAAGGTCCTTTGAGTGAGTGACCCATGTGCCATTTGACTTGAGAATATGCAGCATTTCCATTAAAGCTGGGTCAGAGATTGCTCTATATGCAAGGCACGTTACCTCTGAGCAATCTGTACAACAGAGTAAAGTGACAGTGATTTCAGTCTGTCTGCATAAGACAGATCTTGAAGACCCTGAATTTTCTGTGTAAAGAACCTTTGTGGTCTCTCCAATTGCTGAAGGTGTTTGGAAAGGAACATATCAAAGGGAGCATTGTAGTATTATTGGCCAGATAAGGGAAGAGTACAGGGGGGTTATTACCTCTTTTTTTCTGAAGGCAATGCAGAGTAATATAAAATGCCCTTCTTACCACTGTGGAGACATGGTGATTGAATTTAAGGTCGCTGTCAACCTGTGTGCCCAGATCTCTCATTACTGACTGTGTGTAGGGTATTGCTATTGATGTAGTAGTTTGAAGGAACATCGCCCTTGCTGAAGGGGATGATAAAGTATTTTTTGCATTAAGTTTAAGACCATGGCTTTCACACCAGTCATTAGTCTATGTAAGGCTTTCTTGGAGGCTGTTGACATCACTAGGGGGTTTCAATGATCGCTCCCAGTTTGCAGTCATCAGCAAACTTTGCCAGCCACAGTCCTTTAGTTTTAGCCTGTACTTCGGAGAAGTAGATTCTGAACAGTAGGGGTCCCAGAACCAATCCCTCTGAAACACCACTGGTTATGAGTCTGGTGGAGGAGGTATTTATTATATTTCACTGTATCTGTTAACTTTAGACAGAGACTTAAAGAAAAAGACTGAGATGAGCAGGTGCCAAGTCACTGTTAGATCAGTAAAGCAATTGTTTGAAGAGGTTCCGAATACCTTTTATTTATCAAGAGGTCCCTGGGATACTTTACTTGAAGTACTGTCTTTACATACAAGTCCCAATTTAGCCAAAATAAAAAAATTAGATGCAAATGCTTAAGAACAAAACAGTTTTATTATGTGAGTTATCAGCAAGGCAGATTAGATACAAGCAATCTGATTAAATGCAAACATAAAATCTTTGAGACATAGTTGGTGTAGGATACTCAAAATCTACTGGTTATATATGCTGTTCACTTGACAAATCAAGTGGACCCCGTACTTTAATTCTAGTTGGAATTTATCATCCCCTTCAGCCCTTGCTGAAGGGGATGATAAAGTATTTTTTGCATTAAGTTTAAGACCATGGCTTTCACACCAGTCATTAGTCTATGTAAGGCTTTCTTGGAGGATGTTGACATCACTAGGGGGTTTCAATGATCGCTCCCAGTTTGCAGTCATCAGCAAACTTTGCCAGCCACAGTCCTTTAGTTTTAGCCTGTACTTCAGAGAAGTAGATTCTGAACAGTAGGGGTCCCAGAACCAATCCCTCTGAAACACCACTGGTTATGAGTCTGGTGGAGGAGGTATTTATTATATTTCACTGTATCTGTTAACTTTAGACAGAGACTTAAAGAAAAAGACTGAGATGAGCAGGTGCCAAGTCACTGTTAGATCAGTAAAGCAATTGTTTGAAGAGGTTCCGAATACCTTTTATTTATCAGGAGGTCCCTGGGATACTTTACTTGAAGTACTGTCTTTACATACAAGTCCCAATTTAGCCAAAATAAAAAAATGAGATGCAAATGCTTAAGAACAAAACAGTTTTATTATGTGAGTTATCAGCAAGGCAGATTAGATACAAGCAATCTGATTAAATGCAAACATAAAATCTTTGAGACATAGTTGGTGTAGGATACTCAAAATCTACTGGTTATATATGCTGTTCACTTGACAAATCAAGTGGACCTCGTACTTTAATTCTAGTTGGATTAGAGAGATAGATAGAGCAGACCCAATGGGAGACTGTGTGTGGTGGGGCTTGGCCAAAAGGAGGCCACGAATGGGTGACACTAATGGTGTTTTACTATTGGACACAGAGATAAGAATGGGCCTAGAGGGAACATGTGTGAAAGATGGCACGAAAGTTGTATTATAATCAGACAAGGGGGCCAATGGCAGTTCCGAAGTATGATGTGGGAGTAGTAATAAGATGGGGGACCATTGGGAGCTCTGGCCATCAAATGCAGGAAACAAGGTAGTAGATAATTGGACATGGTATAGACATTACCCTGAACTTTTTAATTAGATAAGTGAGCATGGGAATGGGCCAATGTGGCCGAAATAGGTGGGTGCTGGAGTCGCAAGGATAACTAAGGTAGGAAGAGAGAATATGGACAAATGGTTGGGGATAAAACATCAGAAGAGAAAAATTGTGGCTGAAAGAATTAGTGCACAGAAGCAGAAAACAGATAGGGGGTATACATCAAGTGGGGTATTGGTAGCTAGATAAATGAGAGTAGAAATAATGGTATGGAAACAAGACTATGTCAAGGAAATACAAACTGACAAAGATAGTGCAACAAGCCAATAAGCCATACTGAGTCCAAATTACAATCAGGATTGTGTTAGTCCTTTGAAAAACTCAGAATACTGAGAATTAATATAGCCATGTGAAATTTGAAATAAGTCTGTTATGGACTTACAGAAATTTTATTGCAGTCAGATGGAGAGAACCATGATCCAGAGTAGTAAATTAGAACATGGAATCTGATGGGAAAAGGGCAATGGTCATTAATTAATGGAAAAACAGATATATGGTGCTGTAGTACACAAGATCACTGTATACAGTATTAGAAATAAGCAATCTAAATAAGTGTGAAAAATCATCCATCAGTTTGGTGCTGCCTAACATATTCTTTTGAGACATAGATGATGTGCGGTACTAAAAATCTATTGGTTAAATATACTACTAAAATGGTCAATCCTGTGGAACCCCGTAGTTAACTTCTAGTTGGATTAGAGATAGCATTGAACAAATGGGAGACTGTACGGGGCTCAGCAAATGGGAGGCCTTGAGCAGATGTTCCTGATGGTGTTTTCTCATTGGATGCAGGGAAGAGAAAGCAGGTTTCTTTGTGGACCTAATGTAAAAGACAGCGTGGGAGTTATATGTTAATTATATGTTAAATTAGTCAGGCACAGGGACCAATGGGAGTTCCCGATTGTGGCGCAGGAGTAGTATTAAAATTAGTCTAGCATGGGGGCCAATGGGAGCTCAGGCCATTCAAGGCAGGAAGCAAGGGAGTAGATCATTGGAAGTGGAGTAAAACATAAAAGGTAACTTTTTTTAAAATGGGGCCATAATGGGTGGATACAGGAGTTGCAAAAATGTGGAGCCAAAGGGACCCAGGGATACCTAAGGCAGGAAGAGAATAATTGTAAGGGGGAAGAAACGTAATGAAAAGTGGGTATAATGGAGTACTGGTAATGGAATGAATGTAAAAGAAACAAAAACACTTTCTGAAAAAAAAACAAATAGTATAAAGAAAAGATGTAAATACACATTAAGCAGTCAGACACATTGTGCCCCAAATAACAATCAAAATATAAATATAGTGAGCCAAAACAGCAAAGATTTGCATAGTCAAAAAACGCGTGACCCATTTTCGACCTACAAACCCAATAGGAGTGAACAGAAGTAAATATATCAAGATCAAGAGCTGCAAATCAAACTGAACATGGAACCCCAAAAGATTTATAGTGCTGTAATACACATAAAAGTCCTGTAAGTTAGACATGGAAATAGAGCATTATGAAATTGTTTCATGATATCATTCATGTATATGTTGTACAATGGAAGTAATGGGATTATTTAAAAGCCCAAGCATGTCATGAAATGCCCTCAGGTGTATAAAAATATATAGAAACATCTAAAAATAAAAATATATAACCATGTCATCCAGAGTGAAAAATGACCATAAGATACTTGCAACAGTAGGAAGATTCAACAAGGATCAATATTACATTAGAACATTAAGTAAAGATAAATAGTTGTCTAGTAAAAATGTCCAACACTGTACAGTTGGATCAGTGCTTTTGCTGGTGCTTCTTCAGATATGCCTGCAAGTGGGGAGAAACAAATATTAGGTCAACACATAAAGCACCACAAATGTGAGTAAGTTCTTAATCTAGCATGAAAATAAGGATGTAAGTAAAATTAATGGCAACATTACACCATGAAAATAGAATTAGACTCTAAATATGAAACTTTATATATCCAGCTAGTCTTAAAAGAAACCATGTGGCAAAAGTGGAGCCTTGTAACTGGAGACAACATAAGCATATGAACAGTAAACAAGAAAAAAGAAAATCGAGATAAAAAGTTGTGAAAAAACAGCTGGAGCGATCTTCATGATTAGTAGGAGGCATGGTGATATAATTTCCTTAAGTTGAGAACATTGGTAATGGACAATTGGGTGTTCAAGCCAGGCAGCACATTAGCCTCTAGTCTTAACTGCCATTCTAATTCCTTCTTTTCAAGACAGTCATTAAAGCAGCCATTTAGTTCCTTGTCTTCTAGTTTTTCCAAGACATGAAAGTGGAAAGAATCACGACCTGGGAAAATGATGCTGTGTTTCGCAAGGGCATTAAGATATTTTTTTCTGTTTAATGTCAGTTAAGTGCCTTGAGATCCTAATTTTCAGTTTATTGATAGTTTTCCCAACTGAAAATGATGAGCATTTGGAGCACTTTGCGCAGTAGATGATACCACTCGTGAAGCAATTGCTGTGACCATTGCTGTAGTACTTGTTCGAGTTTGGGCACAGGAAGCCATTAGCATTGCTCATGTAATGGCAGTAGGTACAACTAGGAGGTCCACAGCTAAGGGTGCCTTTGGATTACTCTGAACCCTGCTCAGTCTCCTTTTGGGTGTATTCAACATATAGTCCCTTATGTTTTTATTTCTTCTAATATTAAAGTTAGGTTTCTTTGGGACTGTTTGGCTAATTCCTGGGTTACTTCTCAGTTTGACCCAATTGTCCTTAATTGTCTTGATGATCTCTCTGCAGTCCATGGAATAAGGGATTGTCATAGAGGCCTCCTTTATTCTGTTTCTGTGACTTTTCCTTTGTCTGTTGTTTTCTGTATCTGATGGAAAATTGGGGTTATTCAATTTGGCCTCAGAAATAAGGTCAAGGATGTCCTTGATAAACTGAGCACTGTATCCACATGCTAGAAAGTCCATCTCCAGGTCTAGGAGATTTTTAATGAAATCTGTGAGTTGTTTTGAGACTCAAGTCACCCTAATTCCTTTAGATTTAATGACATTCTTTTTTGTGATGAGGGGATGCATACTTTGTTTATGTAATAAGAGGTTCACCCTGGTGGGTTTTCTGTAGAGGTTGTTGGATAGTGTTTTCCTCGTTTTTGAGATGGCAAAGTCTAGGAAGATGACTTTTTCTTTGTCATGGGAGTTAACAAATTTTAGGAAATTCATTGATTTATCTATATGTTTGTAGAACATCAGCAGTTGTTCCTCCAATCCATTCCACATGATAAATATGTCGTCTGTGTAACAAAGGTAGCAACCCATTATTTTCAAGAAAGGGGAGTTGTATACATGCTCCCTCTCCCATTTGCCTAGTGCTGTATCCGGCAAGCTTGGTGCCATCGCAGCTCCCATGGCAATGCATCTTTTTTGTCTATAGTACTTCCTATTAAATTGAAAGTAGTTGTTTTCTAAAAGGATTTTTAGAAGTCTGCTGATAGTTTCTGTGGTGATATTGGTGCCTGCTGAGTTCAGTTGGATGGCTTTGGCCACAGCTTTGATGTAGTAATCATGTGGAAGTACCATGTGTAGTGCTTTCACATCAGTGGTGACCAGTAAAGATTCATCATTGACTTTGATGTCCTTAATTTTTCTTAGCTAGTCACCAGTGTCCAAAGCGAAAGATATGTTGCTCTCTGCTAATGGTCTAATTGTACTTTGAAGAAAATTGACAGTTTTTTCCTTAATACTTCCGCCGCTGGTGATAACTGGCCTGTAAGGGAGGTAATTGATGTTTTTGTGGAGTTTTGGGTTCCCAAAGAAGTTCAGGATGTGGGTAGGTGACTGTTATGAAATCCAATATTTGATCACTAATGAGACGCTCTTTATTCAGGTCACAGAATTCTAGCAGGATATTTTCATAGGTCGCTTTTACCTGGAACAGGCCACTGTCATCATAGTAGTTATGGTTCCTCAGCATACCTTCAATTTTGTTGTTGTAACTTGTGGTGTCCATGACAAGAATTCTTCCACCCTTGTCTGCTTTCATTATCCTCCAGGAAGGGTCCAAGCTTAGGATTTTTAGAGCTTTAAGTTCATATGGGTTTATTTATGTATTTACATTTGTTTACTGGGAAATTCCGACTGGATGCAGGTCCTTTTTCAGCGGGTGTCTGGGGAGAAAAGCTCCACATCATGTACATGATAAATAGAGATGCAAAGTTTCAACAATAGTAAACAACATTACAGGTTTTTGGCTTTAATACAATAACAAGATATTGATTATTGTAGTAAGAATCTTTGTGTTCAACATCTTTGTATCCTGTATAGGAAGGGTTAAAATGTGAAACTGCATTGCGTGCAAAGAAATAAGCTAAAGTGAGTTGTTTTTCTTGTAAGGAATTTGCTGACCAGAAAGGAATGCACAGATGTTACCTTGGTCCAGGCACAGGCCTATCTTGGGACTGTCCTCTGACCAAGGAGGAGTGCATAGATGTTACCTTGATGTAGGCACCAACTTATCTTGTGTCTAATTTTTGACCATCTAAGGCTCCAGTGAGTGAATTTATAGCCTTGACTGAAATTCCTTGTCTAGTAACCAGCTGCTGTGTATGTGTAGAAGAGGGTATAAAAACCCATGTAAAGTGTACAGAAATTAGACTGCTGACATACCAAGTACTTTGTGGCAGGTCTCCATGCATGTAAAATAAACTCTTTTTTGGCCTACCTTTAGCTGCGTGATTCTTCCAGTATATGTTAAGAGTATTAAAATCTTTTGACATTTCTGGCGCCCAAGAACGTGGGGCCACCTCTTCATGGTACGAATCGCATAAGAGGGACTGAAAAACCTATACAGGATGGGGAGAACGAATCTCGGGCTCCCTTGAACGGAAAGACCTCCGACGAAGAAGTCGTAAGTAGAGGCCAGTCACTCTTAGATTCGATCCGTGGGACGGTGATGAACGAGGGCAGAAGATCAGCAGTAAGGTAAGCTTTTTTTATTTTGTAAAAGTTTTTTTAAGGGACTAGTCATAAAGGAATTTCTTTTGTTTAAAATTTTACAAAAGACCGGTAGAGATCTCAGGAAAAGGAAACAGTTTTTCTTTTAAATAAGAAAAATGGGAATAGGAAGCAGTTGTTGTGTTAGTAAGGGCTGCTTAAATAAAAGGACTGAGGATGAGGAATATATGTTTAAATTACATCCGAAAAACTTGAAATATATGAAAAAATGGAAGAAAAATTATGGGTTTAGTGGTACCTTAAATAGATCAGAATGTCAAAATCTAGTGAGAGACCTGCGCAGGGACACAGGAGGTAAGGTTAAGAAACAAAAAAAGGTAGGATTTCCTCAAGCACAAAAATGGTTAGAGGAAGCTAATAAGAGATATAAGGAACAATTTTCAAATAAGGGAAGTAGTGGCTCGAGTGCAAAAGGTGCATTTTTTTGTCCACAAAGAAGATGACGAAACATCTATTGTCTGTCGTAAACCACCCTTGTATCCTGATGTCACTAAAGACAGGGTTAGTCCACCCCAGTATCAGGAAGATGACACAGAGAATCAGGATAAAACTGTACCCCCCGTAGTACTGACAAAACAAGTAGGTGAAACCCTGGAACTCCGGAGCCGTAATATAGATAAATCAGAATGGACGCGTAAGGAAGCCGAAATGCAAGAAGCTTTATTAAATACGGCATCTACAGACTCATATCCTCTTATAGAAGTAGCAAACCCACAGGCAGGAACACCCGGTCAAGGTCCCACTATTTTAGTTTACCGACCTTGGACACGGGAAGACATCGAAAAGCTGTGGAGGGCATACCACACCCAAAATTAGATATGACAAAATTTTGCGAGGACATTGCAGGTATGATGGAAAGTTACAAATTAAATTCCGTTGAATTGGAACAGGTAATACGCCAAATCTTAGGACCAGATTGGCACTTAATTTGTGGGAATTGGGATCCCCTGACTGGGGCAGATAGTAAACCACGTGCTTTTGGTTCTGAAACATATAAGACACAAACACAGGACTTGCTAAAGTGTATTATGAAACAGTGGAAGCCTAGGGCAGATTGGACTTGTATTAATCAGTGTGTACAAGCTGAAGATGAAAAAGTAGATCATTATTTACAAAGACTTAACCAGTGCTTTGACAACCATAGTGGAATAGAAAAACCACATGATCAAAAAGTGGATTCACCTTATGAACAGCAACTAAAAAACGTCTTTTTAAAAGGGTGCAGAACTGCAATTAGTAACTTCATTCAAAAGCACATGATAGACCATAGGATGGCACGTCTCCAACCTCTACTGGAGTATGCAAGACATGCAGAAAAATATCTCGAGGAAAGGAAAAGGAAACAGGCTCAAACCTTTGCAGTGAGTGCGGATGGGACACTTATGTTAGTACACAATCCGGCCAACAGAGGTAGAGGAAGGGGACGAGGTAGAGGCAGAGGGAGGGGGAATGTAGGACATTCTGAAGATTACGAAGGCAGACAAAAAAGAGGGGAATGTTTTAAGTGCGGTAAGAAAGGGCATTTCGCAAGGGATTGCCGGAATCCCGGAAAACCCGCTGCTGCTCCAGAGCATAGTTCAGCATGGCTATATGATGGCAGCACAGATGAACCGGACCCAGGCATTGAGGTTGACGGGCAAGAGCCAGTAATGCAAAATGAGGATGATTTTGAGGATGCAAATGAAGAAGGTAAAGGGGAATGTGCAGGATGGGAACATGAGATGACGGACTTTTCAGAAAAAGGTGAATATCAGGTTGTTAGTCTGACAGCTCTAGCTACGACTATGCAGTTAGAAGTGCAACCAGTAATTATATTACAGGTTGAAGGGAAAGACATAGAATTTCTATGTGATTCAGGGGCTTCCAAAACCTTACTAAAACATACTGCATTGCCATCCAATGTGGCTACTGATGACTATGTACTAGTCAAAGCGGCCGATGGCCTCATTTATAAGTAACCTTTGTCTAAACCTTTATGATTTACGGACCCTGAAACTAATCAAACTATTAGATTTCGAGTGATTATCTCCCGGATTTGCCCTGTTAACTTATTAGGAAGAGATTTGATGCATGTTTTTGGAATAGCAGCGGTACCAACTGCATCAGGAATCTTGGCTAAGCGTATGGCAATCCAGGATGAAATGTTGCAGGTAGGGCAAGGGGATTTACATTACTGGTATAGTAATGATCTTATTGAAACAGGATCACAAAGCGTGGCCAAAGAGTTAATGAATCTAGCTTTGAGCAAACACGGTACGGCTATCCAGTTACCAGAGGCTGCCAAACAACTACACTGTACAATGTATTACAGAAAAAATGTGGGACTCGATCCCAAGTATGAAGAACAATTTTTTAAACATAAGGTGACTAGGATTCTATTACAAAATCTTTATTGGGACAGAGCAGGGAACTCCGCAGTTACTTGTAGTCTCACAAGAGACATGCATCAGCTTTTTCGGAATACCTCAATCCCACATGTATCTGTGACTAGGGAAGAACAAATTGCATGGTATATAGTTAGGAAAAAGGTTACTGAGTGGTCAAAACTGACACCGGAACAGCTGGCAGGTAAGGGAGTTCAGGTACAGAAGTTGAATTGGGTAACCCAAGCCAGACCAACAGTACATCTTCGAGAAGATCGGTTAATACCGACAGGAGGCATGCCATCCTGACTATGCTTTCTGACCCAACAAGAAGAATTGAAACTACAGTCATTACCAAAATCCTTATGGTCCCTAGGGCAGCACGACATTGGGTTAATGAGAACAGCAGGACAGGTTAAAATAACTCCAAAATCCGATTTTAGACCTCATAAGCGTCAGTATCCATTAAGTAAAAAGGCAGAAGAAGGCATTTTACCGGTGATCACAGCTCTACTGAGAGCTGGGGTTTTAGTTCCATGCACAGATTCACCGTGTAATACACCCTTGTTCCCAGTAAGGAAACCAGACGGGACATGGAGAATGGTACAGGATCTGCAGGCTGTGAATGCTGCTGTAGTACCAAGGGCTCCTGTGGTCCCAGATCCATCTGTGTTGTTAAATGATATCCTTCCCACGGACAAGTATTTTTCTGTCATTGATATCAGTAACGCATTTTTTTCTATCCCTCTACAGGAAGATAGTAGGTTTTGGTTCGCCTTTACGTTTATGAGCAAGCGGTACACATACACAAGACTGCCGCAGGGATATTGTGAGAGCCCTACAATCTTTTCGCAAGAAATGTTGACCAACCTGGCACAGTTTCAACCAGAGCATGGCTGTCATCTACTATTGTACGTGGACGACATCTTACTGGCTGCACCCACGGAGGCTGTCTGTGAGTCTGAAACTATTCGGTTGTTGCATTTTTTGGCAAAAGAGGGACATAAGGTAAATAAATCTAAATTACAATTTTGTAGAACTGAAGTACGGTATCTAGGCTATACCATTTCAAATGCTGGTAGACAACTAGATAGCTAGAAAAGAAGCCATTTTACAGGCACCGATGCCTAGTACAAAAAAAGAAATGATGTCATTTTTAGGAATAACAAACTTTTGTCGTAGTTGGATTCCCAATTATGCAGAGGAAGTAAGTCCACTTTCAGAACTTATTTTTGCACTTCCCATGGCAGCACATGACGCGCTGCAATGGGCAGATAAGGCAATACAGGCATTTACTAGGGTAAAGCAACTGATAGCAGGATCTGCAACACTTAGCTTCCCTGACTATGCAAAACCTTTTGTTCAGACAGTAGATTGTAAGCAGGGCTTTATGACATCGGTTCTGTTGCAAACTTATGGGGATAAGTTGAGACCATTAGCTTTTTATTCTAGTAAACTGGACACAGTGGCACGATCCTTGCCACACTGTGTACAAGCTGTAGTCGCAGCCGCACAGGCTGTGCAAGCGTCTGCAACCTTAGTTTTATTTCATGACCTCACCTTACGAGTACCGCATTCTGTCGCGATAATACTACTACAGGATAAAGTTACCTTTCTCTCTCCTAGCAGACACTTATCCTGCATGACAACGTTATTATCACAACCACACATGACCATTGAGCGATGCACTACTCTTAATCCAGCCACGCTGTTACCTACAGCTGATGACGGTGCCCCTCACATGTGTTTAGACTTAATACACTAATGTCTTACCAAGACCAGACCTTAAAGACCAACCTTTGGCAAATTCAGATTGGACCCTGTTTGTAGATGGGTCAGCACGTAAAAATGAGGCAGGTATCACACAAGTGGGTTATGCAGTCACAACTGAGACTAAGGTATTAGAGGCAAAACCTCTCCCCAGGAACCTGTCCGCACAAGCAGCCGAATTGATTGCTTTGTCCAGAGCATGTACCATCTCCAAGGATAAGGCAGTTACTATCTACACAGATAGTCAGTATGCTTTTTCCACGGTCCATGCCTTTGCACAGCAATGGAAAAATAGGGGAATGGTTACGGCCTCAGGAAAGGAAATAACCCACAAGGATTTAATCCTTAGCCTCTTACAAGCTGTCCAACTGCCACGGGGATTGGCCATCTGTAAGTCGCACACACAAATGCCAAGGATCCAGTATCACTTGGAAATGCACTAGCTGACAAAACTGCAAAAAGTGTAGCCCTAACCTCTACTTTTGCACTCGAGACCACACAAAAGGAACTTCACCCTACAGATAAATTTGATCTACAAACTTTACAGGTAATGCAGGAACTTAGTACAGTTCAGGAAAAACAGCGATGGGTTAAATGTGGGGCTATTCAAAAGCAGGGAGTTTTTGTAGGTCCAAATGACAAGTATGTTTTGCCAGCGAACCTTTTCAGGTATGCCTCATTAGTGACGCACGGCCCATCGCACCTGGGCCGTGCTGCCATGGTTCAAATGATCCAGTGAATTTTCTGGACCAAGGGCTTTATAGCGTATGCCAAACGATTCTGTTTATCGTGCCTGCTTTGTGCACGATACCATGGTGGTGGGGTGCGGGTCACCCCAGCAGCTTTTCTGCTGCCTCCGTATCCATTTCACATAATCTGTATGGATTTTATTGAACTAACTCCTGTTCAACAGAAGCGATTTGTGTTAGTTATTATTGATGCTTTTACAAAATGGGTAGAAGCTTTTCCGGTAGCACACCCAGATGCATTATCGGTAGCCAAGGCCCTTACAAATAACATTATCCCTCATTTTGGGCTACCTACACGCATCTATTCTGATAATGGTACACATTTCGTAAACCAAGTTATTCAAAAGCTGGCTGCCGTTTTTCAAATTGAGTTAAAACACCATTGTGCCTACCACCCACAGTCAGCAGGGTTGGTTGAACGCCATAATGGCATTCTCAAAGGCAAGTTACGTAAACTCATGGCCGAGACACATCAGTCTTGGATAAACTGCTTACCTCTGGCACTCCTGTCAATGCGTACTACTCCCACTTCAAAAGGGGTCACACCATTTGAACTATTATATGGGAGACCTTATTACGTCCCGCAGTGGCAAGGTCTTTTGCCTGCGGAACATGAGGGGGGTGAAGAGATAGCAGATTACATGAGGAAAATGCTGACAAAAACTAACACTTCTCTAACGAATGATTATTTTTCAGATCAGAAGAACAACAAGATCCTGGAAGTGAAACCTGGCGAGTGGGTGTGGGTTAAAATTGTCAAGAGGAAAACGTGGGCCTCACCTAAGTGGGAAGGACCATACCAGGTTTTGATTTCGACACCCACAGCAGTCCGAATAGAGGAGCGACCATCGTGGATCCACCTGACACATTGCAAAATTGTTAAACAGTTTGAGCTAGAAAAAAAACTGAGTTCCCCTGAGGAACACTGAGTAGTAGTTCTGTTTGTATGAATTTTTTTTTGACTATTGTAGCAATGCAGAAAAATACTGGAAGGAAGCAGCCCTTCCCACAAAGGCATTGCAAAATAATTTTGTTACTAGTAAGTGTGAGTGTTGTTTTTCTGTTTTGGCCATTTTTATTTTCAAACGAAACTAGCCAAGTGAAGAGAGACGAAAATACAGCTTGGCATCCACCCTTTAATACGTACCAAGCTATTAAATATGCATGTGCTTTGTCTTTTAATGTTTCAAATTGTTGGATATGCACAGCTATCCCTACTGTACATGGTGGTCTGATGTTAGGTACAGTCCCTTTGGGGGCAAATGATACATGGACTAATTTACTGTTTGAAACTTCAAACGTAGCCTTAAAGGACAAAATAGCACTACCCCTCATGGGTCGCCAGAATGGAACTGTATGTTTCCAGAGAACTGGAAAAATTAAGGGTGGATGGAGTCAATGTAATGTAACCATAATTCATAACTGTACAATAGATGGGCACTGTGCAACGAGTTTCAAGCCTATAAGAGTGCTTATTAATAGTACAGGGCTTATTAATGTCACAAGCTTTTTTGAAAAAATGTTATCTGTGTATGATCTTTTGTTTAAAGGGCTACAAGTCAAAGGAAATCATTCTATTCCAGTAAATATTACCCTCAAAATGAATGATTGTTATTTTATCTGTGGTAGAAAAGCATACGAATGGTTACCAAGGAATTGGTCAGGCAGTTGTTTTTTGGGCTATTTAGCACCAGCTATAAGACATACATTTTCTCTTCCCCAAGGTAAAATACGAAATGTACGTGCTGTTAATAAACCTGTTAATCCTGTAGGTAATGTTGATGCATCCTGGATTTATCACCACAATTTGGCCCATAGTAGCAGCAAGGGGCTGTCACACATGGACTTGGGCGATGATATTATTTCTTGGGCTGGTATACTTCCAGCTTATGGGACAGTAAAATCTATTTGGGAGCTCAGAAAACTGTCAAAACTGTTAGAAACTCTGAGCAATGCAACTTTTTCTGCGCTAGAATTGGTGACGGATGAGTTAACTGCAATGAGGACTGTAGTGTTGCAGAATTGTATGGCGCTCGATTTCACCCTAGCGGTGAAAGGAGGTACTTGCGCGCTTATCCAGGAGGAGTGTTGTTCATTTATACCGGACAATGAGCGTGATATAGACAGTCATTTGGAGATCTTGCAACAAGTTTCTGAACTTACAAAACCAGGACAGAATCCATTGACTGACTTTTTCCAAAATTGGTTTGGAAATTGGGGAACAGTACTCATGAATGTCTTAATTGCTGTATGTGTTGGTGCCATTATATTCCTACTGTTGGGTTGTTGTTGCATTCCTTGCATCCAATTGATAATATCAAGTGTATTGTCTGCCAATGCAACTAAAGCTTATTATTCTGAATATACAGAAAATGAATCATGCAAAAAACTGTATGAATAAAATGTATTACTGGTGATACAAAGTATTGTTAGGGGGGAAATGTAGTAAGAATCTTTGTGTTCAACATCTTTGTATCCTGTATAGGAAGGGTTAAAATGTGAAACTGCATTGCGTGCAAAGAAATAAGCTAAAATGAGTTGTTTTTCTTGTAAGGAATTTGCTGACCAGAAAGGAATGCACAGATGTTACCTTGGTCCAGGCACAGGCCTATCTTGGGACTGACCTCTGACCAAGGAGGAGTGCATAGATGTTACCTTGATGTAGGCACCAACTTATCTTGTGTCTGACTTTTGACCATCTAAGGCTCCAGTGAGTGAATTTATAGCCTTGACTGAAATTCCTTGTCTAGTAATCAGCTGCTGTGTATGTGTAGAAGAGGGTATAAAAACCCATGTAAAGTGTACAGAAATTAGACTGCTGACATACCAAGTACTTTGTGGCAGGTCTCCATGCATGTAAAATAAACTCTTTTTTGGCCTACCTTTAGCTGCGTGATTCTTCCAGTATATGTTAAGAGTATTAAAATCTTTTGACAATTATCAACAGTATATACAGTAAATGTTGCAAGTTAAGATAGTTTGTCATTTATAATATTAATAACAAAGTTGTCAGACAAGATGTTAAAGTATGTAAAGACAACAAGTTATTTCTGACTGTGGTTAGTAGTGGCGGTAGTATAGTTGGGTTAAGAGTCTAGGTGGGGGGAGGTAAGGGTGGGGGTGTTAGACTGGATTAGAACAACGACAAACCAGTGCAAATTTAAGTGGAATTTGAGTGCAGTCTTGAAAAGGCTGCTGGAAGGTAGAGTAGTTATAGAGGGTGGAAGATTGTTCCAAAGTTTAGATATGGTACATGAAAATATGGCTTCTCCTGCTGAATTTTTGGGTTTGATAACAGTGAGTTGATTTTTGTTGCTTGATCTTAGGGGCCTAGTAGGGTGATAGGGTTGGAGAAGGATTTGAAGGGAAGGGATGTTAAGGGGGTGGTTAATAAGTTTATGAGTGAGGGTGAGTTGATTAAAGTGAAGGAGGAGTTGGAGTTCTAGTCAGTTTAGTTCTTTAAGGGAGATACAATGATGGCTGCGGTAGGAGGTTCCAGTGGCAGATTTATCAGTTTTGTTGTAACAAGCATCCAGCTTGTGTAGGTCTGTCTGTTTAAGGTTGGTAAGTATGGTGGATGCATAGAGTAGGGTGGAGATTAGCTGGGAATTGGCTATGGAGATTCTAGCCACCTTGGTTAGGAATTGGCGGCTTCTATATAATGTACCAAGTTTCTTGTGAACTTTTTTTATTGTGAGAGATATGTGTGTGTCAAATCTAAGTTTGTTGTCCATTTCCACACCGAGTAATTTTGTGTGTACTGATGGAGAGATGATGGTATTGTCTTTGACAAGAATATTGAAGTGGGAGGAGTTTTGGGTGGCTTTAGAAGGTTGAAACAGGAGATGTTTTGTCTTACTTGGGTTGAGTAAGAGCTGAGCATTGGATAGCCAGCTTTATGCAGAATAGAATGATTCCTGTGTAATTTGTTGTAGTTATGGTAGAGTGGGGGCAGAGCAGATGAGAGTAGAGTCATCTGCGTACTGCATAAGAGATGCTTGTGTGGTGGCAGTATGTAGGTTGTTAGTGAAAAGTGAGAATTGCAGAGGGCCGAGGATAGACACTTGGAGAACTCCAAGAGTAACTGGGAGGTGAGGTGATATGTTATTGCCCCAGTTTACTGATTGCTGGCATCCATGTAGATAGCTGTGGAACCATCTGCAGGCTGATTGTGAGAAGGAGTGGTTGGGGAGAGTAGAGAATAGTAGCACATGAGATACCATGTCAAAGGCCTTTGAGAGATCTAGAAATACAGCAGTAGAGAAGAGGCCATTGTTTTTATGGTGAAGTATAGTTTTGGTGAAGTAGAGCAGAGCGGAGGTAGTGCTGTGATATGGCCTGAAACCATGTTGGGTTTTGGAGAGAAGATTATTAGCTAGGAGGTAGTTGGAGACATGGGTGTTGATACTTTTTTCAGGTATCTTGGAGAGAGGGGAGAGGATAGCAATGGGGCAGTAGTTGGAGAGGTCAGTGGAGGGGGTGCCTTTGTGGAGGGGAATGATGTGGGATATTTTCCATATCGAGGGAACATAGCCTTCTGTTATGGAATGGTTGATTAGAATTGAAATTGGGTAGGCTAGTGTATCAGCTGTAATTTTCAAGTATTCAGAGGGGAGGTTGTCAGCTGTGAGTTTGGTGGATTTACGTTTTGACAATAGACTTTTTATGTTGTTGGTAGGTACTGAGGTGAAGAAGAAAAGAGGAGTGGTGGGGTTAGGGTTAGGAGTTGGGGGGGCTGTTGTTGTAGGGAAGTGTTTGTTTAGGGAGGATGTCCTTCAAGGATGCATCTGCAGTCCTTACAAATGGGTTGTCCTGTCGTCAGGCAGCCCCTCGGTCGGCCGGATTCCAAAGTCCGGGCCCGGCCTCGGCTGGTGTCGCACCTCACCCGACGTCATAGCTGCAGTTCTTCGGGTATAAAGGCATCAGCCGACGCCATTTTCCTCAGTCTTTCGTGCCGCATGGCGCCCGAAGCAGAAGCTGTTCGCAAGTGCCGGTCGGTCAGATCCAGAGATTACTACTACCGAATACTACTTCGAAGACTTCTAAAAAGCTAAGTACCCCGTTGGGGACTCTTTCTTGCCTCAGCCGATGTCAGAAAAAGTTAACTGTTTAACTTGTGGGAAACAAATACCTCATAAAGATTTCCACTCTTACTGCTTACCTTGTTTAGGCCCAGACCACGACGTAGCAGCTTGTTTAGCCTGTGCTTCTTTCAACCGACGGACGCTTAGATGTCGGTCGGAGTTTGCTGAACAGTTTTTCGGCTCAGATTTTGAGTATATAATGCCGTCGGATCCTACGACTTCACAAGTTGTTAAGAAACGCAAAGAAAAGGACTGACACTCGCGGTCCGCGGTTTCGGCCGAAACCGCGGTTAAACAAAACCGCGAGTGTCTCGGCTTCGGCCGAAACCGAGCAAACGGTTCTAACTACAGCCGAATCCATGACTACTACTGAGGCCCCTTCTAACCTGGTTGAGTCGGCCTCTGAAATTCTACCTGCTACTGTGGTTTCACAAGAATTATCGGACACCATCCCTTTGGATGTTTCAACCCCTGCACGTGGTGCTGCTAGGCCGCCTGCAGCCATGTCCATAAAGGCCTTTGCCAGGGCTAAAGCAGCCAAAACTTCTAAGTCTGTGCCTGTTAAGCCCCTCTCACAGGCCCAGCTCCAGTTCCCAAATGCTTACTCTGGCAGAGGATCTCATCTCTTTAATAAGGGGATCCCAACCTCATCCAGACAGGGCCTCTCAACCTCCTCCAGAAAAGAGACCTAGAGCAGAGCCCCCTGAGCCAGTGTCCTCAGATGATTCTTCTGATGATTCAGACATTACAGACCATCCAGAGGCTCCTTTTTCTACTTATGAAGACTCCGATGCTGAGGAATCGATTCCTTCTGCCTCTCCACCAGAGGAATTTTCCTTTGGGGAAACCTTACATGCCATGAGAGAGCAATTTCAATGGCAGGGACAAGATTTCTCAGACTCAAGGAAAAGGCTTAGGACTTTTTTGCATTTACCACAACATAGGCCTTTAGCTATACCTCCAGTTCTTCCTGTTGTAGATGATGCATTTAATGATGCTTGCACTGCCCCTGACACTTTGCCTCCAGCCCATGCTAAGCCCGATAGGTTCTACAGGGTCCCGGACACACATCATCATTTATACAAGGCTCCTTTTGCAGATCCCAAGACTATCTCCCAGGGGCCTAAGGCAGTAGCTTCAACCTCAGTTAAAAACCCTCTCCCCTCTGAAAGGGAATCCAGGTCCTTAGAGAGATGGGGTAAAAAAGTATACACCTCTGCTACTCTCTCAGCTAGGGCATTGAACTGTCAGTTTCATATGATCCAATACCAGGAGTTTATGCTTGATCAGTTAACTAAGAAACTGTCCTCTGATGATTCTTTAGATAAGAAATATGTTCTAGAAATGGTGCATAACATTCAGCAGGTTAGTAACCATTCTTTAAAATGTGGCTATGATGCACTGGAGGCTTCCTTTAGATCAGCCATGACTGGCACAGTTATAAGAAGGCATGCATGGTTGAAAGAACAGGTCTTGCCGGATCATGTTAAAGCAAAACTATTAGATGCTCCTATGGATAAGGTCAGTTTATTTGGTTCTCCTGCTCAGCAGGTACTGAAGAAAATGGAAGAGAAGGCAAAATCTGTACAAACAGTGAAAGATTTCTTACAGGTTCAGCCTCCAAGGTTTAGCAGGAACTGGCCTTCCTAAATTTGGTCCTTTCCAGACTCCTCTAAAACACAGAGAGGCAGGAATAGGCGTTCGAGAGGCAGAAATCAATCCAGAGGAGGTGCCTACAGGGGACGCCAGTGGCAAGGTAACAACCAGCGAAGCACAGACACAACTACTACCACTGCAACAGGACAATCACAGTGACTTGGCTCTGGCACCGCCTACCAGGGAACAAATTGCAGCACCCTTAGGCGGAAAGTTAGCCTTATTTTCAAAAAACTGGCACTACATCAGAAGAGACAAGTGGATTTTACAAACTATAGACCAAGGCTACAGGTTTCATTTCCATACTTTACCAGGAAAAAGAGGAATGCCAAACCTACCACCAAATCAAAAGACAGAAGCTCTAAAACAAATAGCTCAATTAGCAAAGATGAGAGCTGTGGAAAGGGTACCATCTATGGAACAAGGAAAGGGATTTTACTCCAGACTCTTCCTGGTACCAAGAAAAGAGAAAAATTGGAGGCCTATTCTCGACCTGTCCGCTTTAAACACATTCATCATTGTTCCAAAATTCAAAATGCTGACCCTACAGCAACTTCTTCCCATGCTGGGCAAGGAGTATTGGCTGGTGACTCTAGATCTCAAGGAGGCATACCTGCACGTCCCCATACGACCAAAATGCAGAAGATACCTCAGATTTCTTGCAGGATCAGAGCATTATCAATTCTCAGCATTGCCCTTTGGCTTATCTACTGTGCCCAGAGTGTTCACGAAATGCCTGGCATCAGTAATCGCTCACTGCAGGCTTCAGGGAATCCAAATATATCCATACTTGGACGACTGCCTGATACAAGCGGACAACAAAAACAAGCTAACAGAAGACTTACAAAGAGTCATTTGCTTACTGCAAGCCGTGGGATATACAGTCAATATAAAAAAAATCAAGACTGATACCATCCCAAAGAATAACCTTCTTAGGTGCAGAATTGGACACAGTAAAACAGATGGCATTCCTAACTGCAGAAAAACAAGAACAACTTCCTCTCTACTTCTTGGCATTAACAAAGCAGAACAAACTAACAGCAAGGAAAGTACTGCATGCCTTGGGCTTCATGGCATCCTGCATAATCCTGGTCCCTCATGCCAGACTGCATATGAGAAAGCTACAGTGGTACCTGAAGAATTTATGGTCTCAACACAGGCACAGCCTAGAAACTGAAATACCACTAATCCCATGCCTGAAACAAGAGTTCCTATGGTGGGCTCAGGCATGCCAGTCAAACCCAGGTTTGCCCTTCCACAGCATTCAACCAAGCCAAACCATCACAACGGACGCCTCAGACCTCGGTTGGGGCCCACATGCTGGACAAGTGCATACAAGGCTTATGGACTCCAGATCAGCTGCACCTGCACATAAATCAAAAGGAAATGCTGGCAGTAAAACTAGCAATCCAGAATTTCAGACCATTCCTCCAAGAAGGGCAGTTGATGATGAGGACAGACAACACCACAGTCATGTGGTACATCAACAAACAGGGAGGCACTCATTCATACCCTCTATGCCGGATGGCACTGGACCTATGGAATATGGCTCTGAGCTACAACATTCAGCTACAAGCAATTTTTGTACCGGGAAAAGAAAACATCCTAGCAGACATATTAAGCAGAACTACCTCGGATGCCCACGAATGGATGCTACACCCGGACATCTTCAAGGTCATCACAAGGAAATGGGGACTGCCACAAATAGACCTATTCGCATCCCCACTCAATCACCAGCTCAAGAAATTCTGCACAAGGACGTACCACCCACTTGCTTGGAAGGTGGACTCTCTATCCTTCAGTTGGAAAGGCCTGACAGCATATGCATTCCCACCTCTTCCTTTGATGCACAAGGTGCTATTGAAAATCAGAGAGGAACGTCCAAGGATCATTCTGATAGCTCCAGACTGGCCAAGACAACATTGGTACCCATTACTGAGGAGCATGTCTCGGGGGCAAATGTGGACACTACCCCTGATTCCTTTGCTGTTAACTCAGAGCAGCTACAACACCCTGCATCCAAACCTGAAAACTCTGCAGCTGACTGCCTGGAACATTACATAAGAGCAACTAACTCAGATTTATCCCAAAGGGTTAAAGACATTATCCTTGAGGCCCGCAGACCTTCAACGAGAAGGAACTATGCAGAAAAATGGAAAAGGTTTCTCATTTGGAGTACTGAAAGGGGAAAAGATGTGTCAAAGGTAGACATTGCCAACATCCTGGAGTATTTGGCAGAGCTTTTCCATACAGGCCTGTCCTATTCCTCCATCAAGATACATGCATCAGCTATTTCTGCAGCATACAGCTTCGATCCTCCTGTCTTCTCGCATCCTCTACTCAGGCAGTGTCTGAGAGGAATTAAAAATGTAAAACCTCCTAGGAAACCACCATTACCAGCATGGGACTTGAACTTTGCGCTAGAAAAGTTGACACTCCCTTTCGAACCAGCAGCAACAGCAGATCTTCAACACCTATCCTGGAAAACTGCTTTTCTGCTGGCAATTACCTCAGCAAGAAGGGTTTCTGAGCTACAGGCTTTAATGGCAGTACAACCCTTCCTAATCTTCCATCAAGATAGAGTGTCCATGAGAACAAATCCTACATTTATGCCTAAGGTGGTATCCAGAGTGTCTTTAAACCAGGCTATCCACCTACCTACCTTCTTCCCAATCCACAGAACAGGGGAAAGACTGCTGCATACTTTGGATGTACATAGACAGTTGCGCTACTACCTGGACAGAACTAAGAGCAATAGTAAAACTGACCAGCTTCTGGTAGCATATGCAACAGGAAGGGAAGGAAAAGCAATTTCAAAACAGACAATCTCCAAGTGGATAGGAAATTGCATCAGATTCTGTTACTCCTACCATGGAAAGCAAACTCCACAGAACATAAGGCCTCATTCTACAAGGGCTACAGCCACTACCACAGCTTTCTTATGAGGAGTGGCTACCAAGGACATTATAGAGGCTGCTACTTGGACCTCCGTGCATACATTTGCCAAGCATTATAACTTACCTTTATACTCTAGATCCCGAGCAGGGTTTGCCACTGCTGTTTTGCAAGGGATCCTAACTACACCATAATTTCTTCTTCCTCCTCCCCTAGTTTGGCTATGGTATTCTACCCATTTGTAAGGACTGCAGATGCATCCTTGAAGGACATAGTACAGTTTTGTACCTACCATAAATGTAGATGTCCGAACAGGAATGCATCTGCAGTCAGGATTACCCACCCTCCTTCCCCTCTGTGGTATTCCTAGGGTATTTGCCCATCTAATAGCTAGCTAGGGGGGGGGGGATCTCTTATGGTGTATTTGTTTGTATATATGTACATACATGCTTATTTTTTGTGTTTGCCTTCTACTATTTGGAAACATTGGCATTTATCCAAAATTTAGCTATCCAAGAGGGCAACTGGCATCTGGGGCAAGAAACACTGAGGAAAATGGCGTCGGCTGATGCCTTTATACCCGAAGAACTGCAGCTATGACGTCGGGTGAGGTGCGACACCAGCCGAGGCCGGGCCCGGACTTTGGAATCCGGCCGACCGAGGGGCTGCCTGACGACAGGACAACCCATTTGTAAGGACTGCAGATGCATTCCTGTTCGGACATCTACATTTATGGTAGGTACAAAACTGTACTTTATAGTTTCAGTGAAGTGTTTGTTGAAGGATTCAGCAATATTGCTGGAGGAGGGGGGAATGGACGGCTGGGGGATATCAACCTTCCCTGGGTGGAGGATAGTGTTAATATTGGACCAAAATTGCTTAGGATTGTGGTTGGTAGAGTTTAGGGTAGATTTATAGTAGAGGGATTTGTCTAATTTTATATGCTTTTTGGCTTTATTGCGCAGTTCAAGGAATGATTGCCTGCCTGAGTTATTTTTTGTTAGTCGCCAGTGCTCCCAGGCCTTATCTCTGGATTTCATTAGGGTTCTAGTGGTCTTTTGTAACCATGGGGGACGCCTGGATCTGACTTTGGCATTTCTTACAGGAGCATGGGTGCTTAGGATGAGAGGAAGGTACTGTTGAAGAAGTGGACAGCCTCATCTAGGTTGAGTTATTTTAGTGGTGACCAGTTAATTTTTTGCAGGGAGGAGATGAAGGAGTTGGGGTTGAAGTTGGACTTGTTCTGTATTTGCCTGTGGGTAATGGGCTTCAGACTGTGTGGTGCTGAATTAGGGAAGTGGGGGAGTGGTCACTAAGACTGTCAGGTAAGCAGCCTGCTAGGTAAGAGTGAGGGGCTTTGTCGACTAGGATCCAGTCAATTAAGGTATGATTGTTAGGGTTTTTGTTGATTCGGGTAGGGGATTGAATGAGTTGAGTGAACTCATGGAGATTAAGGTGAATGGTTGAGAGACTGTTATTACAGGATAGCCAGTTGATGTTAAAGTCACCGAAAATTATGGTTTCCTGGGGTAGAGATAGAGTAGCCCAGCTCAGGAGATTTTCTAGGGGTGTAATATTTTGCCCTGGTGGGAAATAGCATCCTCTGATATTGATTGTTTTGTTTGGGTTTAGTTTGAGATTAGCATAAAGGATTTCTTCATTGTTGTGGTGAGGGGCAGATGAGTTCAGGAGTTGAATATTGAGGTGGTGTTTAAATATCAATGCTACACCACCTCCATTTTTAGACAATATGTCTATGTGAAGGATGTATTCAGGTGGAAGTATTTCCTCACTTATGATGTGAGGTTTGAGCCAGCTTTCAGTTAGGAAGAGAATATCTGGGGAATGTATGCTTATGCTGGCTTGTAGTTCTTAGATTTTATTGCATATGCTTCTGATGTTTAGTTACATTATAAATAGGTCTGTTGTTTTCTTGTTGGCTAGGAGTTGAGTTGTGTGGGGGGGTTGCTTGGACTAGGGTTTGTGGTTGGGTTGGATTTGGAAGGACCAGGGTTTGGATGGATGTCTACAGCGAGGGCTAATTTATAGAGGGTGTTTAGGATATGTTTTATAAACATAGTAAATTGCTTATAGTATCTTAGGGATATTTTATTTTTGAGTGTATTAGGTATTTGGTAATGGAGTGTGTGTATTGGGAGCATGGTTTTGGTGGCATGGGTTGTGTAGTTATAGTGTAAATGTTTGAGGGAGGGTTTTGAGAGAGTACAGTGGAAATTGTTGGGGCATGTGACTGTGGAGTCTTGGTAGGATGTAATGTGAGCTAGAGCTACGCAGGTTAGGATTGTTATATTATTTGGTAGGGGTGGGGGTTGGCATAATGGTTAAGGTGTTTGCCTTGCAAACACAAGGTGCAGGGTTTGATTCTCACATGGGGTAATTGGCTAGGCTTAAAAAATGGCCCACAAGGGCAGTTAGCCTAATACTAATCTATGAACCTAAGCATGATTGTGTTGGATGTAGGGGGAGGGGGTGAGTAGTGGTGTAGCCTAATTGCTGGCAATTAGGGGTGGGGTTAAGGCTAAGAATAAATGTAGAGGTGCTGGGTGTGGATGGGAATAAGGGGCAGGGAGGGGAGTGGAGTGAGCGTAGTGAACGGAGCAGGCTAGAACTCCCCCAGGCTAAAGATTGCAGGGTAAGTGTCTAAATAGCCAAATTGTTAGGAGTTATTAGAATCTAGTAGGGAAAAACAATCTATAGACCTGATTTCAGCTGTGTCCTTTCTGGGTAGCTACCTAGTTTGAAGCAGACAAAAAGTGGCAGTTTAAGTACCTTTTTGTCTCTATTTTACAAGTGGGCAATTCCAGTGTATCTACTGGGTTACCTTTTTTCGCCTAGAGCTTTATCTTGGTTTACTGATATCAAAAAGAAAAAGTTAACCGGGGAATGTATTTACAGCAGAGTGAGGATGGGGGTACAGCTGCAGTCCCTAGCCATGGGTAGAGCCAGTTATTTCTGCTTTAGACCAGGTACTTTCTACAATAGCAGGCTAAGAGGGGAAACATAGCTAGACACCTACAGTAACTTAATTTCTTTTTAAAGTCCTTGAGTCCTTGTGGCTGGTTTCTTCACTGCAGATGCGGCCAATGGCCAAGGATTCAGCAAGTGCGAGACTGAGAGAGAACCCGTTTGCAGGGACAATGGTCACTAAATGAAAAGATGGAGACAAAAAACAAATATTACATTAAGGTCTCTGAAAGGGGAATGAGAGAGAAGTACTGTAAAAAGTAACTGAAATAATAAATTATCACCCAGGCAGAAAGTGTATTGGGTTTAAGAGTAGCAGCACGTTACACTATTTACACAGGTACAGAACGTTTAGCAAAAAAGGCTCAGGCAACTGTTTGCATTCACATATGAAGCCCTTGACATAAAAACACCTTACTTAGTGATATATACCAGATAATTTAGGTAGCCCATGAATTTAAAGAGACAGTTCTATCACAGATATAGCAGTAGTAAACTATCGCAACATTTGTGTATAACAGTACTTAAATATCGCAAAACAGACGTTTAGATTGTAGAAGCGTTGTCTTGTTTTTTTCAGTATTTCCCTGATGTCAGATTCGCATTTAGCTTCAAAAGCTGCCACTGTAGGGTGGGGAGGAACAGAAAAAACTACTGGGTAATCTTTATTGTTCTCTTTGGAAACTATCCCCTTGTTCTGATTTTTCAAAAAGGAAAAGCTTTAGGTTTATCTATTTCACGAATAATTTGAGGGCAACCAAAGTCTGTACTATGCTGCTTCTCATATGTGGGATACTTCTCTTTCCATTTTAGTCAGCTCCTTAATTGAGTGGTTACAAATCATGTTTTTTGTAGGTGGCTCGATGTTGTCCTCCATTGGGGTAGGTCTTTTGAGGGGATCCATAGGTGCTTCAAATCCCATACTCCTTTCCAGGTTCTGTCCCTGTTGTGGGAGGTGCTCATAGGGGAGAAGCTGAATCTCAGGTGGAAAGTGTCTTCCTTGTGGATGTTTCATGGAGTCTGTTAAGTAGATTTGTTGATCGTGGTACAGTTCATTTGTTTCAGGTCCAGCCTGGGGGAGCCCCTGACCTTCTGAAAAACCTGACGGTTATCCATTTCACCATCTGAGATGTGGGATCCAGGGCTGCTCATATTTTTAAGTGAGCTGTTGCTGTGGGTCTTGACAGTTGTTGACATCTTATTGTAGGTAGGGTTCAGAACAGAGCTAGAAGCATTCTGGATGTAGTCCTGAGGAGTTTTTCGATATCTGCTCCAATTGTTATCCTTATTATCCAAATCTCACTGAAGTTTCCTTTGTTTCTTATGTTTAAGCTTTTCATCCAGTGCTCGGATTTTGTTGTAAATGGTTTTTACTTTTCCTTATTGGAAACCTTTCAAATTACTTTCCAGTTCTATTAGTATCTGCTTATATCAAGTTAAAGCCTGCATCATCTATTCTATTATTCTTTGGCATTTGAAATGAATATTTTCATTTGCTTCTCTCTTGCTAAGTTTCTTGTATAATTTTAAACCCTTAGGGATGTCCTTTTTTTGCTAAACATGTATTAAGATATAATTTTTCCCATTGTGAGCTTTTGAAAGTAATAAGTTTATCTTCCATATCAGTAGAATTTCTGTTTCGGAGTCTGAGGCTTTCTGCGGTATGAAGGGTTCCATATTATTGAGGATTGCAGCAGACATGATCGAGCTGAATGTTGTAAACTCCATTGTGGTTTAAAATTCTTGTATTTAGACAGGGAAGAATTATTAGGCTTAGCTCAGGGCTTTTCCAGGCTCTTAACACTTCACATTCTGGATCTACTGGTAAGAAAAGAGTTCTTCAGTTTCTGAAGATTTACAGTATGATGAACAGATTTTGAGGGGAAAAAATGTTATTTATCCACAGGCAGCTGATTCTCAGTCTGAGGAAACTATTTCTTCTGATATTCCCCTGGAAGAATTTCCTTTTTCAGAAATTATATCTAGGATGAACCATTTTTTTCTAAGTGGGAACAAAATGATATTCCAGTTTCTTCAATATAAATATGATTTATTACAGATGGAATTTCCTCACCCTACTGCAGTTCCTCCTGTTCTTCCAGTGTGATGTTTCTATGGCTCCCTGCAACATGCTGATGGCCTGCAGCCTCTAAGAAAGCAGAAAGATTGCATAACGTTTCTCATTCTTATAAATAATTTTCTAATCCCAGATCTGACTTTACCGTGGCTTCCTTGTCTAATCCTTCTACAGCTAAACATGTGATAAATGCTAATCCCTCCCCCTGTGACAAGAATGGGAAAGCTTTAGATACATATGGGAAAATTGTACTCCTCTGTCACTTTTGCTTCTTTTAAAAATGAGAAATGTTACTGCCACTTTTCCTTCTTTTGAGGGCAAATCTTATCTAAATGCTCTTGCTTCTGTTTCTCAAGTAACCAAACATTCTTTGAAGTATGCACATTGGGTAGCTGTTGCCTCTTCCAAAGTAGCATCTACTGAGTCTGTTATGAGAAGATTTGCATGGTTACATTACAAAAATTGCCTAAAGATATTAAAGCTGACATTTTAAATTATTTGCTTGAGAGGGAGGTTATATTTGGACCATCTGATGCTAGGGTCCTGAAAATTTTAACGAGAGAGAGAGAGAAAAACTGATTCAAGGGATGACTAAGAATTTTCAGCCTTCCATCTCCAATTTTGTTTTTATCCCCAACTCAGGATTCTCTTATAAAAAGCAAAATAAGCAGTCTCAGCAAACTTAAGGCAAGCAGATATTCCGAAGTCAATGGTAAGGAGGCTCTAAAACAGGGGTGTCCAACCTTTTTGCTTGCCGGGGCCGCATTGAATGAACAGAAATTGTCTTGGGGCCGCATATAAAATATATCATATAGTTACCTGGTTTGCAGGCTACCAAAGGCGACCTCCTGGCTGTACTATGGGTGCATTTGAACAATGAATAAATGTAATAAATGCATATTTGCCCTAAAATTCAAATTTGCATTCTAATCTAATTCTAATTCTTAATCTAACAGTTAACTCTAACATCTTAGTTTATTTGTAAAAAAAAAAAAAAAAAAAAATTAACAGGTATGGAACCTTCCATTTGTATGAGATCATACCTCTTGATTTTGTTGGTTTCTTAAAGATGTCCCATGACATGTCTACTGTCATGTTCTTAATGTCCATATATTGTCCAAGGTGCTGATGTATTCTTCTGTTTCCAGTTCCATTGCAGTAGGTATGTCATCACTACTGGGATATTGGACCTCTGCTTTTCATCACTGTGTAGCATCGATAAAGTGCCGAATACGCTGTGGATGAAGCTGTTGCCACATTTGTTGCTGTTGCACTGCTATTTGGTGAGGCTGGTCTGAAGATGAAAGAAGGTTTATCAGTGGTGATGCACAGCTTGCAGGAATGATGAGACCTACAATTCTTTATCCATCAGTACTCCAAACAATTTTACTTTGTGGATGGTTTCCCACAGTTTTCTATTTTCCATCTTAAATATTATCAAACTGAACACTCCTTTTGAAATTCACATTACATAATAGCTTTGGAATCTGTCCCGGAAATTATGCAAGACATGACTACATCTGGCACTGTCAAGTAATCCACAGCAAAAGTCTCTGCTTTTTGTCACTCTACAGCATTGATAAAGTGATGAATACTCTGCAGATGAAGCTGTTGTCACATTTGTTGCTGTTGCATTGCTATTTGGTGAGGCTGGTCTGAAGATGAAAGAAGGTTTATCAGTAGTGATGCACAGCTTGTAGGAATGATGAGACCTACAATTCTTTGTCCTTCAGTACTCAGAACAAACAATTTCACTTTGTGGATGGTTCCCACAGTTTTCTATTTGCCATCTTAAATGGTATTATCAAACTGAGCACTCCTTTTGAAATGCACATTACATAATATCTTTGGAATATATCCCTGACATTATGCAAGACATGACTTCATCTGGCACTGTCAAGTAATCCACAGCAAAAGTCTCTGCTTTTCATCACTCTGCAGCATTGATAAAGTGCCAAATACTCTGCGGATGAAGCTGTTGCCACATTTGTTGCTGTTGCACTATTTGGTGAGGCTGGTCTGAAGATGAAAGAAGGTTTATCAGTGGTGATACACAACTTGCAGGAATGATGAGACCTACAATTCTTTGTCCATCTTTACTTCTTAACAAAATGAACAATTTGTATTTTTACATTTGTTCCACTTACTAACAGATGGTAGAATACGTTCAACTTTGGTTCTCCCACTTACTATGGAGCCACAAAGAACATGATAATATGCAAATAAACAATTTTATTATTATAGTCCCTTTCATCACATTGTAAATTTTTTCTTATGCTTCCTCACCAGTTCATAATAAATGTTAATGTTTCACAATAAATGTAAATGCAAAAACTTGCAGTCTTCCTCATAATAAGGAAATATAGAATCTATGATAATATCTCACTGCAAGTTCTTAATCTCTACATGTACCTTTTTCTGTTCTCTATCATTTAACCTCAATAGGATGGCCACATACTCCCAATTATTGCACAACACAGTCCCTGCCTTTAACCCATTTACATAACCTAAGCTCCTTCAGGACTCATTGTGCATTTCCACAATTTGTAAAAAAAAACAAACCGAGATATATTTTCAAAAGCTTCTTCAGCCTACTAATTTTCATTTTTAAAGTATCAGTGCCCCTTGCACTAAAAGTCTTGCTGGTATGTAAATCAAAATATTTCTTCAACCACTCTAGCAAATCAAGTTTTCTACCAGCATCTTTAGAGTTGCTTAAATTAGAAATGTATGATGCCAAAGGATGGTTCGAACCAGCTGTCACTTGTGTATAACTCTGTAACTGAGTCATCTCCTCTAGAAGGACCCTCTCACATTTGGGCTTCTTAATTCATTTCTGTTCCACCACATATAATGCTATTAAGTATGGCATCAAATGTTTGTGCCAACTGTGTTAATAATAGCATCAACCATATTGTTAAATCATTGGATATAGGTACAGACTCAGGGCAAGAGTCCACATTACTTTCAATAGTAGCACATAAATCTTGTAATGATGTGCCCAGTAGGAACAATATATAAAAACTAAAAACCAAACACTTACAGTGGCAGCTGGTGACTTCAAATTAAAGGGGGGCTGCAGGAGACAGCTGAATGGTGGGGCCAATAGGAAGAGATGTGACCAATTAGAAAGGGGTGGAGCCATGCTCCAAACCACAACAACTGGAACTTTAATGAAATACGCAGCCCTGTGTGCCAGTTGATCATTACTAGAGTCCAATCAAGACAAAATGAAGTGTAGAAGAAAAAAATATTTCAATGCATTGGCTACATTTATTTATTTATTTTTATTTATTTATTTTATTTTACATTTGATGACCGGGCTAGTCCAACTGGATATATGTCCATTTTCAGTGGAGGCCCGGGAAGAAAAGCTCCAACAAACACAAAAAAAAAAACACAATATCATTTATAATATGAGACATTGACAAATACATCTAAATTTACAGATACTCATCTCGTTTGTTACATTTTGTTGCATTTCTGTAAACAGGATCATGGTACATTTCAGCTATGGTTAGCCATTCGAAAAATTTCCTAATAAAAGTTTTATATAAGAGAATACTTTTTTTTTTTTTCTTCAGTAGGAAGTATTTAGAGAGACTAGACACAGTGTAGTTTAAGAGAAAAATCTATAACAGAATATATAGTAGCTTATGAGTAGTCTGGCATAAGCAGAGCTAAGTTTAATCAGATGGATAAATGCCTAGTCAGGTTTAGTACAGGGGCACAACCAGTGTGTTGTAAGGTAGAGTTTCAGTCTATTTTTGAAGAGTGATAGAGAGGGAAGAGAGGAAAGGTCACTGGGGAGAAGATTCCAAGTTTTTCAAACAGCATTAGAGAAGAGAGATTCACCAGCCTTGTTGTTAGGTTTAGAGGTATGTAGAAGATTTTTGTGAGAGGAACGTAGTGATTTCAGATTTGTATATGGAGTGATGAGGGTAGATAGAATAGGAGTAATGAATGGTTTATTGAGAGTTTTATGGGCAATGGTTAGTTGATGGAATTTAATCACGTTTTGTAGTTCAAGCCATCCTAGTTGCTTTATATTTATGCAGTGGTGGGTTTTGTAAGGGTTTCCTGTTGCACATCTAGCAATGTTATTGTAGGAAGTTTCCAGTTTGCTGAGGTTATTTTTAGAAAGGTTAGTAAAAATAGGTGAGGCATAGAGGAGAGTAGAGATTAGATGAGTGTGAGCTATGGTTGTTCTAGCTATGGGGGAAAGCCATGTTTTTTGTTGACAGTTTTTATTGTATTGTTGATATGGGTGTCAAAGTTCAGATTGTTATCAATGGTTATAGCCAATAGTTTGGTGGTTGGCTCGGGTGATATAATGGTACCATAAGTGGATGAAACTGAGAAATCAAGTGGAGAGGACTTGTGAGTCGGACTAAAGAGGAGGAGTTTAGTTTTTTGGGGGTTCAAAAGAAGGCAATGCTGTGTAAACCATTGTTCAACTGTGTTAAATGCCTTCTGGGTAAGAGAGAGGAGTTCATATGTGGATTTGGCTGAGCATATGAGTGTGGAGTCATCAGCATATTGTATGCATGTGGCTTGGGGGATGGCTAGATGAAGGTTGTTGATAAATATTGAGAAGAGGAGAGGTCCTAGTATGGACCCCTGAGGGACACCTAGGGTAACTGGTTGGAGAGTAGAAAGAGTCTTATGCCAAATTACTGCCTGTTGTCTTTTGTCTAGGTAGGACTGGAACCATTTTATTGAAGGTGCATCTAAAGATAGGGATTTGAGTATGTTGATGAGAATCTGATGATTGATCATGTCAAATGCTTTGGACAGGTCAATGAATAGTGCTGAAGAAAGGTTATTACATGACAACTTACTTAATATCTAGACGGAAACACAAAGGTTGTGAGGCATGAAAAAAATAATTGCTTTTTAAATACATTATTGGAATGCCAACAACAACAACAACTAGAATGCCAGTCAAAATCAAGTATAAAATAAAACAAGCAGCACTCAGCTCAAACCACTTCTTCTTGCACTGCAGTTCTAATTATAATTTATATTCAGCTTTATAAGAGTTACCAAGTAACATGCTGAAAGTAGCAATCTCTGTGATACCCCCACTTGTAAAAATGTTTCTTATCCAAAAAAGACCTGCTGCCTGACAACTATGTACTTGTTTCATGGGGAACACATGACCAAAGTAAAAAATGAACAGCAAACAAGAAACAAGCTCAAGATAAATTGCTTAAAGGATTACTGCACAAGTTATGGACCACACATGATAGATTGGCATTCTGTTTAGTTTATGGGTAAAGCCTGCAAAGATAACTGCAAGTCTCCAACAAATGTAATGAGCTTCTGAAAATACTGTAATCCTGTCCTTTATTTCAAATACTGTCATATGCATTTCAATACCTAAAGCTTACATATTATCTAGTCATCTAATAAGTAAGTGCATTGCCTCCAGAAAAACAGAAGTTATTACCTCCTTGTACTCTTCCCTCATCAGGCCAATAATTGAGTACAACACCCCTTTTGGTATGTACTTTTCTAAGCACCTGCAGCAGTTTGAGAAATCACAAAGGTTCCTCACAAGGAAAATTCAAGGTCTTCACTATCTGTCATATGGGGATTGTCTGAAATCACTGTCACTTTATTCTGTTTCATACAGATTACTCAAAGGTGATCCCAGCCTTGCATGTAAGACAATCTTTGACCCTGCGTTATTGGAAATGCTTCATATCTGAAAGTCAAATGGTACATGGGTTACTCACTTTAAAGACCTTAACCTGGTATGTGACATTAATAAAACCTGCTGGAGGGACAGATTTGTCTCCCAGAGGTTACCACCCCTTTGGAACTGACTTCCCCTTCATGTCAAACAGAGCACCTCATTGGCCCTCTTCAAATGCAATCTGGACGATTGAGTGACCGGAAATTCACCAAGGGGCTCCATCTGTGTCCCACTTGGACAGAGACAATAGGTGCTGATCATGAAATAAGGGTAGGAACCTGGTTAGGTTTGTAGGGGTCCTACAGCCATTAGCCTAGTAACTTCCTATGATCCAAATATAATGCATTGCCTCTAATGGCCAAATGTGAAGTATAGAGGTGAACAGAAGAAGGCAGAATCAATATGATACATCCTTCTTATTTTATCATATCTCTTACACTGCCTGTAAAAGGAGTTGCACTGTTACAGTTTTCATATAATATCGTATAGTACTTGTAAAAGGTATTTCTAACATTTAGTACACATCATAGTGACAATGGTATTTGTATAAATTCTGCATAATTAATTTCTGCTTTCCATGTATCATACTTCTGACAGCACCTTCACTGATGTGTTTTTTTATAATAAAATGTATTGCACATCCTAGCATATTGCACATTATATAATGAATTCAGGATATACTCCTTGTAGCAGCCCCATGTCTGGCTGCACATTCATGCTATGTACACTACCCATGGGCAGTATAATTGCAGCAATACTGCAATGTTTTGCTATAATGTTTTACTATACCTTTTTATTATAACATACCTATCCCATGTGACCCTATTCATTACTGATGGTGATGAGGCATTGTTATTTTCCACTGTGCATAATCTGGCTTTAAAAACAAAACAGGGTATTGCACATCCAGCAGTACCACATTTGTATACAGATCACCTTAACTGTATTACTAATGGTACTTACTGTGCTAAAATAAATGTAATAGTACCTGTGGGAAAGGAGGTAATGTACTGGCATTGCACGGAAACCTCTTTTTTGCAATACTGACACATTACCTGTTATAGTTGTCATAACACTAATTTGGGGAGCCACCATAACACAGAAGACATTCATTATGAGACAGTTTTAAGGTGTTATTTGGATGCTTCTTATTTTCCTTGGAAGTGTTCTTTTGGAAAGTGTGTATGAAGTATGCTGCAGCAGTGGCTATAGAGTGATGTGTCTTTTTTGTGTTATACTGTTGTAAATACATAGCAGACATTCATTACACTTGAGAAATTATTCAACTTTTGAATAGGCCTCTTACTATGCATATTAACTTCATGCACTTCTCTTCATGGCTCTGTGTCATTGAAGAAAAGGCATAGGTCAAAGTTCATGTCATCACTGTGAAGTTTATAAAGGATCACCTAACTCAAGAAGACAACCTTAGTGTATTATTCCTATCACAACCTTTATTTTTCTCTACTTTAATGCACTTTTTTTTCTACCAACATTTGGGGTCACTATGGTTTAATATGCATACATATTCTAACTTTCTAAAGTAGTGTCCTGTACAGTACAATATCAGAAGCCCCTGTGATGTTACAGTACAGCAGATCTAAACTACATTAGACACACACATATGCTTTCCCAGTTCCATTCTAAAGAAAAAAGAAATGTATATTAGCATACCTCTCAACTTCTTAGAGCAAGAACACTAGACAAAGCCATTAATAAAAGTGGGACAAAGGCCCAAAAATAGGGACAAATTTTAAATATTGCTCTTACAAACTTAGAAAGTTGATAGAATAACAGGTTTTATATTGGCATGGCATTTGTGAAGGGTATGGAGTCCGAAATTCAAATGCTTATCATTATTTTCTATCTTCAGTCTTTAATGATTTCCCACCAATTTGCCAGAAAAACCACAATTTTATGAGAAATGGGCCAAAAATATGAGGGAAAAATCTGGGCATTCTGAGAAAATCTGTAGTTGAGAGGTATCTGCTCCCAAGAAACATCTTTGGATCTGAGTGAGCTTATGAACAATACAAGTATAGGTCACTTAAGCAATAACCCATGCCTGGGTGTGTAATGGTGGATTTATCCATGGTTGGTGTGGTTTGGTCATGAGGGCGAAGCCCGAGTGGCCAAACAAAGACAACTGTGGGTAAATCCAGCATTACCTACACCCAGGCGTGGGTTATTGCTATTATACAATGACATTATTTAAGAAAAAAAACCGTACTTTTCTTAAATAATGGCATTGTATAATGCCTCCTTGTTGCCCTTCCACAGCTGTCCGGTATTCTGTGGCAGTTCTGATGTACTGCGCATGTGTTTGGTTAAGCAGTACATCAGAGCTGTGTGTGGAATCAATGGAGAAAGGAAGCTCTCCGTTGCTTTTTAAAAGGTGTCTCGCTATGTTAAAAGAGTTTAACATAGCGAGATAGCTTAAAAAAAGCAATGGAGAGCTTCCTTTCTCCATTGCTTTTTTTTAAAGATATCTCACAATGTTAAACTCGTTTAACAAAGCTAGATAACAGCAACGGAGCTCTTCCGTTCTGCATTGCTGTCCAACACACACAAAAAAAAAAGACTTATACTAATGGAAAAAGTTTGGGTGACTGGACCTTTTTCCATTAGTATAAGTCTGATTTACAACGGGCACACTGACCAATCAGTGTGCACGTTTTGGAATATATTTGGAATATCGTTGCATAATTAAGAATTTGCTATGCACAATGACTGAAGCCATTACTCTATATACACTGATGGTCAAATGCATGATTGCCAGTAAGGAAAAGTAAGCTGTAACCTGTCTATCACATAAGGAGTGGTTCTGGCCCAGAATTTGTAGTCATTGGCCATTTGGGCGGTCTTCCATCTCTCTCAGCTTTCTGATTTGAAGGCCTGCATTTGCACTTGTTTCTGTCCTGTAACTCCTGGGCCCATCTCATTTGCTCACTCAAAAAAAAAAATGTATCTGCTTTTACTGTATTTGTGTTTCTTCCTACTTTATTTTGCTTTTGCGTCATCTTAATAGTACTCAATTGTATTTATTACTGCTTGGTGTAACTCATTCTAAGTCTTTTGGATTAAGCACTTGGGCTTCAGACCAGTAGTTTTACATTAGGAAGGTTTGTGGCCTGCACTGTGGTAGCTTACATCCTTCTAAGTTGGGAACTGCTGATTGAGGGCTCAGTATCTGTTATTCTAAAAGTGTATTAGTTCTGGTTTAAGCACTTGGGCTTCAGGCCAGTGATTTTACATTAAGAAGGTTTGTGGTCTGCACTCTTGTGGGAGGAGAGGATGGACTCTGCCCTTCTGAGCTGGGAATTTCTGGTTAAAGGCTTATAGTGCCTGCATATTTGAACTGTTTCTTACTGAAATTGGTACACCTTGTTTGCTGTAGCATAGACTAGATCCAGGCCTGCTGAATCTAGCTTTGTTTGTATGTTTGTTTGCTTGTTATTTCCCTGAAATGCTAATTCCACCTAAAACACGGCTTTTCAGTGCTTCTGTGGATCCCTAGTGATATCCGCATTGCTTACTGTACTTATTTCCTTGTTTCACTTGAAAGAAAGTTACTGTTTGTCATTTTTGCATTTAAGTTACCTGTAACACATTGCATTTAAGTTACCTGGCACTTGCTCACTAAAGCAATTATACAAGTCAGCACTAAAAAATTAAAAGCACTACACCCTCACAAACTCCCCTTAAGTACCTTGTTCCCCATTGGCCCTTTTTTTCAATTATAAAGGAATTCCCAGTACTATTCTAGCATGTCCAAAGGTCAGTTGTCAATCTCCTCTCCGGTCCAGCTGGTGAATCTGGGAATCTTGAGGCAATGTTACAACTGCCTCATGTACACAGACAACCCTCTCCTCCTCCCAACAAACTCCAACACATGTAAGAGATGCAACCATGTAGCCAAACTGGAGGCTAAGCTCTCTCAACTCAGTACTGGCATAACCAGTCAGGAGGAGAAGGAAACCACACTCACTACGATTCCAGTCTCACATAGACCTACCACGACAGCAAACCAAACACATAAACACACAAAAACATACTCGGAGGCTCTAAATAAAAATCTGCCTAAGCAGCAGAGACCTCCAAAGCAGACACCCAAGCAACCGCTACCCCAAAACAAAACACGTGCAACACATAGCTCACAAAGCCAGTGTGCCGAACAGTCACAGCCCTTAAGGCTAAACAACACACCTGATACACTTGTAATAGGTGACTCTGTCATCAGGCACACTGATGTCCCGCTCACCAGGCTGAACAAGGAGAAGGTCACGGTGAGCTGCCTGTCGGGCGCTAGGATCCGTCACATAACACAAGCACTCAGGTCACTCCAAGGCAAGTACAAATATGACTCGGTTATTGTCCATGCTGGTGTGAATGACCTGAGACGTACCTCCCTGGACTACATGAAAAGAGACATAGAGGAGCTCTCTGAGCATGTAGCCCAGGCCGGTATGACCCTGACCTTGAGTAGCATCTTTCCCTCACCAAGAATGATGCCACAATATGAAGACAAGATGATCAATTTCAACAAATGGCTTAAGTATTGGTGTCATTCAAAGGGGATCCAATGCCTGTCAGCCTGGGATGACATGCTCGACAAGCCACGGTGCTTCACTAGGGATGGCTTGCACCTGTCACCCCTGGGCTTTTGGATATTGGCAAAGGCTCTTGCTTCCCCCATAGTGCCTTTTTTAGGCAAGGCTCAAAAGACAAACCCACCTCCATAGGTATCACAAGGGATAAGAAACCAAGAGTAATGCTACTCAACGCCAGAAGTCTAAACCTCAAGATGCATGCAATCAAAACTCTCCTTAGCATGGAGAACATCGATATCTGTGCAGTAACAGAAACCTGGTTCAAGGCTCCCGAGAGCACCCCAGCACTACCAGGTTATACCTCATACCATGCTTTTCGGCTCCAAATCTTGGACCGAACCACAAAAGGAGGGGGGGTATCAATATTCGTCAAAGATACCCACACTTCCAGGTTGGGTAGCACAGCACGAAGCATCAGAGACTATCCATGTGCAACTAACAGTGGGTAAAACTGCCTTCCAGTTTATAGCCTGCTACAGACCACCCTCCCAAACCCAGGAACCCCACTCGGCCTTCCTGAGAACACTGGAAAATATGAAGGTCTCTCCAAACACCATTATATTGGGCGACTTCAACTACCCAAACATAGACTGGGAGCATTATACTAGCTCCAACACCCTAGCCTCAAATGGAACAACTTGTTACCACTTCCACAAGAGGGGAAAACATACTGGACCTGATCATTACCAACATGGGGACTACTTTATGCTCCAGACCAGAAGTGTATCCCTCACTGGTAAGATCAGACCAAAAACTAATCTCACTGGATATTCACATCCCGACCCCACCCCCTGCCCAGAAAGCCACAGTGAAAAACTTTCTCCAAAGCAAATTTCACACTCCTCAAAACCGAGGTGGAATCCTTCAAAGCCTCTGAGCCTGTGGAAAATATGGCCCAGACCACAAAATCCTTTATAAACGAATTCTATGAACACCTTCAGGAATGCATGGATCATGCAATCCCAAATAAAACCAAGACCCAATCCTCCAAAGGCAGACATCCTGTCTGGTGGACCCTAGCCATAAACAAACTATACAATAGAAGGAGGAAGCTACTACATGATAGAGCAAAATCCCAAAAAGGGAAGGCATCTCTGATCAGTATTAGCAAAAAACTACGGGCAGTCATAAAATCGTCTAAGGCCAGCTTCGAGAGAAAAATTGCACAGGACACTAAGGATAATCACAAGGCTTTCTTTAGTTATGTTAGGAACCTGGGTGGGAATTCCAAGATATGATCAGAATTAGTCCAAAATGACAAAAAATACATCAAACCCACAGACATTGCCAACATCCTAGCTGACAGGTTCAGCGCAAACTTCTCCCCCTCCTCCCTCCCCACCAAAAGGGTAAATATCTATCCCAGCAGAGTGCTGCCCCCTGACATCTCAGATGCTCAGGTAAGAGCTGCCCTCTCCAAAGCAAAACCACAGCATCAATGGGACCAGACGGTGTCCCGGGCTGCATCCTACATGAACTCCAAGAAGAGCTAAACCCAAACATAAAACTACTGTTCAATCTCAGCCTTACTACAGGATATGTACCCAAAGAGTGGCGTACAGCAACAGTGGTCCCTCTCCACAAAGGTGGTGCCTCTACGGATCCTGGACACTATCGCCCCATAAGCCTGACTAGCTTGGTCTGCAAAGCTATGGAAAGGATCATCATGGACCTCATAAATAAAGATATTGGGGACATACAGACACTGGATCCTACCCAGTTCGGCTTTGTTAAGGGCAGATCCTGCCTCTTTAACCTGGTCAATTTCTTTGAAACAATCACCAAGGCCATTGACGAGGGGAAGGTGGTCCACACAGCCTACCTGGACCTCGCAAAAGCCTTCAATACAATACCCCACTGGGGCATTATAGATAATCTCACCAGCTTAAATATAAGCCCCTATGTCACTAGATGGGTTGCAAACTGGCTCAAGGACAGAACCCACATGGTTAGAATTGCTGGAGCCATGTCAGACTCCAAACCAGTTGCAAGTGGCGTCCCACAAGGCTCAGTCCTGGGACATCTCTTGTTCGGTATATATTTCTCGGAGGTACAGGCCAACATGGAAGTACAGTGGCTGACCAAGTTCGCAGATGACTGCAAATTGGGCACCATAATCGACTCTCCAGCCAACACAAGCATCCTTCAAAAGGGCCTCATAGAAACAGAAAACTGGTGCCAGAGCCATGGCCTCAAGCTAAACGCCAAAAAGTGTATAGTCATCCCCTTTGGCAAAAACAAAGTGCCCACAAATTACCACATAGGTGGTAATCCATTAAGTACAGAAGAAGTAATTAGGGACCTGGGGACCCAAGTTGATAGCAATCTCTCATTTGACAACCATGTGGCCAAAGTGGTTAGAAAAACATTTTATATAGCCCACCTAATCATGAAGGGATTCACATCTAGATCAGGGGAGGTCATCGTGCCTCTTTACTCATCCCTCATCAGGCCCATAATTGAGTACAATGCCCCTTTTGGGATGTACCTTACCAGACATCTGCAGCAACTGGAAAGACCCCAAAAGTACCTCACCAAGAGGATCAAAGGGCTCAAACAGATGCCATATGCTGCCTGGTTAAAGAACCTCCAGCTCTACTCAGTGGCATACCGCCTGCTCAGAGGCGATCTTTGCCTGACGTATAAAGCCATGTCCAACCCGGAATTAATGGAAATGCTGCACCTCAGAAAATCCAAATCCCATCGAGCTACATGCTCGAGAGACTTGAACCTCAGCACTGAAATAAATAGGACATGCTGGAGGGCCAGATTCATAACCCAGAGGCTCCCTTCACTCTGGAATAAAATCCCAGTCCAGGTTAGGCAGAGTCCCTCATTGACTCTCTTCAAGAGGAATCTTGATGAGTGGATGGGAGATCGTAGGTTTACCCCAGGTATCACTTCTGTGTCACTGTTAGACAGAGGCACTGTATACTAACCTCGAAAAAGGGCATAGCAAAATTAATTTAAAATGGGTGGCGAAAGCCAAACACACTCTGGCTAGGCTTATAAATGCCCTAGGTCAGATAGCCTAGTATGAACCTATGAACCTGTGAACCTATGAACCTAAGAGAAATAGTATCCATAATCAAAGACGTTATCTGGATCTTAAAGGCTATGGGTTATTGCCAACACAGACTTCAGAACTACAAAAAGCTCCTTGGAAAAATAACCATAACTACCAAGGAAGTTCTGGGAATGAAATGTATTAGCTTCTAATACAGACATCCTTTGTCTTTTCTCTCTGTCTCATCTATAGCCATCCACAGATTGAAACTCGATGAATTATCACAGGGCCAGTACTAAAAAAAAAGCCAATTCATATAAGCTTCATTTGGTGACAGACCATCAAGGAGAAGTAAGAGGCATGCAAACTTCAAGCCACATCCAGAAATCTCATAGTATGAACTTGGGATTCTACACACACTCTTCTGGGACCCAACTTCTGTTAAAAATAAGATTCAGCACAGTTTATTTCAACAAACCTTATACTGTGAAAGTACTCTTCCTGACAGAAGATTGCTTTCAAATGAAACCTCAGAACACTGTTTTCTCTGAGGTGCCAAGTCTCCTACATCTCATACCAAGAAAGGAGAGAACTGTACCCCTTAAAGTTTAGAACAAGTTCAAGATGGCATCGCAGGGAAGTGAAAAATTCCATCTGTACAGTCAAGAATAGGGTAGCATAGTTATGGGCATGCTGAAGCAAGAAACTCACAACGGTCTCTGAGAAAACTGTAAAACAACTACCTAATGCAATGCTGGTGAAACTTACTATTTAGGAACCTTTTTCCACCAAAAAGCAAAAGCAGTTTTCAGACAAGTAGATTTCTTTCTCTGAACTGAGTTCATCAAACCAAGATCTGAGTAATCTCTTTTCAACAAAAATGTCTGATTACACTATACACTTAACATAAACATCGATCAAGCATATACTCAAAAGCTAATTTAAATTTACTAAACTGAACATCTGCAGTAATGCTTCTTATTAGTAAATGTTACTATCTGTTAATGCAATACTAAATTTTACTGCATATGTATTCTACTTTGGAGTTATTGTAGTTGTATTAGTTAAGGTCATCTTTAAGTAAAGGATCACTAATGGCAGGCTATATTGTAAAAGCTGAACTTTTTATTCCTTAAAAACACAGATTAACTGCAGCCCCTGATGTCTGGAAATATTATTTGGAATGCCTTCTGGGTCATGACAGTTTTTTTCAAATTCATTTTTCCAAGCTACACCACTCTATAGCTTACCCATTAATACAGTTAGGAGATGCTGTACATGTTTTAAACAACTAATCCCTCTTCAGCTCTTCTTCGATGCGATTGACAAATCCTTCTTCTACTTCAACTCTTCTTCGGCGTGAATACACAGATTCCTATATCGGCACAAAAAAACTAACAGAAGGGTGATTTGGCACATGCGCACACTGGTTAAAGGTCGTGGGCGTGAAAAAAAAACGTAAAAAAAGTTGAATTTGGACATAAGGGTCACGGGCTGCATGGAAGAGCTCTAAGGGATGCATGCGGGCCGCGGGTTGGACACATCTGCTCTAAAAACAAGGGGAGAAGCCTTACAGAAGCAAGGACAGTTCAACAAATCTGAATGACTATCTTCAAGTGATAACCCCCTCCCCACCCTTGCAGTCCTTTAACTCTTCCCCAAAATCTGTCTCTCCATTTCTTTTTTTTTCTTTTTCTTTTTCTTTAGCAACATATAATCTCAGACATAAGCATTCTGAGAGTGATCCATCTGGGAGTACACATGGCATTGGGAGACCCTGCCTCTTTTTTTTTTCTGCTGTCATTCAGCATCTCCTGACTCAATGGATAATAGAATCTGTTCCTCTTTGCCTGACATGGAAAGAATTTTATTCAAGAATGCTTCTTGTACCAAAGAAAGAAAAAAAGAAGCTTCATAGAGATCAGTCCTAGAGCTTTCCTTTTCCAGTATGTTTGTGAAAGTCCTTAGTTCAAAACTCTATCCCTTCACGGTCCTTTACCTCTTATCCTCCCCTTGCAGTTTTTTTTTTTTTTTGGTAACTCTAGATTCAAGGGATGCTTATCATCATATTCATGTAGCCACACATGTCAAACATTTTTAAAGTGTTCTGTGTGTAGATGCATTATGTTGTGCGTTATCCACTGCTTCAAGGTTGTTCACAAAGTATCTAGTGCCAATGCTAACCTATTACACACTGCAAGGTATTTACATTTTTCCTTATTTAGATGGCTTTCTAATCTTTGTACAATCTTTCTTTCTTAGTATGCAAAATCTATCACTTAAGTAAGAGATCTCTTTCACAGACTGCCTTTCCAGAAGAAGATTCAAAACCCTTGTTTGACTCCTTCCCACAGGATTATATTCCAGGGGTATTGTTTAGATACTTCAATTCAAAGATCATTTCTTCTGGAGGAAAAAGTAGATATGTATCTAGATCTTCTCCTGAGTTTTTCCACTCAGTCCAGGACTTCATCAAGGGAATTTGTCAGAAAACTTGGACTCGTGGCACCCACCATTCTCTTCATTCTTCTAGCCAGAATCAATGTGAGAAAGATTCAGTGGTACTTAAAATATGTGTGGTTGGAACATCAGCAACCCCTAACATTTCAAATTCCAGTTTTGGGATTTGTAAAAGTGGAATTACTTTGGTAGAGACGTCAGTTTTATCTAAATCCAGGTCTCCCATTGTCTCCAACACAGTCTGTAACAAAATATATCTCTTACTTATTTGGAGAGTTTTGTTTTAGAAGTAAAAATGCTGTATCTTCGGAACAAAGAAGACAGACCAAGACACATAAACATAAAAGAGATCTTGGCAGTTATAAATGCACTCAACACTCTGAATCATCTTTGGTCCTCAGGACCTTTGCAGTCAATTAGAGATAACACTACAGTGATATGGTACATAAACAAACTGGGGTTACAGATCATATACTCTCTGCAGATTAGCCATGGTAGCCTGGGCTACAGCGTATCAGTACAATCTCACTCTGCAAGCATCATACATTCTGTTAGACAAGCTGTGCAGGACCAGGACAAACCTGCAAGAACAGAAAATTGATTCAGGGGTTCTTGCAGGATTGGATCCAGCAGTTGGAACACCTCACATCTGTTTGAATCCATTCACAACAAACAACTAGCAGAATTCTGCTCCAGGACTCCTTGCAAGCAAGCCTAGAAAACACATGCATTCTCCTTTCCTTGGATGGGAATGTTTCTGTATGCCTTTCCACTATTTCTACTTATATACAGGGTCATTCTGAAGATTCCAAAAATCCCAATGGTGAATCCCTTCTGACCCAGGCAACAGTAGTTCTCCATTCTTTTAGAAATGGCCAAGAGCAATTACCACAAGCTTCCTCACAGACAGGACCTACTCTTATAGACAGGGGTTGTTTGATCCACCCGAACTTGAAATAACTAACTTCCTGAGTGATAGTTTTAATACATTTTAGGCACCTATTTTCTGAAGGCATGCAGCAGTTAGTAAAGGAGGCAAAGAAATCTACTACTAGAAAATCATATATAATAACAAATGGAAAAGATTTTGCAGTTTGTGCCATATTTAGAACCAGTACACTTTTAAGGCTAGTATTCCTCAGTTTCTACATGTTTGAGATATTATCCTCTGCGTTTTCTTACTCCTCGCTCAAGGTTCATTTGTTGGCCATTTCAATGGGTAGTTCCCCATCTTTCAATACATTACCAGGTCAAAATATTTTTGAAAGGCGATGTATTACCCATCTACCTAGAAAACTGGTAGTTTCACCTTAGGATCTTAATTTTGTTTTGTAAAAATGAATCATTGCTCCATTTGAACCAGCTCATCAGGCTGATTTTAAGTTATTAACATAAAAAACAGACTAGTTGATTTTTATTAATTCTGCAAGAAGAGTTTGTTGAAAGCCCTTATGGTGGGTCAGTCTTATCTAATTTTCCACAAAGATAGGCTTTCTTTGGGGACTAATCCTTCATTTATGCTTAAAGTGGTATTCGAGTTTACTTTGACCCAAGCTATTCATCTCCCTGTCTTCTTTTCTAAAACAAGGGAGAAAGGATGTCCACTGACAACTCAGATACTGTCCTGATAGAACTAAAACCATCAGAAATTCTTATAATTTCTTATGAAGATAAAAAAGAGAACCTCCAGTGTCAAAGCAGACTATTTCCAAATAGTCATCCCATTCTATTTTCTTTTGTTATTCCCACCATAACAAAACTATTCCAGACAGGGCCAAGGCAAGTTTTACTAGACCCTTGGTTTCTTCAGTGATTTATTGGAAATGGGTGGACTCAAAGAATTCTACAGGCAACCACTTGGTCCTCAGGACTCTATACTAGGACCCCTTCTCTATTTTTATAAACAAGCTTTATAGAGTACAATGCCCAGATGATTCGACTTTAATGTGTATTGCAGCCCCCCATATCCAGACTCCAAGAAATCACTCTTTCTCTTCAATCAAAACCTAGCTAAAAAATTCAAACCTGTTCCTTAATCCCAATAAAACAAAACTGATCCTCTTCACTCCAAAACATTATTTCAATCAAAAACAATAAAACAGTCTTTCTTGGTTGCATATGCAAATAATACTAAAAATGAGGTAGTACCACATACTAAATTACTTGGCATCATACCTCTCAACCTGGAAACATCAAAAATCTGGGCAAGGCCCATGAAAAATAAGTACAAATCTGTATGCCGATTAACATAAAATTTGCATACATAATTACATAACCCCACTGGAATTGTGGGATACTAGCTTTCAAACGCAAACTGAAGAACAGACAACCAAAATATGGCACCAGAGTCCCCCTGCAGCCATTCCAATGTCCCATTATGATACCACACTGAACAGCAAAGATGAAAATGTAAAACAACACAAAGCTGCGTTCCACTATCTTTATTACACTTTAGCGCCTCGGCAGAAAATACCTTCAAGAAGTGATACAAATTGAATAAAAGCCCCTTATTATAAAAAGCCATAAATCAATCAATCATCCAGTACAAAAGCTCACTTAATAAAACAATTAAATTAAACATTTCCAATTCAATTCCATGTTAAGTCCTCCTGGATATGGAGTATTATACTTTAAGATGTATATTGCTTCTTTATACAGCAGCACATTTTTTAATTGTCCTATATCACCCATTTTTACAAAAACTTTCTCTAAAATAGTCGCTTGTAGTATAGTCCCCATCATGTTTTTCCATAAAATGCATGGCTACAGAACTTTCAGTTTTTTTCTTTTTTATATCTCTGATATGCTCCTGCAGTCTCACTTTAAATTTTCTTTTACTTTGTCCTATATAGAAAAGGCTGCAGGGGCACCTCAGTCAATACACAATACCTTCTGTAAAACATATAAAACTACCACTAATGTCAAATTTCTTATTATTAATGTTATTAAAGGAGGGAACTATATAGTTACATATGTTACAATTATTACAAGTCTTAGTTCCTTTAAACTGTAAAGACCTGTATATATTTTCTTCCGGTAGCACAAAATAAGATCTAACTAACATATCTTTTAAGTTCTGCCCTCTTTTATAAGACATTTATAGTTTTTTTAATCTATAATTCTTCGTAACATTACATCTCTATGTAAAAAATCCTAATAACCATTAATCAAAATTTTCACTTGTTCACTTAGAACATTATATGTAGTAACAAAAAATATTTTTTTTCTTTCTCCTCTATCTTAAACATTTCACTATTAAATATATTGCCATTATGTTGTTTAAAAAACATTTTAACCCCCATTTTGTTAACTGCTTCTCTAAGAATGTCTTTACTATAACCTCTTTGTATAAACATTGCCATATTATAGCCAATCTCTTTCTCCAGATCCAAATTATTATTACATATTTTACACACCCTCAACAGTTCTCCATATGGGAGGTCTTGAACAGTATGGTCTGGATGGCAAGTACTGCCATGTAGATATTGGCCCCCATCTCTAAATTGTCTGTGAATAGTTGTTCTAACTTGTCCCTCATCACTTACATATAGTTGTACATCCAAAAAATTCAATATTTCACCAAACTGCAGCCCATCAAATTGTAACCCATATTGATTATGATGTAAATCCTTTATAAAATCTTGTACATGTTCTTTCCCATTTTCACAAGCAAAAATCAAATTGTCAATATAACGAAAATACAATGTAACATATTGTTGAAAAAATACATGTCTATAAACATAATCAATTTCAAATTTACCCATAAATAAGTTGACATACATGGGGGCAAAAGAAACCCCCATGTCCATACCTTGCAACTGATGATATAACACATTATTAAAACTAAAAAAGTTATTTACAAGACAAAAATGTAATAACTCCATTACATAGTTACATACTGGGCTGTCTTCTAAAAAATATTGAATGGCTGCCATTCCATCTATATGTTTAATATTTGTATACAGACTTTTAACATCTATGGATACTCAGTACATATTGGGTTTCCATTGTATAGTTGTCATTTATGGAAAAAAATCCGCTGTATCTCTAATATAGGATGGCAATTTTTGAACATAAGGTATCAAAAAATTATGCAAAATAATACCTATATTATATAAAAAATATTTTGTTGCTGAAACTGTCGGTCGCCCAGGTGGATTTTTTTGATTTTTTTGCAATTTTGGGAGACAATAGAAAGTTGCCATACTGACATTTTCTAAATCACGTTCTTTCTTTAGTCATCTGTTCCGTAATATACCCTAAACGACAACCTTTCATCAATAAAATTTTAAATGTTTTGCATTGCTTCTAGACATTTTTCCATACTACTCTCATACATTGTCATCATCCAAATGTTCCATACACATATGCAAGTATTGAATATAATGCATCACAATAATTTTGTTACTTTTATCTGCTGGCTTCACAATTAACTCTTTCCTATTAGCTAAATCCTTAAGGGAAATCCATTCCTGCTTAGTTAAATTATAACTTACTACATTCTTTTTCAAAAAGAAGTCAGTATACAATTGTTCAATTGCATAATTTACCATTTCATAAAAAGTTTTCACACATTCATTTGTATACGGGGGAATAAAGGTACTCTTAAAGCCCACATTTTTATCATTCAACAGACAATATGCATTTATTTCTGCATCAGATATTTCTGATGAGCATGAGTAAAAACTGTCATCACTCATATTATTAATTTCTTCCACATTATTACATTCTATAGTATTCTTAGATTCAAAAATACATTTGAGATGTATTTTACGTACCAACTGGAAAAGTTCATGTTTAACAATATGCATTCTAGGGACAACAGTTGGAATAAACTTTAATCCTAAATTCAATACGTTGATTTGTTCTTGTGTTAATATGCATCCTGATAAAAAAATAGGTACAAATCTGTATGCCGATTAACATAAAATTTGCATACATAATTACGTAACCCCACCCACTTCAATAGAATTGTGGGATACCAGCTTTGAAACGCAAACTGAAGAATCAACAACCAAAATATGGTTCCAGTGTCCCATTATCTGGCTATTTCACCCCATTTACCATAAACACTAATGTGCATACTGCTTTACTTCTACAATGATTATTTGGATTTTATATTTACATTTTATAGCACATTGCATAAACACTAATAGACATCTCACAATGAAAATAGACTTAGCATTAAAACTTCTCTGCCCTTAAAACTCACATTCATTGAAACAGCATTGAAACCCACACCACATCCAAAGAAAGTGCATCTGATGGCCAGTGGTGGATAAAGATTAGCTTTAGGCTGTTTTCAAATCATAGGCCCCTTGCACACAAAACAAGAAACATACTGATGTTCTTTGATACACCTTCCTGACTTTATTAAATTATATTCCTTGTATAATACAGTACACTTGTTAGACTAGGAGCGCATTTTAAATTTATTGTTTGAACATTTTTCCAGTAGGCAGTGAAACAAAATGCATGAACCAATAATGACTCCTCTCCTGTTCAGCTGGTGAATCTGGGAATCTTGAGGCAATGTTACAACTGCCTCATGGACACAGACAACCCTCTCCTCCTCCCAACAAATACAAATATATGTGAGAGATGCAACTATATAGCCAAACTGGAGGTTGAGCTCTCTCAACTCAGTACTGGCAAAACCAGTCAGGAGGAGAAGGTAACCACGCACACCATAATCCCAGTCTCACATAGACCTATCACAACTGCAAACCAAACACATAAACACACAAAAATATACTCTGAGGCTCTAATTAAAAATATACCAAAACAACAGAGGCCTCCAAAGCAGACACCCAAGCGACCACTACCTCAAGACATAGCATATGCAACACATAGTTCACAAAGTCAGTGTGTTAAACTGTCACAGCCCTTAAGGCTAAACAACATGCCAGATAAACTTGTAATAGGTGACTCCATAGTCAGACACATTGACGTCCCGCTCACCAGACTGAACAAGGAAAAGGTTACAGTAAGCTGCCTGTCGGGCGCTAGAATCTGCCACATAACACAAGCACTCAGGTCACTCCAAAGCAAGTACAAATATGACTCAGTCATTGTCCATGTTGGTGTGAATGACGTGAGACGTACCTCCCTGGACTACATGAAAAGAGACATAGAGGAGCTCTCTGATTATGTAGCCCAGGCCGGTATGACCCTGACCCTGAGCAGCATCTTACCCTCACCAAGAATGATGCCACAGTACAGAGACAAAATGATCAGCTTTAACAATTGGCTTAATTACTGGTGTCATTTTAAGGGGATTCAATATCTGCCTGCCTGGGATGACATGCTTGACAAGACACGCTGCTTTGCAAGGGACGGCTTGCACCTGTCACCCCTGCACTTCCGGATATTGGCCTAGGCTCTTGCCACCCCCATAGTGCCTTTTTTAGGCAAGGCTCAAAAGACAAACCCACCTCCCTAGAAAACACAAGTGAAAAAAAACTAAGGGTAATGCTGCTCAATGCCAGAAGTATAAACCTCAAGATGCATGCTATCGAAGCCCTCCTCAATATGGAGAACATCGATGTCTGTGCAGTGACTGAAACCTGGTTCAAGGCTCCTGAGAGCACCCCAGCACTACCAGGTTATACCTCATATCATGCTTTCCAGCCCCAAAACTTGGACCGAACCACAAAAGGGGGGGGGGGGGGAGTATCCATATTCATCAAAGATACCCACACCTCCAGGTTAGTGGCAACGCACGAAGCATCAGAGACCATCCAGGTGCAACTAACCATAGGCAAAACTGCCCTACAGTTTGTAGCATGCTACAGACTACCCTCTCAAACTCAGGAACCCCACTCAGCCTTCCTAAAGACACTGGAGAGTATGAATGTCTCTCCAAATACCATCATATTGAGAGACTTCAACTACCCAAACATAGACTGGGAACATTACTCAAGCCCCAACACCCTAGCCCAAAGGTTCCTAGAATTCATAAACTCAAATGCGATGGAACAACTAGTCACCACTCCCACAAGAGGAAATATACTGGACCTGATCATCACAAACATGGGGACAAAATGCTCCACACCGGAAGTATACCCCTCACTAGAAATCTACATCCCACCCCCACCCCCTGCACAGAAGACCACAGTGAAGAATTTCTCAAAAGCCGACTTCACACTTCTTAAGACTGAAGTGGTATCTTTCAAGGCCCCTGGGCCAGTGGAAACCACAACCCACACCGCTGAATCCTTTATAAATGCCTTCTACGGACACCTTCAAGAATGCATGGATCATGCAATCCCTAATAAAACGAAGACCCATTCCCACAAAGGCAGGCGTCCTGTCTGGTGGACCCCAGCCAATAACAAACTTTACAACAGGAGGAGGAAGCTACTACATGACAGAGCAAAATCCCCAAAAGGAAGGGCATCTCTGATCAGTACTAGCAAAAAACTTCGATCACTCATAAAATCATCCAAGGCCAACTTTGAGAGAAAAATCGTAAAAGACACAAAAGACAATCACAAGGCCTTTTTTAGCTATGTTAGAAACCTGGGTGGAAATTCCCATATATGTTCAGAGTTAGTCCAAAATGACACAAAATACACTGAACCCACAGATATTGCCAACATTCTGGCAGACAGGTTCAGTGCAAATTTCTCCGCCCCCTCCCCCCCAAAAGGAGAAATATCTATCCCAGCAGAGTGTAGCCTCCCCAACATCTCAGATGCCCAGGTGAGAGCCGCCCTCTCCAAAGCTAAAAACACAGCATCAATGGGACCGGACGGTGTCCCGGGCTGCGTGCTACATGAACTCCAAGAGGAACTAAACCCGCACATAAGGCTGCTGTTTAATCTTAGCCTTACTACAAGATATGTACCCAAAGAGTGGCGTACAGCAACAGTGGTCCCACTCCACAAAGGAGGTGCTTCTACGGACCCTGGAAATTACCGCCCCATAAGCTTGACGAGCCTGGTCTGCAAAGCTATGGAAATGATCATTATGGAACTCATAAACAAAGACATTGTTGACCTACAGACATTGGATCCTACCCAATTCGGCTTTGTCAAAGGCAGATCCTGCCTTTTGAACCTAGTCGACTTTTTTGAAACAGTCACTAAGGCCATTGATGAGGGTAAGGCAGTTCACACAGCCTACCTTAACCTTGCAAAAGCGTTCGACACAATACCCCACTCGGGCATCATTGACAAACTCACCAGCTTAAATGTAAACTCATATGTCACAAGATGGGTTGCAAACTGGCGCAAGGACAGAACTCACAAGGTCAGAATTGCTGGAGCCATGTCAGACTCTAAGCCAGTCACAAGCGGTGTCCCACAGGGCTCAGTCCTGGGACCCCTCTTGTTCGGCATTTATTTTTCCGAGGTGCAAGCAAACATAGGAGGATTGTGGCTGACAAAGTTCGCAGATGACTGCAAACTGGGCGCCATAATTGATACTCCAGCGGACACAAGCATCCTTCAGAAAGGCCTCATAGAAACGGATAATTGGTGCCAGAGCCATGGCCTTAAACTGAACGCCAAAAAATGTATAGTCATACCCTTTGGGAAAAACAAGGTACCCACAAATTACCACATAGATGGTAATCCATTAAGTACGGAAGAGGTAATCAGGGACCTAGGGACCCAAGTCGACAGTAACCTCTCATTTGACACTCACATTGCTAAGGTGGTTAGGAAGACCTTCTATATTGCCCACCTTATCATGAAGGGATTCACATCTAGATCAAGAGAGGTCATTGTGCCCCTGTACTCTTCTCTTATCAGGCCCATGATTGAGTACAATGCCCCATTTGGGATGTATCTTACCCGACACCTGCAGCAGTTAGAAAGATCCCAAAAGTTCCTCACCAAGAGGATAAATTGTCTCAAACATATGTCATATGCTGCCTGGCTGAAGAAACTCCAGCTCTATTCAGTCGCATACCGCCTACTCAGAGGTGATCTATGCCTGACATACAAGGCCATGTCCAATCCGGAATTAATGGACATGCTCCACCTCAGAAAATCCAAATCCATTCGTGCCACGAGAGCAAAAGATTTGAACCTCAACACAGAAATAAATAGGACATACTGGAGGGACAGATTCATAACCCAGAGGCTCCCTACACTCTGGAACAGAATCCCAGTCCATGTTAGGCAGAGCCCCTCACTAACTCTCTTCAAGAGAAATCTTGATGAGTGGATGGGAGATCATAGGTTTACCCCGGGGGTCATCTCTGTGTCACTACTAGACAGAGGCACAGTAAACTAAACCCTAAATGGGAGTAGTATTCTCATCCCAAGGGGTGGCAAAAGCCACACACACTCTGGCTAGGCTTATAAATGCCCTAGGGCAGATAGACTAGTATGAACCTATGAACCTATGACAAAACTGCACAATTCAGAACATTTCCATCACAAAAGTCTACTTACGCGCACACACACACACACACACACACACACACATATATATATATATGTGTGTGTGTGTGTGTGTGTGTGTGTGTGTGTGTGTGTGTGTGTGTGTGTGTGTGTGTGTGTAAATGGAAAGACAGTAGTGTAAGCTGTGAGCATCTTGCACAGCTTCTCAAACTTATTTTCAGTTTTTTGCTTGACTTACTCTGATTTGTTTTATCAGACCAACTCAATAGCTGTAAATGCACAACAAAATAAACTAGGCTTACTGCATGTTGTAAGACTTACAATTTTTAGTCCAAGACCAAGTACTGACATACCTCTCCTACATTCATCCTGAAGCATCAAAACTATCATTGTAATCCAGGTGCTGTTAACTGGCCACTCTTGCTTCTCCACTGTCTGCAGTGGAAAAATATTTTATCTTGAATGCTGGAAAATGTACTGTACTTGTTTAAAAAATATTTACTTATAATGCAGCACAGAACATAATAATTCTGATTTTCTGTTCCTGAATTTGGGTTAATGATATTTTTTGCTCTTTCCACTGAGGCACAAATGCCCTTATGCATGACATTTTCTCACGTCTTTTGTATCTGTAGCTACACCCTTGACTTGTTACACCCACCCCCTTTAAAAGTGCAACAACACAGTACAGTATCAGCAATGCATTTGCATACTGTGGGAGTAGAACCCACAGCCTTCTGCATCAAAAGCAAGTATTTAACCTGTTATGCTATTAACACTGCAAGCAGACTCAGCATAAGCAACACTAAACTTCTCTTCCCCTGAAGCTCTCAGCTCCTTGTAAAATCCACTTGACACTCAACTGTATCTCTCTACTTTGCAGCACAAGAAATCTGGAAAAAGCCAAAATGTATTGGTGGGGGGACAAAAGCCCAAAAACCAGGGACACATTTTAAACATTGCTTGTATAATTTTGGAAAGTTGCTTTACCACCATGCATTTTACTGCCAAGGCTTGAATCCAGGACCCTGTGCACTACACTCAGAGCATCATACCACTATGCCAGATTAGCAGTTTCCTGAAAGATAGGAAGACTGAAACTTACATGGCTATCATTTAGTAAATTCAGTTCTCACTTCTCACCATAGCTCTCAACTTCTTAGCACAAAAAACCTGGACATAGCCAGTAATGGGGCAATACAGAATTCAGTTCTCACTTCCCACCATAGCTCTCAAACTCTTAGCATAAAAAAAAAACTGGACAAAGCCAATAATGGGGGAATACAGCCCCCAAAACAGGGACAAATTTCAAATGCTGATCTTATAAACTTAGAAAATTGCTAGAATAAAAGGTTTTGTGTTACTATTTGTTTTTTGAAGAATATGAAGTCTGAAACTCAAATGCCTGTCATTATATAGTGAATTCAGTCCTTCACTGATTTGCTACAAATATCCAGAAAACAGCGAACCACAGATTTTATGAGGAACAGAACAAAAATATGAGGCATAAATGTGGAAGTGGTGGTGGGTAGGGACTTTATGCTCTTGTTCCCTGTACCCAAGGTGCAGGGTTTGAGCTTGAAACACACACACACACACACACACACACACACACACACACACACACACACACACACACACACACACACACACATCATTTCTTGCCTTGCAGGAGTTCCATTCATTCTCGGAAACAGTAGCTTACCCAACTAAGGAGTTATAGTAGCTTACCCAGCTAAGAAGTTCCATTCCCTCATGGCTGGTTGGAAATGAATGCACGTTTGTTCCATTCTCGGGAAAGTTCCATCCTTGGCTTAACTCTGCAGCAGCCAGCAGTTTCTTGACTTGTTCCATTCTCTCTTCCGCAGCCAGGCTTGTTCCATTCTTGGAAACAGTAGCTAATCCAGCTAAGGAGTTCCGAGTTCCATTCCCTCACAGCTGGCTGGCTGGAAATGAAGGCATGCTGACGCCGATTGTTTGAATGCATTAGTGAGCATTCCGACAGGCTGGCAGGCCGTTTCATGTAGCTGACGTCATCATGCACACGATGATGTCAGCTCCAAAAGCTGGGAAAAAAATTCAAAAGAAACAGCTGGGAAATTCAGAAATTAAGAGGTGCCACTCGGGAATCGTAGCACCCCATTATTTGGACCCCCAAACTCGGTAAAAATCGAGTAATTCTGTATTGTTGGGAGGTATGCTTGGCATTGCAAATGATGACAATTTTAAATTTGATCAACATATTCTTCAAACAATTAAAAAAAAACACTGGAACGTTGGCTCCCTTTACAGGGCAAACAGTACCTTACAGCCCCAGCAGGAAAAATCCTAGCCTCATCCTATTTGCCTCACCTATACTTACAAACCTAAGCTCTACACTAAAATCCAAATTTGCCTCCTGTTACAACAAAGTATCTAAATTTGCTATCAGTACTGCACACAGAACTCACCACTGCCTTAAAACAGTTAAACTGGCTTGAGCTTAAACACCCTCTAGCATACTCTCAGCTAGTTATGGCATACAAACTGATGTATTATCCTGAAAAATGTACTGCATTAGAAAATATAATATGGTCTTTTACCAAAACAAAGGGAACTGCGCTCTGGTGATAAATTTCTACTAAGCAATGGTAAAGCACATAATTCATCAGGGGACTCACTGTACTCCTGTAACATCTCCAAACTCTGGAACATCATCCTTACATAGCTAAAAATGACTAACAAACTCCCAAGCTAAACAATCCAGCTTAAACTATAACTTACCCAAACTTGGTTATACGTATGTTTATCACCAGATTGAGACCTCTAGTGAAAACATCATTTTTTTATTACTTATTGCTAACATTTTGTCCTCTTGCACTTTCTAACTGCCCCCATCCACCACTCTTCCCCTCTCATGCATTCCCTGTATATCTAAGTTTTAAACCTTTTAGATACACCAGTTAATAACAGGCAGCCTAGATGGAATAAATCATATACCCTACTCTCTGACTCAAATGCTATTACCCCTGTCCTCTTGTACAATACTAATAATTCCTCTTTACATAATTTTATAAGTTCGTTATATCTCTTGAACTCTTTACAAACTTTTCTGTACTGAAATTTAAGAACACTAAACTTCTTTACAACAATTTCTACAGTATAAATCCATTTACTTCCTGTTAGATTTTAGAGCTACCAGAACTGCATAGACATAATTGTTGATATAAATAATTTACTGTATATAACTGTCTTGTAATTGCTGTTTTTTCCTGAGAAATGTAACTCCTGTTTTTTTGAGAACTGACTGAAATTCACTTGTTAATATAAATATATTGTTATGGAACTTTACCTCCGGGGCTTCTGCTGAAAGTGGGCTGTGCCCAGTTGGACTTTCCTGGTCAACAAAGACAAACAAATAAACAAATAAATAACTGATTTTACAAAGCACTACAAACGTGACTCCTTTTCCAGCTCTAAAACAGATTTTCCTAGGACTATTTTTATGGGGCTCCTGAGCCCTCATCCTTCTTACTCCCAAACGTTTTAAGCTACAGTATTCTGCCCATATAGCTAAGTCTACCTATAACAGTGATCTAATGATGAACATAGTGTATTGTGTTAGTAAATTTACCATAACAGTAGATATTTGAATAGATCACTGCTGTAGTAGGCTCTTGCTCCCTCTGTCCCCCTTACTTTTGTGTACTTTTTATCAGGGAGAGGAAATTGATTTTTATTTACCTAGCATTGACCTCTTTCAGGGATCTAGCCTCCCTCTGTCAGTTAGCATGGAAGCTCTGAAGGGCTTGTCACTCAGACTGCTGATTTTCTGCAGCTGTACTGAATCAGTCAATGGTCTGGGCACATGGAAGATGCTGTTAAGCTTTAGAATCTGGTGGGCTGTTGTATCCTAGGCAAGAATTAACTCCATGCAGATAAGACTTGTACAGCAGTGATCTATTCAAACCGCTACTTTCACTTGCAGAACAGTAATTTTCACCGTTATAACCCATATCTGCTTTGTCAATATAATCCAATACATATATATATAGATAGATATATATAGATATATATATATAGATATATATATATATATATATACATATACATACACACACACACACAGAGAAAAAGAGATTGGGAGAGGTAGACATAATGCACAGATGCAGTAATCAGGATGCAGAGTGAAATGTTAAAACACCTGTTTAAAAAAGTGAGAAAAAATAAGCATAAATGAAAATGATGCAGCAATTGTGATAGACAAAGTTGTATCCTTCAGAATTCATTTTTACGTGTTAGTTTGTTTTGTATATGCTAGGCCATAATTCTTTCTCTTTCTGTCCCCTTCCCAATTATACAGGTACAGTCCATCAGAATGTAGATAGCATTTAGTGTTGGCAAATACTTCACAGTGCTGCAACAAATATGGGATGAACACAAGATTAATTGTAAAACAATGACACAAAACCCACTGAGCATAAAGTAAAAAAAGGAAACATTTTTTTGTGATGTAAGCTTTAATTAATATTAAATGGAAACTGAAAGACACGAGACAATGTCCTTACAATGGGAGAGAGGAGGAAATAGTGAATACAAACATGAAGTATTTCACACAAGTACCTTAATGTAAAAAAATAACTATAACAATGATCTATCACCCCATCCCCCCCCTCACACACAGAACATCTGTATTTTTTTTTTTTTTGTAATAGTAAAATTGTTGGACTGGTCTGACTTTACAGTTGCTTACTTATTACTGTGATAATGCTTGTATATTTAGTCACTTTAATGGATAAGATCTCAAAATGTAGCCACAGGATCCTGACACACGACACTCATGATTTATGTCTGGTCTGGCTGTAGCCAGATCTCCTGAAGCAATGTGAACTTTTTGTAAATTGTTGAGAAGAATAATGCTTGAAGTAAGAAAGAGCAAGCTAATTTTTGTAAGTTTTTCAGATGAGATATGCTTGAAGAAGGAAAGAATAAGTTAATTCTCAAGGGTTTTCTCCTACTAGAGGATACTTTGAGAGAAGACAGAGAAGAAAAAAGAGGCAAGCAGCAGTTCGAGGATAGCTCTTCTTCCAGGCTACCAAGGGCAGAATAAAAGCTAGCCAAGACCTCTCCTCAAATGGCACTGATCTATCCCACAGGCTCCTTCACAACTCTTCCCTCCCAGGCCATCCTGTTCAGAGGTGGTCAGTATCTGATCCTTCACTAAGAAAAGTATGGGTAGATTCCTCTTGGAGAATATAATAGCAGATATATGGAGTCCAGACCTGTCATTTAATCCCACTTCCATACACAAAAATAAGACATTACTGCTCTGCCTTTTCTAATATATTTTTGTAGGAATACATATGATTTTCAAAGTACTATAGGGATATAATGTATTCAAATCTATTAACCAATGAATCCCTGAAATAATTTGCCCACAGTTCCTAAAAAGGATATGAGGAAATGCAAGATATACTCTGCTCTTGCAGTTCTCTTTGCTCCTTTGTCAGCTGAAAGAGCTGCAGTTTCCCCAGCTGCCAGCTCAAACAAGAGGGCCTTGGATTCTAACCCTACACTGATAGATAAAATTGGCAAGTAGATAAGAACTCAGGGGAAAAAGTTGGCTCAGTCTAGTAATGTAGTCTTTATTTTAAATTTGCAAGGCTTTATGTGTAAATTTATTTTGCAGTGTGCTTACAGTTTAGTTGATTTGTTGCACATTTGTCTGCTGAATAGAAGTGCTATATGAATGAATTTTTTTCTAATGTGACTTAGGTTTTGAAATATGCTTTGAGGAGTGTCTTGGGAGGTGAAGATACAATTTTTAAAAATGCAGTCCCTTCTGCTGTATTGAGAAGTTATGCTTTGTTACATAACCAGAATTTTTCTGAAGATTTAAGAAATGAGATTTAATGCTGCTTTAAGGTTTGAATTTGTGTTTGGTCCTGCCGCTACCCAGATTCTCAAACAGTGGGACGATATAGGTAAATTGATACATGGGATATCTACAATGTTTCATATTCTCAGGTTCTCCCATAACAAGGCATCCAGCTTCAAAGGGCAAATCAAACAAAAATCCCAGTGCAAAAAGAGTTAGGGTACTAACTAGGGTACTAAGGGTACATGGGGACTCTATGCTCCAGACCAGAAGTGTATCCCTCACTGGTAAGATCAGACCATAAACTAATTTCACTGGATATTCACATCCCGACCCCACCCCCTGCCCAGAAAACCAACTTCTCTAAAGCAAATTTCACACTCCTCAAAACCGAGGTGGAATCGTTCAAAGCCTTTGGGCCTGTGAAAATACGGCCCAGACCGCAAAATCCTTTGTAAACACATTCTATGAACACCTTCAGGAATGCATGGATCATGCAATCCCAAATAAAACCAAGATCCAATCCTCCAAAGGCAGACATCCTGTCTGGTGGACCCCAGCCATAAACAAACTATACAATAGAAGGAGGAAGCTACTACATGATAGAGCAAAATCTGAAAAAGGGAAGGCATCTTTGATCAGTATTAGCAAATAACTACGGGCACTCGTAAAATCATCTAAGGCCAGCCTAGAGAGAAAAATTGTACAGGACACTAAGGATAATCACAAGGCTTTCTTTAGTTATGTTAGGAACCTGGGTGGGAATTCCCAGATATGCTCAGAATTAGTCCAAAATGACAAAAATACACCGAACCCACAGACATTGCCAACATCCTAGCTGACAGGTTCAGTGCAAACTTCTCCCCCCACCTCCCCACCAAAAGGGCAAATATCTATCCCAGCAGAGTGCTGCCCCCCTGACATCTCAGATGCTCAGGTAAGAGCTGCCCTCTCCAAAGCAAAAAACACAGCATCAATGGGACAGGGCGGTGTCCCGGGCTGTGTCCTACATGAACTCCAAGAAGAGCTAAACCCTAACATAAAACTACTGTTCAATCTCAGCCTTACTACAGGATATGTACCCAAAGAGTGACGTACAGCAAGAGTGGTCCCTCTCCACAAAGGTGGTGCTTCAATGGATCCTGGAAACTATCGCCCCATAAGCCTGACTAGCTTGGTCTGCAAAGCTATGGAAAGGATCATCATGGACCTCATAAATAAAGATATTGGGGACCTACAGACACTGGATCCTACCCAGTTTGGCTTTGTTAAGGGCAGATCCTGCCTCTTAAACCTGGTTGATTTCTTTGAAACAGTCACCAAGGCCATTGACGAGGGGAAGGTGGTCCACACAACCTACCTGGACCTCGCAAAAGCCTTCGATACAGTACCCCACTCGGGCATTATAGATAATCTCACCAGCTTAAATATAAACCCCTATGTCACTAGATGGGTTGCAAACTGACTCAAGGACAGAACCCACATGGTTAGAATTGCTGGAGCCATGTCAGACTCCAAACCAGTTACAAGTGGCGTCCCACAAGTCTCAGTCCTGGGACCTCTCTTGTTCGGTATATATTTCTCAGAGGTACAGGCCAACATGGAAGGACTGTGACTGACCAAGTTCTCAGATGACTGCAAACTGGGTGCCATAATCGACTCTCCAGCTGACACAAACATCCTCTAAAAGGGCCTCATAGAAACAGACAACTGGTGCCAGAGCCATGGCCCCAAGCTAAATGCCAAAAAGTGTATAGTCATCTCCTTTGCCAAAAACAAAAGTGCCCACAAATTACCACATAGGTGGTAATCCATTAAGGTTGGAAGAAGTAATTAGGGACCTGGGGACCAAAGTTGATAGCAATCTCTCATTTGACAACCACATGGCCAAAGTGGTTAGAAAAACATTTTATATAGCCCACCTAATCATGAAAGGATTCACATCTAGATCAGGGGAGGTCATCGTGCCTCTTTACTCATCCCTCATCAGGCCCATAATTGAGTACAATGCCCCTTTTGGTATGTACCTTACCAGACACTTGCAGCAACTGGAAAGACCCCAAAAGTACCTAACCAAGAGGATCAAAGGGCTCAAACAGATGCCATATGCTGCCCGGTTAAAGAAACTCCAGCTCTACTCAGTGGCATACCGCTTGCTCAGAGGCGATCTTTGCCTGATGTATAAAGCCATGTCCAACCCGGAATTAATGGACATGCTGCACCTCAGAAAATCCAAATCCCATCGAGCTACGCTCTTGAGAGACTTGAACCTCAGCACTGAAATAAATAGGACATACTGGAGGGACAGATTCATAACCCAGAGGCTCCCTTCATTCTGGAATAAAATCCCAGTCCAGGTTAGGCAGAGTCCCTCATTGACTCTCTTCAAGAGGAATCTTGATGAGTGGATGGGAGATCGTAGGTTTACCCCAGGTATCACTTCTGTGTCACTGTTAGACAGAGGCACAGTATGCTAACCTCGAAAATGGGCATAGCAAAATAAATTTAAAATGGGTGGCGAAAGCCAAACACACTCTGGCTAGGCTTATAAATGCCCTAGGGCAGATAGCCTAGTATGAACCTATGAACCTATAAGGGGAAAGGGCAGAAGGATAATGCTTCCAAATGAATAAAAGGAGTTCCTTTCCAAAAAGTGATCATTCCCCTACTAAAGAATGACTATGCCAAGACTTGGTGCATCCCATCCCTTCTTCCCATTTTTTCTTCCCACAAGCTTTTGCACCCAGTAGCCTGGCCACAAAAGTCTCAGACAAATGTTTGCTGAGAATATTTCATTGAAGATACTCTTGGCAGTGGACAGAAAATCCTCCTCCCTTTGGGGAAATTCTCCTAAACCTGCCAGACTAGATAATCTGTTCTGTCTGGTACTCCTTCACAAGTTGCAAATAGGGATTATAGACCCAGATTCTACACCACAAAAAGGAAAAGGATTTTACCCTAGAATCTTTTTTTACCCAAAAAGGAGCTAGTGCGGAGACCAGTGCTTGATTTATTGTACCTAAATACCTTTCTGAAAGCACCCAAATTCAAAGTGCTCACCCTGCAGAGAGTACTACCACATCTTCTGGACCAATGTTCCATGGTGGCTTTAGATATGGAGGATGCTTATCATCACATTCTAATAGCTCCCAACTTCAAGTTGAACCTACAAAAGTACTATCTCACACCCTCACAAAAAATTGTCTTCTTGGGGTGAAAGCATTATCTTTCTGCCAAAAGTCAAACGTTCTACATTTTTATAACATTTTCAGAAATTTCTCTCTTCATAAAGCTGTCTCTGCAAGAGAGCTTCTCAAAAATCTAAGCCTCATGCCATCAGTGATCTTCATGATGTCACTGACCAGACTCTACATGAGAAAAATTCAATGGTGCTTATAAAACTGTTGCACCCAACCTGCATCACTTATAGTTTAAGCTACTAGTGTTGGAATGTGTGAAATGAGTTACAGTGGTGGTCATACCCTTCTCTCTTTAGACCACAGTTCAGGCAGCTGAGCTGGACTCGTCATATTTTGCATGGGGAGCAGTGTCCAGGGGAGTTCTAGTGCAAGGTGAATGTACTTTTGTATGCTGCAAAGCACATATATGTCAAAGAAATGTTAGCAGTGATTCAGACCTTAAACGTTCTTTACCACTTATAGTCTCCAGGTCCCCTTTTATTGGTCATAGGTCACAGTCATATGTTACCAGAACAAACAAGGGGGTACAAGGTCGTACCCTCTTTGACAGTCTGCAGTGATGGCCTGGGAGCTAGCCTTACATCATTCTCTGACACTTCAGGCTTCATGCATCCCATCAGAGCAAAACATAGTGGTAGACAGACTTAGCCAGTCTCATACAGACCCTCATGAGTGGGAACTCAGAATAGATGTCTTCCTGGATTTGGACCAGATGTGGAGAATACTTCAAATAGTTTTGTTTGCCTTCCTTCAAAAGAAACAGGAAAAATTTTGTTTGAGATGTCATCGCAGCCATACTTGGAGGATGTAAGCATTCTCATTCCCTTGGTTGGGAATGTTCCTTTATGAATTTTCACCCTTTTCACAGAAACCCAAGGAGATTCTGAAGATTTAGAATTAGCAAAGAGCATTGTGATAACCCCCGTTTTGGCCCAGGCAAAGATGGTTCTCCCTTTTAGTTGAATTAGCCAAGGGCAATTACTACATGCTTCCTCACACTCTGGATCTGCTCACACAGTGTCAGCAGTGATGTGTGCACCTCAGCTTAGAGCAATTGCTACTGACAGCCCGAATAATTCTTTTATTCACTTGTTCCATGAGGATATGGAGCAGCTATTCAGGAAGGCAAGGAAACTGCAGCTAGAAAATCTTATATTAAAAGTGGAAGAGATTTTCTAGGTAGTGCCTAACTGATATCAGGGGGCCTGGTGGGATGTCTAGTCCTCTGGTTCTGAAATATTTGTGTGAGTTGCTCAACAATTGCTTATATTATGCATCTTTTGAAGTGCATATTGTGGCCATCTTAGTGTGTATACCCATAGATCCCTCTCTTTCATCTCTTTTTTTGTGGTCAAAAATTTACAAAACTAGTGTTGCACTTGAGACCTTCTCAAAAGCAAATTCCTCCTCCTTGGGAATCTCAACTTTGTTCTTGAAAAATTGACATTATCTCCTTTTAATCCCCCCTTTCAGACTGATTTCAAGTTCCTCCCTTGGAAAATGGTTTACCTATTGCTCTAACATCTATAAGGTGAGCCTCTGAGCTGCAAGCTCTCGTGCTGGGACAACCTCCTCTGATGCTCCACAAGGGCAGGGTTGTTTTATGCACTAATCCTTCTTTCCTGCCTAAACATTTTTCTGAATAATCCCTGAATCTAGCTATCAGTGTCCCAGTTTTCTTTCTGGAACTTAAAAACAAGGGAGAGAAGATTCTGCCTACCTTGGATGTGCAGATGCAGCTTAGTTACTACCTTGATGGAACTAAGCCCTTCAGGAAAGCAGAACAGCTGTTTATTTCCTATTCTGGGGCTACAAGGGGTTAATCTGTCTCTAAGCAAATGATTGCTTGTTGGTTATTATTTTTTGTTACTCTGACCATGGTAAATATTTTCAGACAAGGTTAAGGCACATTACACCACAGTCTTATGCTTTTCAGTGCATATTGTAATGGAGTGTGCTCTAGGAGCATTCTAGAGTCAGCAACCTGGTCATTTCTTTATACCTTTACAAAGCACTACAAACTGAAATCTTTTTTCAAGTTCCAGAACATGCCCATTTTCCAGGGGCTCCAGAATTCTTCTCCCTCCTCCGCCCAGGTTGGGTAAGCTTTGGGAATTTACCCATATTCCATTCAGGCAGTGTGAATAATGAACATAAGACAGTAGCAGAAGTCATACTTGCTTGTAACAGTAGATGTTCAAATTTCACACTGCCTCAGTGGCAGCACCCACCCACCACCCCCATTAACATGTATATATACACATATATATATATATATATATATATATATATATATATATATATATATATATATATACACATACACATACACATACACATACACATACACATACACATACACACACACACACATATATATCCCATCCAACTGCACAAAAGGAATAATTGAATGCCCAGCACTCAAATGGTGAAAAAAGCTTGTTTAATTCTTGTTATATTACTATGCTCAGCATACATGATGTAACCTGTTTTGTGTATTATGCTGGATGTACTGTATTTGTATAACTTGATGTTGGAGCTTTTCTCCCCGGGCCTCCACTGAAAATGGACCTGGTCCAGTCGGAATTTCCCGGTTAACAAATGTAAAATAAATAAAATAAATAGTTAATAAACAAGCTTTTTTTAATGATGTAAGTGCTGCAATTAGTTGGTGAATCTATATATATATATATATATATATATATATATATATATATATATATATATACACACACACACACACACACACACACACACACACACACACACACACACACACACACACATATACAGAGTTTCGTAGAAAATGTTATGCTATCAACTTTCTAAGCTTGTAAAAGCAATACTTAAAAATTGTCCCTATTTTTGGGCTTTTGTCCACTTTTAGTTATGACTTTGTCCAGATTTCTTGCTCTAAGAGGTTGAGAGGTATGATTTATGTGTGTGTGTGTGTGTGTGTGTGTGTGTGTGTGTGTGTGTGTGTGTGTAGATGGTATCCAACCTTGTTTTGTTGTTGGTTGACTTCTGTTATTTGTTGTTGACTGTAAATTAGTTGGTTTCAGGCAATTCTTGCTTCTAGTTCTTCCTATGTAGCACTAAAAGACTGAATAACTAGCTTTCTGTGACTGGGGTTAGGCTTCCCCTGATAGGAGGGATTTAGCTAATCCCCTATCACAGAGAGGCAGAGGAGGGAATTCTGAGTTCTTGTAAATTGCTACTGTAGGTTTGTGTCAGCACAGAATATACCATTGAGGCAGTGTGAATTCAAATGTCTATTGTTACAGGTAAGTAGGACTTGTACAACTCTACATTCTTTTTCAGACTTAATTATTTTAACTACAGTGCCCCAAGCATATTAAATTAAACTGGTAAAAGGAGATCAGTTAACTTTTGCAGTTTACCCATTAAGTAAATGTATAGCTGTGAATTATTCCTCCATCAGATATTGATATGGAAGAGACATTACATATCCAGATGGACCATTGTATAGGTTTATAGGCATATACTTTGCTTACGGCCATCAGGGGCCTTTTAAAACCTAGCCATGCAATCCAACACAATGGTGTCCCAATGTATCATGGGCATTTATTAGGAAGGGTTATGTTAAGAAGTTTCTAGAGGTTATGTTGTGGGGGGCATACTGTGAGGGGATCCTGAAAAGTTCTAAGCCCTACAGAATGATGTGGAGCTATGAAACTTACAAGTTATTCAACATATTCTCCCCAAAGTTCAACACACTTGGCACATTGTGTGTGAAGTTTCTGTAACCCTGCCACAAAAAGTCTGACATCTGGTCACTGAAATACTGTTATGCTGCTGCAATCACCTCTGAATCACTCTAAAATTGCCACACTTTCAAACTCTTTTTTAAGGTTTGGAAACTGGAAATATTCAGAGGGAGGAAGATCTGGTGAGTAGGATGGATGGTCTATGCTCGCAAACCCCAATATTATCAAAACATCCATTGTTTTGCCAGCCTTGTGAACAAATGCATTGTCTTGCAAAAACTTTCTCCTTTCTGAACTTTCTGAAAGGAGGGAACTCCTTTCTGCAGCTTCCCTCTCCTTTTTTTCTTTCAATGCCTCCTTTAATTAGCACAGCAAGTTACGGTAGTATTCTGCATTAACTGTTTGGCCCCTTGGAAGATAGTCAGTCATTACAACACCCTCCTGATCCCAAAACACTGTGGTCATGAACTTTCCTTCTGATTTTTGGGTCTTGAATCTTTGGCCTTGTTGAACCTAAGTGCTGCTACTGCATGGACTGTTTTGCCTCAGGATCATAGTGGTGTAACCATGTTTCATCAGCAGTAACTCGTTGATGTTCTTTGTGTTTCACTGTTGCAGTCATCACACTTGGGTTATCTGCCTGCATGTTGCCCTCAGTCGGCCCAAATACCAGAGACTTAGTATTTCTGCGTAGGATGTCGCTCCAGGATTGACATCAGGTCATCAGGGGTATAAAAACAGGCAGCCAATGCCATTACATCAGTCTTTCTTGCCGAGGAGCCCGAGGCAGAAGCAGTTCGCAAGTGCCGGTCTGCAGCTACTTGAATTTTCATTTACGAATTGAATAATTTTGAAGTCTTCTAAAGCTAAGTATCCCGTTGGGGATCCTTTTTTCTTGCTCTAACCAATGTCAGAAAAAATTAACAATTGTCTTGCCTGTGGAAAGCAAATATCTCAGAGATTTTCATTCTTACTGCCTCACTTGTTTAGGCCCAGACCACGACATACCTCACTGTTGGTTTTGTGCCTTAACGCCTGAACCATTCATCGTCAGGCTCTCTTTTTTGCTAAATTCTTTCGCTCTAGATCTCTGTATTCTGAAATGGTTTTGGTAAGCCATCTGACTACCAATATTCTGAAAAAATGTAAGGATAAAGATAGAGACAGACCGCATAGGTCCAAAGCTGCCAACGGCGCTTCCATTAAGCTAGTCGCCAGTCCAGCGGTACTCAGTGAGGCGCTTTCACAGCCCCTGATGTCTGCTTCAATGGATTTGCAGGCCTCTACTGAGACCCATTCGGTGTCCGGTATGCCACGAGACTCTTCTTCAACTATGGAACCTGTGGATGTCTCTACCTTGGATGGGTCCGGAGCTGCTGTGCAGGCACCGGCTTCTGAGGCAGTTCTTCGCTCAACCGATGTTCGACTCAAACCAACGACTTCTATTTTAACCAAAACTTCAGAGTTTCTTAGGCCCAGAGTATGCACTATGCCTAGAAAACTGACAACCAAAGCACATGCATCTGCTCCCATGCCACAAAAACAAATGCTTAGAATGGCAGAAGACCTTATTACACTGATTAGGGGAAGTCAGCCTTCTCCTGCTAAGAGAAAAAGAGACCAGTCCCCTACAGCTTCTACGGACCAGGAGTCCAATGACTATGAGATTTCTGATTATGAAGATATGCCCTTATCTGCTTATGAGGATTCAGATGCAGAGGAATCCATTCCCTCTGCCTCCCCTCCAGAGGATTTTTCTTTTGGTGAAACCTTGCATACCTTAAGAGACCATTTCCACTTTGAATGCCAAGACTATCCTCAATCCAAAAAGAGACTCAAAGAATTCCTAGAGTTGCCTCAGCACAGGCCTTTAGCAATACCCCCCGTCCTGGATGTTGTTGATGATCTTTTTGTGGAATCCATTCTTACTTCTGACACTTTACCTCCTGCCCCTAGGAAACCAGACAGGTACTACAGAGTACCTGACACTCACAAATTTCTTTTCAAGAATCCTACTGCTGACCCAGAGATCATTTCCCAGGGGCTTAAAGGTATAAAGGCTACTACAGCCAAGAATCCCACCCCTTCAGACAGGGATTCCAGAGCTTTGGACAGATGGAGTAAGAAGGTATATACCTCTGCAACTCTTGCTATTAGGCATTGAATTGTCAGTTTCACATGCTGAAGTACCAGCAGCATATTATGGAACTTATTAAACAAAAAGTGGTAACTTTTACTGACTGTGCAGAAAATAAAGAATTGCAGGAGCTTATGCACTCTACAAGCCAAGTCGGTAAGCATACTTTGCAGTGTGGTTTTGATGCCCTAGAAGCATCTTGCTGGGTAGCAGTCACTGGATCTGTACTGAGAAGACATGTTTGGCTCAAGGAGCAGACCTTGCCAGACCAAGTCAAATCAAAGTTACTAGATGCTCCTTTGAACAAGGACAGTTTGTTTGGCACCATAGCAGAAGAGGTTCTTAAAAAGGTGGGAAAAAAGCTAAGTCTATGCAGACTGTTAAAGAATTCTTACAAGTGCAACCCCCAAGATTCAGTAGGCATTGCCCTTCCAAGCACTGGTCCTTTCCATCCCCCTACAGGCCTTCTCAAACCAGACCCAGGGGAAACAGACCACCCAGACTACAGTTTCAGGGTATGCAGAGATCTAAGCAATGGAGACCTCCCACCCCTAAAGCAGGGAGTGGTAAGCCACCTCCTTACGGAAAAACTCACAATGACTTCTTTACTCCACTCTCCAGCCCTGCCTAATTGCCTGTGGCCCTAGGAGGAAAACTTGCCCTTCATGCAATAAAAAATTGGATGTCCATCACACAGGATTGGTAAGTCCTTGACATTGTATCCCAGGGGTACAAATTTTATTTTCATTCATTGCCAACCCCAAGCGGGTTTCCAGACCTTCCTCCAAACCAGTGGGCAGAGGATCAAAGTCAAGTAGCTTCACTGCTCAATATCAGAGCTATTCAGCTGGTTCAAGTAGAACAGATGGGTCAAGGATTCTACTCCAGACTCTTCCTGGTACCCAGGAAAGAGGGCTCTTGGCACCCAATCCTGGATCTTTCAATTCTCAAACACCTTCCTGGTGGTACCAAAATTCAAAATATTTACCCTGCAACAGCTTCTTCCTATGCTAGCCAATGATGCCTGGTTAGTCAGCCTAGACTTAAAAGAAGCCTATCTGCACATCCCCACAAGGGAGTCGTGCAGGAGTACTTACGTTTCAGAGCAGGATCTATACATTATCAGTTCTCTGCAGTTCCCTTTGGCTTATCTGCTGCACCCAGAGTTTTCACAAAATGCCTGGCTCTGGCCATTGCATACTGCAGGCAGAGAAATATTCAAATTTTCCCATACTTGGACGACTGCCTGATTCAGGCAGACAGTCAGGAATTGCTGTTGCTGCAGCTAACATTTGTGAAACACCTTCTCACTTCCTTGGGGTACACCATCAATGAAAATATATCAAAACTACTACCCAGTCAAAAGATTGTATTCCTGGGAGCAAGCTTGGACACAACATCCCAGATGGCATTCCTCACTTCAGAAAAACAAGTCTGACAGCCTACTTCAAACAAATGGCCACCAGAAACCAGCTATCTGCAAGAAAAATACTGTAGACCCTAGGGTTCATGGCCTCATGTATACTGCTAATTCCATATGCAGGACTGCATATGAGGAAACTTCAGCGGTACTTAAAAAGTCTTTGGTGCCAACATTCTCAGGACCTGGAAACAGTCATTCCTATCATACCACATCTAAGGACAGAGTTCCTTTGGTGGGCAGAAGCATGTTACTACAAGGGACTGCACTTTTTTCAACCCAACGCCGCCTAGACCCTAACTACAGACGCATCAGTCTATGCCTGGGGAGCACACATGGATGGCAAATGCATTCAGGGCCACTGGAGCCCAAGTCAAATTCATCTGCACATCAACCAAAAAGAGATGCTAGCTGTACAGAATGCCCTGACAGCTTTCAAATCCCTACTCTTTCCAGGGCAACTGTTAATAAAAACAGACAACACCACAGTTATGTGGTACATCAACAAGCAGGGGGGAACCCACTCCTACCCACTCTGCAGGATATCCTACCCACTCTGCAGGATAGCCATGGCCTTCTGGTACACGGCCTTGGACATGCAAGTCCATCTGCAAGCTCAATACCTGCCAGGCAAACAGAACTCACTGGCAGATGACTTAAGCAGAAATCTCCTAGACCCACATGAGTGGCAATTGGAGCCCAGCACCTTCAACCTTCTGATTCAGAAATGGGGGACCCCAGAGGTGGATCTCTTTGCCTCCCCCTACAACCACCAGCTCAGCAAATTCTGCACCAGCAATCCTCACAGCAGGGCCTGGAAAGTGGATGCCCTATCTTTTCAGTGGGTAAATCGCTCAATCTATGCCTTTTCCCCTCTGCACCTTCTCTCAAGAGTATTACTCAAGATAAGACAGGACAGGCCAAGGACAATTCTGACTGCCCCGAACTGGCCATGCCAGCACTGGTACCCACTCCTGCACAGCCTGTCACCAGTGCCACCTTGGCACTTACACCAGAACCCAACCCTGCCCTCTCAGCAGGAGGGACAGAAATTGCATCCACAACTGCAAACCTTAAATCTTGCAGCCTGGCTTATTCCTTGAATTCTCCTCCAGCAACCATAAGCAAGCAGGTGCTGGATGTCATTCTTGAAGCCAGAAGACCCATACAAGAAAATCCTATGCTGATAAGTGGAAAAGGTTCTGCTCCTGGATTTTATCTAAAGGAGAGGACACAACTCTGCCCTCCCTGCCTCTAATCTTGGCTTATTTAGCAGATCTACTCCACAAAGGCCTGTCCTTCTCCTCCATCAAGATACATGCCTCAGTCATTTCGGCTCATAACACTGAGCCACCTCTCTACTTGCACCCTCTTATCAAGCAGTCCCTGAGAGGGGCAAACAACTTAAGGGTACCAAGAAGAGCACCCACCCCTGCTTGGGACCTTAACTTTGTACTGGAAAAGCTCACGCTTCCCCTCTTTGAACCTGCTGCATCAGCAGACTTAAAATTCCTCTCTTGGAAAACAGCCTTGCTGTTGCAATCACTTCAGCTAGAAGAGTGTCTGCTACAAGCACTTATGGCTGTGGAACCCTTCATTATTTTCCATGCTGACATGGTTTCCCTCAGGACTAACCCTTCCTTCATGCCTAAAGTGGTGTCCAGTGTGGTTCTCAACCAATCCATCCATTTGCCAACTTTCTTCCTTAATCCTCAAAATAAAGGGGAAAGGATCCTGCACTCCATGGACATGCACAGACAACTCAGAATCTACCCTGATAGGACTAAGCCCTTCAGAAAATCTGACCAGTTACTAGTCAGCTTTGCAACAGCAGCAGAGGGCAAGGCCATTTCAAAACAAATAATTTCCAAATGGATAGCACACTGCATCAATTTCTGCTACAAGCACCATGGGAAACCAACCCATCAGGGGGTCAGAACACATTCCACTAGGGAAACATCTACCAGGGACATCCTAGAAGCTGCTACCTGGGGTTCAGAACACACCTTCACCAAGCATTACCACCTGCCTATCTTTTCCAAATCCAGGGCAGGTTTTGCAACAACAGTCCTGCAAGCATACTAGCCAGCCCTAACTCAGCTTGACTGCCTCCACCCTTCTTCAGCTTTGGGAATCCATCTAAGTGTGATGACTGCAACAGTGAAATATGAAGAACATAGAACAGTTGTGTACACTTAAATGTAGATGTTTCTAGTGTATTCACGGATGCAGTCCTGGTTTCCCTCCCTCCAGCCCCCTGGTTTCTCTCTCTCCCTTCCTCTCTCTCCTCTCTGTGGCTATTACTCACCCCTTCTAGGGTATTGGTATTTACTTTTTACTGGTGGTGTTTTCCCCACCATAACTTAGCTCCCTATTTGGGGGGTTCCTGACATTTGGGGCAAGAAAAACTGATGTAATGACATCGGCTGCCTGTTTTTATTCCCCTGACGACCTCATGTCAGTCCTGGAGTGACAGCATCTGACTCAGAAATACTAAGTCTCTGGTATTCAGGCCAACTGAGGGCTACCTGCAGGCAGATAACCCAGGTGTGATGACTGCAACAGTGAATACACTCGAACATCTACATTTATGGTAAATGTACACAACTGTACTTTTTAAAAGTTGGCATCAACTTGACAAAAATGCAACAAAATCAATTTGGTTCATAGGCTGATACTAGGCTATTGTCCCGGAGGCCCTTATACTCCTAGCCAAGAATTTCACCCATCTTCCCTCAAAGGCATCACCTGTTTCCCCTGTCCAGCAAGGACACAGGTGGGATCCCAGGGGTATATTTTCTGTTTCCCATCCAGTTGTCCAGGTTCCTCTTAAAGAGGGCTAGAGAGGTACTCTGCTTGACATGGAGAGGGAGTCTATTCCACAGATGGTGGAGTTTTTGGGATACAAACCTATCCCGCCAACAAGTTCTATTAATGTCACAGACCAGGTTAAGGCCTTTTGTGTGGGTTGCACGAGCGGGGTTTGTCTTACAGATATGCAGCAACTCCATCAAGGCTGTGTCTGAAATGGCCTTGTATGCCAGATACAGGTCACCTGTGAGCAGTCTGTATGAGAGTGAGTAGAGGGACAGGACTTTTAGCCTGTCTGTATAAGATAGCTGTTTGAGACCCTGGATTTTCCTGGTCAGAACCTCTGTGATCTCTCCAAATGCTGCATGTGCTTGGCAAGGTACATGCCGAAGGGGGCATTGTACTCGATAATGGGTTTGATAAAGGAGGAGTACAGGGATGTTATGACCTCCTTGTTCCTGGATGAAATGCCTTTATTTATGAGGTGGGCCATTTAGAATGCCTTCCATACAATGGAGGCAACATGGTGGTCAAAAGTTAGGTTGCTATCAACCTGGGTGCCCAAGTCCCTCACGATTGATTGCATACTTAGTGCATTGTTATTAATTTGATAATTAGTGGGGATGACATTTTCTCCAAAGGGGTAATGATGCATTTCTTGGTATTCAATTTGAGGTCATGCTTCTGGCACCAATCATTAGTTTGGGTAAGACCTTCTTGGAGGATGTTCACATCACTAGGGGAATTTAAGACAGTGCCCAGCTTGCAGTCATCTGCCAACTTAGTCACCCACAGACCACTGGTTTTGGCTTGCACCTCAGAAAAGTATATCTCAAATAGTAGAGGCCCCAAAACCGATCCTTGGGGTACACTGCTCATCACGGGTCTACCACTAGAGATGGCTTCCCCTATTTTTACTGAGTGGGTTCTATCACTCAGCCATTTAGCTATCCATCTGGTAACATAAGGGTTGATGCCTAGTTGGGAGTGTTTATCTATTACGGCCGAGTGGAGAATAGTGTCAAAGGCTTTGGGCAGGTCAAGGTATGTGGTGTGTATACCACATATGATATTAGATATTAAGTTGTTTATTAGGAAAATAAATTTAGAACATTTGTTCAGTCAGACTTCATTATCTACACCCAATGTCATGGCTCTTAGGAAATAGTATTTTCAATCCACCACTTCATCCACAAATAAAAAATTTGGAAAAAGTTTTAGAAAAAAAAATCAGAAACACATGCAAAAATCTTGAAAAGATCCGAATCAAAAATAATTTAACCCAAGAAGAAAACAATATATTGAAGCAATTGTGCTCTAACCCTGAAATACGTGTGATGGAACCTGACAAAGGAGGGGGCATTGTCCTTATGGACAAAATTTTGTATGAAGGAAAAATGTTCTCCCTCCTACATGATGAAAATAAATACTACCAGGTATCCATCAACAAAATTAACATTGCTCGTAGAAAAATTGATCTAGCATTGAAAGGTTTATTTGATCAAGGGGTGATTGATTTCCAAACTTATACATATTTGAAAAATAATTCTCCTAGAATACCTTCAATATTTGGTATACCCAAAATCCATAAGGATGTGGAAGAACCCCCATTCAGAGCAGTGGTTGCATCGGAAGGTTCAAAAATAGCCCCTTTGGAAAATTTTCTGGACTGGAAACTTAAAATGATATGGGGGGGGGGGGTTGTCCCCACATCCCTAAGGATTCTTGGGACTTTCTTGCTAGAATACGGCCTGAACATTGTGTTGATGGACTCACATTTTTATGTATTGATATTGTGGATTTTTACTCGGTCATTCCACATGATATAGGACTGATGTGGTTGGAAGAGGCCTTGAGAATGAAGGCAAATACTTCTGAGAATGAGATCTTTTCTTTGGAATTAGCTGAGTTAGTCCTCAGAAACAACTTTTTGTTTTTTCAGGGGGAATTTTACCAACAGGAACAAGGAGTAGCCATGGGGGCCAGCAGTGCCCCCACTTGTTCAGATATCATCTTATCTGTTTGGGAAAATAAATTTGTGCAAACATGTTCCTATTCACAACATTGGAATTTATATACCAGATATCTTGATGATATTTGTATTTTTGGACAGGGGACATGACAGTATTTGAGGAACTTATGAATTATTTATCTCAAACTACCATGTTCCTTCAATTCACATATCAAGTAACATTTGAAAAATTTAACTACCTAGATATGACAATACATAATATAGGTAACGGGTTTAAGTCAGTAGTCTATAGAAAACCAATATTCTCTAACACATATATCAGTTATAGTAGTGCATACCCTTCGTTCCAGAAAAAAAGTATTATTAAAGGACAGTATGTCCGTGTAAGTCATATGACATCTTTGGATCAGGACTTCTGGAATGAATGTGTGGTATTAGAAAAAAATGTTCAAGGATAGAGGCTATCCAGTAGACCTTATTACCAATATACAAACAGAGGTAATACAGGGGAGAAAAGATAAATATACACCGGTTCTGGGTACAGGTCCAGTTACCCCATTCAAGATTCAGTAGAAAATACAACCCAAGAAGATTTTGGTAGAGCCTTTGTGACCAATTTTAGTGGAACTGCATATCAGGTAAAATCCATTCTTGAAAGGGAGTAGAAAAATTCTCTGAACTCACGGATCTAGAGATATTTAAGAACAAACCTTTAAAAGTAGTTTTTAGGAAAGGACAGAATATCAAAAATGTACTGGAATATGCAGCCAATTCACAGATTTTTACACATAAAAGGAGAGGGACTTTTAAATGTGGAGCTTGTAACTAATGTAAATTTATATTACAAGGGGAAGAAGTATATATTCAAGCAAGACATAAGACCCTATATAATAAAAATTACTCTAATTGTAATTCACAAGGACTAGTTTACTTAGTTACATGTGGGTTTTGTGATGCCTTTTATGTTGGTAAAACTAAAAGGCATCTAAAACGCAGAATCTATGAACATTTAAATAATGTGAGAAAGAAAGATGACACAAATTCTCTGTACAGACATACACTGGAATGTAATAATTCTCGTTTCATTTTCTCAGTAATTGAAATGGTTCCCAGGAAAATAAGAGGGGTTCCCTGGGAGACCAAATTAGGATTTAGGGAAACTTTTTTCAGATAACTTTGGAAGCCAATAGACCCCCAGGGCTAAACAATCATGTTTCTATTTTACTTCTTTTGAAACTAAGATCAGCTAAGTTATAAATGTGTTTGTTTTATGGTATCGTTGACTGAAGTGTCATAAGTATTATAAATTAATTGATACATTATTTATTATTTTTATACAATATAAAATATGTATTTATTAATATCATCTATATCAATGAAATTTTGTAAAGTTTTTACATATTCCATAAGTAACTAATAGTTGTATTAACATGGTTTTAGAGACTGCTACAGTTATTGTGGCTTTTTTACATAAGTATATAGTATTGTAGTCATTTCTGAGGAATTTTTAATGTGGCGTTGGTTTTAATTAACTAACTTATTAACCAAATCAAATGGAAATGTATAAATTATGTGAATGTAGATGTACTTAACATTATGTCTTAAGAAGTCTGAGGGATACTTGGACAAAAATGCCTTGTTTAAATTCAGCATTAATACTTTGTGAATAAAGTTCTTTTTCTATGTGCAGCTCCTCAACAGTCTGATTTTTTTGGTTATTTGGTGTATATTTCCAGGCTGACTCTTTTTGTATTTTTTGGTTTTGGATTATGAAGCTTTTTGAACTGAATTCACCCAGACGTAGCCCTGATGATTCTCCAGTCCTTAAAATGGGTGAACTACGTAGAATTTATGGTCAGCTGACCCAGCTCATGGAGATTTTTACTGCTATAGGTTGAGGAGTTGCAGTGTTGCTGTCCAACACAGGCTTGCGGGGAACCAGGAAGTGGTTCCTCATGGTGAATGTCCAGAAACAGGGACTATTGCCATTGATAACGGTGCAGGACAATCAGAACAAGCATGGAATGATACACCATCGATCCTATGGCCACATGGTGGCTCTGCGGGTACATAGGATCCACCAAATGGGGAAACGGAAAATGTCAATGGTCTGGAATGCCAGGAGCTTAATGAATGGTTGCAACAGAAACCTACATTTCGAAAACGAATGCCGCAACAAACAAATGCTGGAAATATGGACACGTACAGAATAAGCCTTAACAAATTAGCGGAGGCTTTAACTAGATATAAAACTTTAAACATTGAAAATGCATATTTGGGGGAATGTATAAAACATGGGATTGTGCCTAAAGGTTTACGGGTTTATAAATACCTGAACAATGTTTTAGTAGGAACTGAATTTTACAAAGAATTATTAGCCATTTTTGATAGATGTGGTATAGATATTTTGAAAGCCATGATTCATAATAATGAACGAGAAATGGTGATTGTACAAAAACAAATAGATTCACTTAACCTATGTATTCAAAATGATTTGTTGTTTGGGTTACAGAGTGAGCGGAACAAATATTATGATACTGGACATGTCATTGACAAGAAATGTGATGATATCTTGAATAGAAAGTGTAAAAAAATTAGATTGCAACCTCACAGAATATAAGGAGGGCAAACAATTCCCAGTTTCTAGGTCACAGTACAACAATTTACAAATTCCACAAACATTCTCAAAAGTATTACAGGAAACTAGGCCGTCACAACAGAATGGTAATGAAACAGTGTCATCAAATAGATCAGGGAATAGCAGTAATGATGATAATAATTATATACCCCCACGTAGGTCAGAAAGAATAAGGCAGAAAAACAATAACAACAACCATTTTCACAAAGCCCCTCTCCAACAGAGGGGAGGGGGCAACAGGGGGACATGCAGGTAGGAGTGGATATTTCTAGTGTAATTGATATTCAAAACACTTCACATGTTTTAAGTTGTCAGGGATTTCATATATACAACTTTAGTTCTTTAGAAATTACACAGGAATTTTTTAACCTATTTATGAAAGGGTTTAAATATATTCCAATGAAAAAAAGGTAATCTTTCACAAATTATATTAGATATTAAGTTGTTTATTAGAAAATAAATTTAGAACAATTGTTCAATGGGAAATTACACAGGAATGTTTTAACCTATTTATGAAAGGGTTTAAATATATTCTAATGAAAAAAAGGTAATCTTTCACAAATTATATTAGATATTAAGTTGTTTATTAGAAAATAAATTTAGAACAATTGTTCAATGGGACTTCACTATCTACACACAATGTCATGGCTCCTAGGAAAAATAGTATTTTCAATTCACCGCTTCATCCACAATTAAAAAATTTGGAAAATGTATTAGAAAAAAGAAATCAGAAACACATACAAAAATCATGAATAGGACCAAATCAAAAACAATTTAACCCAAGAAGAAAATAATTTTTTGAAGCAACTGTACTCTAGCCCTAAAATACGTGTGATGGAACCTGGCAAAGGAGGGGGCATTGTACTTACGGACAAAAGTTTGTATGAAGGAAAAATGTTCTCCCTCCTACATGATGAAAATAATACTGGCAGGTATCCATCAACAAAATTAACATTGCTCATAGAAAAATTGATCTAGCCTTGAAAGATTTATTTGATCAAGGGGTGATTGATTTCCAAACTTATACATATTTGGAAAATAATTCTCCTAGAATACCTTCAATATTTGGTATACCCCAAATCCATAAGGATGTGGAAGACCCCCCCCCCCCCATTCAGACCAGTGGTTGCATCGGAAGATTCAAAAATAGCCCCTTTGGCAAAATTTCTGGACTGGAAACTTAAAATGATATAGGTGGGGGGGGGGGTTGTCCCCACATCCTTAAAGATTCTTGGGACTTTTTTGCTAGAATACGGCCTGAACATTGTGTTGATGGACTCACATTTTTATTTATTGATATTGTGGATTCATTCTCGGTCATTCCACTTGATATAGGACTGATGTGGTTGGAAGAGACCTTGAGAATGAAGGCAAATACTTCTGAGAATGAGATCTTTCTTTGTGTGGAGTTAGCTGAGTTGGTCCTCAGAAACAACTTTTTGCTTTATGAGGGGGAATTTTACCGACAGGAACAAGGAGTAGCCATGGGGGCCAGCTGTGCCCCCACTTTTGCTTATATCATCTTATCTGTTTGGGAAAATAAATTTGTGCAAACATGTTTCTATTCACAACATTGGAATTTATATACAAGCTATCTTGATGATATCTGTATTTTTTGGACAGGGGACATGGTAGCATTAGAGGAATTTATGAATTATTTATCTCAAACTCCCACGTTCCTTCAATTCACATACCAAGTAACATTTGAAAAATTTAACTACCTAGATGTGACAATACATAATATAGGTAACGGGTTTAAGTCAGTAGTCTATAGAAAACCAACATTTTCTAACATATATATCAGTTATGAACAAAAACCATCTGGCTCCATGGTAGGATGAAACAACAGTCTTACTGGTAGTACAGGTGAACCAGTACCAAACATTTCAAGTGTGTTTTCAAAAAGCTTATATAAAACTAGCTGGTGTGTTTACACACTGTGTATAACCTTTTCTTAAAAACAGCTGTACACATGTAAAAGCCAAACAATATAAAAAGTATAAAAAGCTGGTGTATTTAAATAGTTCAGTAAACTGTCAGCACACTGCCATGAAAGTTCCAATGGGTGACTGAAAAAGCATCCACATTGAGTCAAACAGTCAAAATAGCCACATGGTAGCAAATTAAAAAGGCAAGTTGCTTTTAAGAAGTTAGTCCAGCAAAGGTGCTTGTTGTAGAACTTAACAACCAACAGGTAGATGAAACCAAACAGAAAAAAGTACTTGTACACTTGAAGCTCTTCCAGCAAAAACGCTGGTGAAAAGAAAAGTCTATTTCTTACCCCAAGTATAAACTGTCAGCACACTGCCATGAAAGTTCCAATGGATTGACTGAAAAAGCATCCACAATGAGTCAAACAGTCAAACCAGCCACATGGTAGCAAATTCAAAGAGGCAAGTTGCTTTTCAAAAGTTAATCCAGAAGAGGTGCTTCTTTAAATTGTAGAACTTCTTTCACGTTGTAGAAACCAACAAGTAGATGAAACCAACCAGAAGAAAGTATCACTTCAGTAACTGAACTTCCTCAGACAAGTTTTTAATGATTTGTCACAGTTTAAAAAGAGCTCCTTTTGGTTAATTAACCTATCAGAGCTGGCAATTATTTAATGCACTCAGTAAATTTAAAGTTATAGTACTTAAAATTCACAACAGCATCTCAAATATTAAAGGCTGTATCCTTAGGTTGCACTAGACCATATTAATGTGAATCAGAAATTAGTATACAAAGTTGTATTCCCACCAATAGTACCCAACATTTGTTCTCTATCTTTATTTAGTGGTACCTGTAAGGCAAAGTTCAGGTTACAAAACCTATTATAGTATGAAGTGCAAAATCCCAAAGTTGTGTAAAAAACAGTCTTATTGGAATCTGCAAAACTAAACACAAATAGAATAGTTTAACTTGTGTATACATATATACACTCAACTTTATTTACTAATATGAATGGGAAAACTGTACTCTCAGTGTTCAGTCCCTTTGTTGTCACATAGTGAGTAATTAATGGAAGCTCCAAAAGTAAACATGTATATAAATGTGCCCCATTATCTATATAAACTTTTAATTTTTAGTATACAAGCTATACTGCAACTGTCATTTAAGCAAGGTTCATTCAACCTAAGTTGCCAGTTTAATTCACTTTTTCTAACAAAAGTTTTATTAAGCATACATCAGATCCATTTTGTCCCTGTCCCTATAGTACTTGCAACCTGTGAAATAATTCTAAATTTAAAGAAGTGGCCTGCACTGTTGTGTTAGTGCATTATTAGTGTTCTTTTACTAATGATATGTGTTCATATATCACGGTCGGTTTTTCCCACATAGAATGCTTGACAACATTGGCATTCTGCAAGGTAGACCACGCTTTTAGTGTTACAGTTGTATGTAGTGACAAATGTCTCACTCCTGATTTTAAAGTAGTTCCCAGTAACTATGTACTTGCATTGGTTACAGCTACCTCCTTTGTTATTGTAGTCATAATTCCTTTTTCCAAAAAGCTGCTTTTTTTTTTTTTTTTTTTTGAAACTAATACAGGGATATTTCCAATTTTTCAAAAATCTCCTTGTTTAAAGAAAGGTAGTACCAACATTTACTCACCACTCTTAGGTGTGTATGTAAAAGTAAATGCTAGCTGGTATTTACTTGAATTAACCTTACCTTCCCTATTAAATTTACTTTTGTACATCCAGTATTGGATGTATTAAGTTCACCATCTACAGGAGGTAATTCCACTGTACTGCCCATGATGTTGTTAAATGATGTGAGACAATTAAGAATAGGTCTATAAGTCCCTGTAGTTCTTTTTCTTATAACCTCCTCAAAAATATCCTTCAAAAAGTATCCAGGGTACCCCTACGTGTAAACATTTGGAATAGAAGGTCCATTTCCTGCTCAAAGTCCTCCTCAGATGTCACCATCCTAGCTGCTCTCACTAATTGGCCTTTAACCACGGATTTTTTCTGATATAGTGGGTGTTCTGTAGAAAAATGTAAAAAGGAGTTTGAGTAGGTGGCCTTTCTATAGATCTTAGCAGTATACCTCCTATTCATTGTATCTTTACACAGGTCAATGTCCAAAAAGTTAATCCCACACTCTTGGTAGTTGTATGTAAATTTAAGAAAGGGAGTTGTGTTGTTAAGGTATTCCACAATTTTCTCCGCTTCTCTCTGGTCACCCTTGAATAGGAGAAAAATGTCATCTAAAAATCTCTTGTAAACCTTTACCTTTCTAAAGTACTCATGGTTAAAGGCAAAATTAGTCTCCCAATATGCCATGACCAGGTTAGCAAAACTAGCCCCTGTAGGTGTCCCCAAAGCTACTCCGATTTTTTGTAAGTATACCTTACCATCAAATTGTAAATAGTTGTTTTGCAAAATGATGTCTAAAAGTTGTTCAACCAGTAAGGTTTCATTGTTTAGACCTCATGTATTCCACTCCAGTGTTATGAGGAATGCTGGAATATAAATCGCAGACATCCATTGATAAAAAGTTGTAGTCCTCCTCATATTTAATTCCATTCATTTCTTCTAGAAATGACCAAGAATCCTTACAAATTTGGTTCTCTTTTTGTACATATTTGGTCAAATTTAATTCTGAACATGGGTAAGTAATTGACTGTCTACCGTCCACTAAGGATCTAAGTGGGGGGTCCTGTATGTCTTTATGGATCTTAGGTATTCCAAAAATTTGTGGTGTTCTTGGGGCAAGAAGGGTTAGGTAGTTTAATATTTTAGTGTTAATTAGTCCATCTATGAACAAGTCATTTAGGAACATCTTAATCTTGTTATAAGCAATATTCATCTCATTAATGCTAACTTCTTCATATGTCTCTTTTTCCAAAATAGTAGTCATCTTCTTAGCATAGTGAGCCTTATGCATAACAACAAGGCCACCTCCCTTGTCCGGCTTCATAGCCCTAATGGGAAGTTTACAAAAGGATGTAAATAAGTCCCTTTCTTTAGTAGTAATATTACTAGTCCACCTTTGTTTGTTGAAGTTATAGACCACCTCTCTGATTTCATTTTCACACATTACTTCAAACAAACCAATAAAAGGATGTATAGGTGGGTTGTAAGTACTAGTGACTTTCAGTTCGTTATTGCTATAAGAAGAGTTACCAAATAAAACAGTAAGGTTTAATTTCCTGGTAAAAAGTTTCAAGTCCACCAAGAGGTCCGCAATGTTGCACCTATCGGTAGGAATGAAAGTGAAACCCTTGGCCAAAAGGTCAACCAATTCCGGTTCTAAAGTAAATTAAGTATAATTATAGATTGTGAAATCTTTTTCCTTATTTGTAACTAAAACACATGGTTTCAGTTCCTGTTCACATAACTTCGAATATTGTATCTCCTTTGAGGTTGATACTGTGTTTTGGGTGTCCAGCTGTTCCCCCCTCCCCCCCTCTCCCCTTGTAGTTTTTTGAATGTTGATTTAATTCATGTTCAGTATTTTCACAATTTGTATTAGGGTTAAAGTTATATATATTTTTGGACGGACCACTTGTTGTCCCATGTTTTCACTCCCATTAGAGTTTCCTTCCAAAATTGTGTCTTCATAAGGTAGGCTATTAGTCACCTCAGCATAACTGCCCATGTTATTTCGACCTATAGTGTGTGTTTCCTTTGCTTGTGTTTCCCCTTCATTCCGGTGGAACCTCCCTTGGGTGCCTCTCCTTCCAGTATACGGTTGTTGTTTAGGTGGCTTTCCTGTATGCTTTTAGGTCCCTTTGCAATTTACCAATCTTCACAATCCTAAGCTTTTCTAGTTGGTGTGCAGTAGTAACAAATGACCTATCATAGTCATATTGAAAATGAGGAAAAAACACATCCTGTCTAATGACCTCCTCTAGTAACTTAATTTCATTTGTTAGTTCCTTAATTGATAATTCATAATGTTTGACCATTGTGTGTAATAATTCTAAACCTTGTCTGTTGAACAAGTCAATTAAGTCCCTATGAAACTGGGACCCCTCTATCAGTCCAGATGGATAAATACAATGTCTAAGTCCCTTAGGGACCACTTTTTCCTTAATACATTTGTTTAAATAATTCACTTCTAACTGTAGTTTTTTCATTTTAAACAGTTTATAGTCAAACTGTTTAAGCCTGTCTACCAGTGCATCCTCACAGTGGTCAGCATTTTCTATATTCACATTTACATTTTCTACATTAACATCAAAAGTTAAATCACTGTTTAACCAATTTAAAATGTCCACATTTGTTTTATGACCAACCTGTGGTTTGAATACATTAGAGGTTGCATTGTTTTCCCTTGTAGGTAAAGGACTTTGTAGGTTATCCTCTGTACCTCCATCCTGGTTGCTTTCATGCTGTTGTTGCCAGTCACCCCGGTTTCGATCGTTGGCTGTATTAAAGTTCTCCTTGGGGCACCTTTGCTGGACTAACTTCTTAAAAGCAACTTGCCTTTTTGAATTTGCTACCATGTGGCTATTTTGACTGACTCAATGTGGATGCTTTTTCAGTCACTCCATTGGAACTTTCATGGCAGTGTGCTGACAGTTTACACCTGGAACTGTGCTTCAACTTGGCACTACTCAAGGAAAAGGTACTGAACTATTTAAATACACCAGCTTTTTATACTTTTTATATTGTTTGGCTTTTACATGTGTACAGCTGTTTTTAAGAAAAGGTCTTTTCGTGGCCAAGTGTGCTTTGACGACGGATTTATACACAGTGTGTAAACACACCAGCTAGTTTTATATAAGCTTTTTGAAAACACACTTGAAACGTTTAGCATTGGTTCACCTGTACTACCAGTACAATAAGGAAGTACCAAGTTTTTAAGGTGGCTTACTGTGACGTAAAACCTTTTGGGTTACCTTGAGCAAACTTTTTTATAACTAATAAAGACTGTTGTTTCATCCTACCACAGAGCCAGGTGGTTTTTGTTCATAGTTGGTGATGTTTATTGGTGGATTTCGTTATATATATCAGTTATAGTAGTGCACACCCTTCATTCCAGTAAAAAAGTATTATCAAAGGACAGTATGTCCATGTAAGTTGTACTACATCTTTGGATCAGGATTTCTGGAATGAACGTGTGGTATTAGAAAAAATGCTCAAGGATAGAGGCTATCCAGTAGACCTTATTACCAATATACAAACAGAGGTAATACAGGGGAGAAAAGATAAATATACACCAGTTTTGGGTACAGGTCCGGTTACCCCCATTCAAGATTCAGTACAAAAGACAACCCAAGAAGATTTTGGTACAGCCTCTGTGACCAGTTTTAGTGGGACTGCATATCAGATAAAATCCATTCTTGAAAGGGAGTGGAAAAATTCTTTGAACTCATGAATCTAGAGGTATTTAAGAACAAACCTTTAAAAGTAGTTTTCAGGAAAGGACAGAATATCAAAAATGTACTGGAATATGCAGGACAGAATATCAAAAATGTACTGGAATATGCAGCCAATTCACAGGTCTTTACACATAAAAGAGGGACTTTTAAATGTGGAGCTTATAACCAATGTAAATTTATATTACAAGGGGAAGAAGTATATATACAAGCAAGACATACGACCCTGTATAATAAAAATTACTCTAATTGTAATTCACAAGGACTAGTTTATTAGTTACATGTGGGTTTTGCAATGACTTTTATGTCGGTAAAACTGAAAGGCATCTAAAATGCAGAATCTATGAACACTTAAATGATGTGAGAAAGAAAGATAACACAAATGCTCTGTACAGACATACACTGGAATGTAGTAACACTCTTTTCTCTTTCTCAGTAATTGAAATGGTTCCCAGGGAAGTAAGAGGGGGTTCCCTGGGAGACCAAATTAGAATTTAGGGAAACATTTTGGCAGATAACTTTGGAAGCCAATAGACCCCCAGGGCTAAATGATTATGTTTCTATTTTACCTCTTTTGAAACTAAGATCGGCTAAGTTATAAATGTGTTTGTTTTTATGGTATCGTTGACTGAAGTGCCATAAGTATTATAAATTAATTGATACATTATTTATTATTTTTTATACAATATAAAATGTTTATTTATTAATACCATCTATATCAATAAATTTTTATAAAGTTTTTATATATTCCATAAGTAACTAATAGTTGTATTAACATGGTTTTATAGACTGCTACAGTTATTTTGGCTTTTTTACACAAGTATATAGTATTGTAGTAATTTCTCAGGAATTTTTAACAGTGGTTGGTCATGTGTTTTTAATGTGGCGTTGGTTTTAATTAACTAACTTATTAACCAATCAAATGGAAATGTATAAATTATGTGAATGTAGATGTGCTTAACATTATGTCTGAAGAAGTCTGAGGGATACTTGGACGAAAACACCTTGTTTAAATTCAGAGTTAATACTTTGTGAATAAAGTTCTTTTTCTATGTGCAGCTCCTCAACAGTCTGTTTTTTTTTTGGTTATGTGGTGTGCACTGTCTTCCCCTTGTCCATGGCTTTGGTGACTGTTTCAAAGAAGTCAACCAAGTTTAACAGGCATGATCTCCCTTTGACAAAACCAAACTGTGTGGGGTCAAGCATTTGGAGGTTGCTAATGTCCTTGCTTATAAGGTCCATGATAATGCATTACATGGCCTTACAGATCAGGCTAGTTAGGCTGATGGGCCTATAATTTCCTGGGTCAGTGGACGCCCCACCTTTGTGTAGAGGGATGACAGTGGCTAACCTCCATTCAGCTGGGATGAAGCCAGTGCTCAGGCTTTGGTTAAATAGGGTGTCTAAAGGAGCTGAGAGCTCATGCCTGAGTTCATGTAGGACATAGCCAGTGATGTTATCAGGTCCCATGGAGACTCTATTTTTTGCCTTTGAGAGGGCATTAAGGACCTGCTGCCTGGTGATGAGGGGAGGAGGGCAGGTGCTGGGGATGTCCTGGTTTACTGATGGGGGGACAGGGGGGTAAGGTTTTAACTGAACCTGTCTGCCAGCAGGTTGGCTATATCTATGACGTTTGTGTATGTGGTGTTATTGACTACCAGTTCAGAGCAGATTTGGGTGTTGCCTTTGAGATGGCAGACATATGTGAAGAAGGCCTTGTGGTTGTCCTTGGTGGAGGGGTCCAATTTGGACTCAACATTAGCCATAGAGGATTTCACTAGTGACCTTATTTGCTTGTTCTGATAAAGAAGAGATTGCTCCCAACTTGGCACCTGCTCCTTCTTGGCCCTGGACAGCAATATTTTCTTTCTATTATAGATTTTGTTTATTGCTGCTGTCCACCAGACAGGTTTGCTCTTCCTTGAGGAAAATCAGTTGGTCCTGTCAGGGACTGCTGAGTCCATACAGCTATGTAGGTGCTTATAGAGTTTTTTGCTGTATGTTTGGACATTAGTGCTAGTTCCAATGGTATGGACAGTAACTGTGAAGCTGCTTATACCTGCTCTGAGGAGATTGTAATCAGCTTTGGAAAGGTTTTTTTCATTTGACCCTGACAGGGGGAGGGGAGTCAGGGGAGATGGTGACTTCAAAAGTGATAGCTTTATAGTTGGATCTTACCAAGGAGGATGAAACTGTAGGAGTGCTACAGTGGCTACTCATATTGGTTAGGACCAGGACTAGGATATTTTCACCTCTCCTAGGGGTGTCGACCAGCTGATCCAATGCATTGGCATTGACAAAAACGAGGAATCTCTAGGCATTCATGTTTGTGCTATAATAGGTCTTCTACTCTATGGGTAGTTAAAGTCACCCAGGATCAGGGTAGGGGGTTGAATCTTGATGGATTCAAGTAAGTCCAGATAGGTGGACTGGGCATCCTGAGTCATGAGGTTGGGGTCTGTAGCTAGCTAGGATTTGAATAGGTGTTTTGTCAACAGTTAACTGCACTTGGAGTGTCTCCTGTGCATCATACCATTTGACTAGCCTGGAGGTGTGTATATCTTTGATAAATATTGAATCTCCACCTCCTTTGGCTTTGTAGCCCTCCGTTTGGGGTCTGAAAGTATGGTAGTATGAGTAACCTGGTAAGGCTCAGGTGCTCTCCACAGCTTTGAACCAGGTTTCAGTGACTGCACAAATGTCAGCATTCTCCGGGGCAAGGAATGCTTGCAATGAGTGCAGTTTCATGCAAAGACTCCTAGCACTTAGCAGTATGACCTTTAAATTTTGTTAGTAAGAATTTTTCATGTTGGTAATTTTGTGGTCATGACTTTGCCTAAAAAAGGCACACATCCATTTGACGTCTTTTCTCATTGGCATTCAAACATTTGGGTACCCACTTGGCTGACAGCTTCTGCATATCCAACTGCTCATGGATTGGGTACCCACTTGGCTGACAGCTTCTGCATGTCCAGCTGCTCATGGATTATAAACCCAACACATTCCCTGGATATCTGTAGCAACTCAGCAATTGCTTTAGCTGATCTTTGCCAATCTGCCAAAATCAGGTCATGGACATGATCAACAATTTCAGGAGTTGACACTATTTGACACCTCCCAGGCCTTGCTGCATCTTCGATCTCTAAATCTCCATGCCGAAAATTTTCACACCACTTCTTCACAGTTGAGTTAGAAGGGCACTTGTCACTCAGTGTTTGCATCATACATGGATAGATTTCCTTTGGAATTTTCTTCTGCAGGATTTGGAATTTCATGACGGCTTGGAGTTCCCCACTTAAAAATTTCACACATTTCATTGACATGGTTCAAGCAATAATCTGAAACAGTGTCAAAACATAGCATTATGATTCTACAAATTGGCATTTTACAAGACGAAATAACCCTCTTTTCAGCTACAGAGGCAAAATAATAATGTCTTTCGGCTTTTCTCGGTTAGGGGTCACCACAGTGAAATTCCGCTCTGCTAATGATTGGCAGTGGATTTTTATGGTGCCAAGGTGCCAGCACGATGCCCATCCATCAAGGAGGCACACCCATTCACGTACGCATCTACCTGCATGTCTTTAGACATCATTTCACCGGTGGGAGGACATGCAGACTCCACACAAAATAACGGTAAGAATTTAGAAAGTTGGTCGAGCTTAGATAATTTCAGCATCCCCCTCATAGTTTGGGCATTACTATCTGCCTCTGTCTATCAGAGACATGGAAGCCAGACCTAAGGTGAATTTCTAGTCAGTTTCCCATCCAGTGGTCATGGCTAAGCTTAAATAGGGTTAGGGATGGACTCTGCTTCATATGTTTGGGAAGCTTGTTTCTGAGCATGAGGATCCTCTGAGACACATATCCATCTCACCAGTATGTCTTATTTATGTCACAAGCAAAATTTATATCCTTTGATCTGGTTGTTTTGACGCTGTTCATTTTGTGGATGGGCAAAAGGTCCATCAGAACTGGAGTCAAGGACGCCTTGCATACCAGACATAGATCACCTCACCAGTAACCTGTAGGAAACAGACTATAGAGATAGGGCTTTCTGTATAGGACAATTTGTTTATACATTGGATTCCTCTGGAAGGGAACCTTTGTGGGTATTCCAGCTGTTGCATATGTTTGTTCAGGTATGTGCCGAAGAGGGGATTATACTCAATGATGGGTCTGATAAGGGCTGTATAAACTGACACTATGTCATGTCTATACTTATAAGCTGGGTGACATAGCATGATTTTCTTACTACCTTGGCCACATGTTGGTCAAAGGCCAGATTACTGTCAACATTTAATCCCAGATCTCTGACTACTGGCTCAACTCTTAGGGGTGTCTTATCAATTAAGTAATTAGCCTGGGTGGCAGTTTTCCCAAAAGGCACTATAATGCATTTCTTGGCATTGAGTTTTAGTCTGTGACTTTGGCACCAGTCATTTTCTGTGTTAGACCCCCTTGTTAATATGTTTGTGTCATGGGGAAATCTATGATAGCTCCCAGTTTGCAGTTATCTGCAAACTTGGTCAGACAAAGGCCCTTGACATTAGCCTTTAGCTCCAAGAAGTAGAAGTGTTCCCAGCTCAGAGCCCTGAGGTACCCCACTGGTGACCAGTGTCTTAGTGGAGGTAGTCTCATCAATCTTGTCTTCCTGGGTCCTGTCTATGAGCCAGCTGGCAGTCCAGCAAGTTATGTAGGGGTTTATGTCTCTTTCAGTGAGTTTGTCAACATATACACACAATTACTGAAGGCTTTCCACATAGAGAGTGTTTTTTTTTTTTGCATGTTCCATTGTAGTCTTTTGTCTTTAGGAAGATTTAGGTAAAGTTGAAATAGTTATCAGTCATGAACAATGTCATGTATGGAAGTGGCTTTAAAGAGTGAGGGGTACTGTGTTGAATGCCTTAGCCAGGTCCAGATAGATAGTATGCACCATTTTCCCCTAATTTATGGCTTTAGTGACCTTCTCAAAGAAGTCCAGCAGGATTAGTAGGCATGACCTTCCCTTGGCAAAGCCAAACTGGGTTGAGACCAGTATCTGAAGGTTGCCTATGTTTTTGTTTATCATTTCCATGATAATTCATTTCATGGCTTTGCATGTTAGACTAGTCATACTAATAGGTCTGTAGTTTCTGGGTTCAGTTGACGGTCCACTCTTATGAAATCTGATAACTGTTGCAGTACTCTATTCTTGTGGTACAACACCTATTTTGAAGCTATAGTTGAAAAGTGACTCAAGTGGTCCTGATAGATCATGTTTCAAGATATTTAGGAGACATTCCAGGATACTATTGGGGCCCAGTGAGGCTGTGTTTTTGGCCTTAGCAAGTGCCACCAGGACCTGCTCCCTGTTAATAGGTGGGGGTTGTTTTAGTACATATTTCATGGGGGGAGATGGACAGAGAATAGAAGTTGAAAAATGAGCTGAATTTGTCGGTCATCAAATTTACTTTGTCACTCTGCTCATTGAAGGTGATACCATTGACCACCAGTTTGGCACACTAATGTGTGCTCCCTTTGAAGTTTCAGACATAGCTGTAGAAGCATTTAATCAGGCCTCTTAATTTCCTGTTTAGTTTAATTAGAGAGCTCCTGTCATTGTGGGAGTTGGTCTTCCTGATTTTAGCCATGACTTGTTTCCTTTTGTTATATACTCGGTTAAGGTTAGGATTTCACCAGTGTAGTTTGTTTTAAGAGTTTGTTTTGGACTTACGTCTAGTAGGTACAGCAGCCTCTGTATAGCATTTACATGGTTATACAGGGTCTCTGTGAATAATTCCAAATAGGCTGCTGTGAACTCGAGGAAGGGATGGGCAGTGAAGTTTAAGAATGATCACATAATAGTATGCAGTTTGCTTTAGAATAGTTACTAACTGTATTGGGATTTGCTAGAGTTACCAACTTGATTTTTATTTTGAAGGAGACAGCTTTATGGTCCTACCTCACCAGTGAGGATGTGGCACTGGGGGGGGGGGGGAGTTGCTCTCTCCCATATTAATGATTACCAGGTCCGGTGTGTTTGAACCTCTGGAAGGTGTGCACACTTTCTAATCAAGGGTATTTTGCCTTAATAAAGTCCAGGAATCATTGTGCCTGCAAGTATTAGGCAGTATATGCTTCCCAGTCTACAGAGAGATAGTTAAATCTGTCATGAATAGAGTATTTGGTTTAATTTTGAATGTATCCAACAGGTCTAGTTGACAGCTATGGAATTCTAGGGACATAAAAAGTGACCGGCAGCTTACTGAGATATAGTATGGGACTTTGTGGTGATTAGCAGGTGGATAAATTCCAAGAGATTGTCCTATTTAACTGACGTAGAGTAATCCTTGTTGCAAATATAGACTGAGACTCCTCCGCTGTTTGTCCCTGTCTGTGCAGCTGATTGTGTAAATGTGTAGAAGGTACTGCAGCCTTGCACTGTGCGAGTACCTTCTGCAGATTTAAACCATGTCTCAGTACGGCACTTATGTCTATATTTTTCAAAGTGAGGAAAACTTGCAAGGTGTGGAGTTTTTTGATAAGACTCCTAGCATTCAGCAGTAACACCTTAGGTTTCTTTGGGTTGTATTTGCTATGTCAGTAGGTCTGTCAGTTTGTTATTGCCTAAAAAGGCTCTAAGGGGGGTGGATAGAGCTTCAGCCAATATTTGGAAGCCTAGAGGAGGCAGGTGCAGACCATTCTTTGCAAAGCTACATAGTTTGATAACCATGTCCTCCCATGCTGACAAATATTGAATTACTCTGGAAAGACACCAGAAACTAAGCCAGTTATTGAAATCAGTCATCTTTTGTTCATACTCGTGGCATCATCCTAGGTGATGGTAAAATGCTGCTCAATGCAAGACACATACCTTCCTGAAACACATATTCAGAGAGAGCAACAATGTCTGTCTTCATATATAATGGACTGTGATAGAATCATGCTGGTACTTGTGGTGTAGTGAACTGAGTACATGTGTAAATTGTTGGATCCTGGCTGCAGATAAGTAACTACCTGTTATCTTCTCCTTGTTCAATTTGGTGAGTGGGGAATCTATGTGTCATACAGTGGAGTCCCCTATGACAAGAGTCCTGGGTGATGCGTTTGCTCACCTCATGGGCTTTGTTTGTGGAGCTCCACTGGGTATTGGCATATATGTGGTATTTGATCTTGCTTTTGTGAGTGCTTTAGAGATTGCTGAGAATAGACATTGCTGTTTATAGGCAAAAGAGGTCTTTAACATTTGGGAAGATTGTTTTTTAGTGCCGCAACATAAGTTGTGTCTGTGTGTGTGGTGGGCAGTATGTGTGGTGGATGTAGTATGCTTGTTCTTGACAACCATGTTTGCTTCCAGTGAAATTGTGTATGTGCATCTTACATACTGTGCTTGTTTCTTTAAAGATTAAATGCTGTCTGTGAACATGAGACAGCTGCTACATTGTCTCATGATGCCCATATCTCCCAAGTTGGCTATGGAGACATTATATATCCATGTTGTCCAGATACGTATTTGTGTGGACTACTGTAGGTCTTGGACTGAGTAATACAGTGGTCTCCTTGGGTGGTCACTGGGAGTTGGCACTAGAGTAGGTTAAATTGTGCTAAAATTTGATAGCAGTGCTGTTTAACGTGCAAACTATCTGCCGTAAGCTAGTCTCCATGCAAGGACATTGTTTTAGCAACACTAAGTTACAAGTTTCAGTTCTAAGGAAAGTTTTATTGATAACATTTACATTCTTGGCATTTGTCTGTACAGGGCACTACTAATCTCTTGATGTAATAATACCAAGAAAGATTGCTTGTGAGTGTAATGTTACAACAACAAACTACCTTGACAAGGCATTTTCAAGTATTAGGGCCCTTTAGAATGATTTAATGGCAAAATCAACAAGTAATGCAATATTTTTGTGTATCCTTTGTTGGCCAACTTAATGCCACTAGGCTAGTATCCTCTTTTCAGGGGAGATCTGAGGTGGTATTTATACTAGTAGAGGAAATTTGGCCAAGGCATCAGAGAACTTCCCCTACACTGTATGGATGATCGTACGGGGGCACAATTTGGTGTGACACTTCCTGTCTTCCATTCCGAGTGTGAAGGCGGATTGGAGAAGCATGAAGGAGAAGGAGAGCAAGATCACTAGTAAGGAAAGTGATTGTGCTGTTAATCGATCAGCTTTGGAGGCTGACGTTTTGGAGTATGAGTCAGAGAATGTGAGGAAGGAGGAGGATGGTATCAACAAAGTAAACTAAGCAAGAAAAGGTGAAATATGGGTAGAGGATGGTATAATGGTGGATTGAGAGGAAATCTTTCAGCAAAATCTAATTGCTACAGATATCTCAGTAAAAGAATGTGTTATTACAACCCTCCAATTGGGAGTGTTGCGGGATGTTTACTTGAAGGAATTAGTGGATCCAAGTAACCTGGAGAGTGACAAAGCAGTGTCCTTGGGGAGAGATAATGGAGAAAATTCAGGGGAAAGGAAAGCATGCAAGAAAAGAATGAAGGGAGGAAATCGTTTGCTCAAACAGTGAGAGAGGGCAAAAGAAGAGAAGGGAAAAAAGCAGAAATCAAAAGAAAATTTCATGTGAGGATAAGCAGTAAGGCCGAAAAGGAACCAGACATGTATAAGGTATGAGACAGTGTCATGGCGGGAGGCTGGCATAATGGCTAAGGTGTTAACCTTGCAGACCCAAGGTGCAGGGTTTGATACTCATGTGAGGTAACTGGCTAGGCTTAAAATGGCCCATAAAGGCAGATAGCCTAGTGTGTAACTATGAACCTATGGCACCACTGGGGATAAAACCCAGAGAGTTAAGAGCCTTTATTTGTATTAATAACAATACATATTGTGACATTTTTTTCAAAGAGGCTCAGTACATGGAGAAATTTGGTGAACAGTATGATAAAAGGAAAGACACTTACTCATGAAACTTATATGTAATCCAGGCTTTTAATAGAGAAGGCAAAAAGAAAATATTTGTACAATTCAGAACTAAAATTGAAAGAAATGACTTGAAAGAAAATTTAAAAAACTATATGTAGAGATGTTTTGCATGTTACAAAAATGTATAATAATAGAGGTCTGTGGACAAGGGGGTGGGAATATGGTGTAATATTGACTATGCAAGAAGAAGAAAATGCGCATTTGTGTAATATAATTAATGTTTAAGGAAACAGGGGTATGGTGAGGTATTGGGGACAGCGTAAGATAATTTTTTTATGTGGTAAAGATGATCACTTGATTAACAAGTGCGACAAAAGAAAATGTTTTATATATAGAAGAGTGGGACACAAATCTAAAAAAGGAAAATAAAAATGCATAAAATGTGAAAAGACAGGTCATTCCTGGATGGATTGTACAGAGTTAGAACATACACAAGATACAACATTAACACAAGAGAAATTTTTTTAGACACTGTAAAGAAAATGCAAAATCAACAATGGATGTGAGAGAAAGTATAAATGTAGTAAATGATAAGTAAAAAGATGAGGAAGAGGTAACAAGTACTTCTAGTGATGAAGAAAATAACAAGTGGATAAAAGTAAGGAACAAAAGAGGTTCTATAGGTTAAAGAGTAAAAGATAGAAAATGGAAGTTTAGAAATGCACCTCAAAAAAGAAATAAAAAAGGAAAAAGATGAAATAAAATCCATACATTAGAGTGAAAACCCTAGACATCAGTGTTAATAGCTTAAAGAATATTTACCTCAGGTTAGCCGTATTAGAATGGTGTATGTTAGACATGGATATTATAGCACTTATTGATATTAGAATAACGACAGACGAAGAAAGAAAACAAGTAAATGGATTATGGGAAGGTAAATACTTTGGAATTTGGGCAGTGAAAAATGTTCTGGTGTAGTTATTTTATGCAAAGATTGGATAGACATTTTGCATTATACAATAGTACTTATTGGAAGAATAATAATAACAGACATAAGGTATAAGAAGCAAGTGTATAGAGTGATCACCCTCTATGTATATACACTACAGAAACAAAGAGAAGTTATGGTTAGGAAAATAATGGATTATGTAAGTTTAAATATGCAAATAATTTTAATGGTGTACTTGAATTGTGATTTAAGGCGTAGAAGAAAAGAGGGAGCAGATGTTAAAGTAATTTTTGATATGATTAAGTGCAATCATATGTACTTAAGGAAAAATTAAAAATCACATATAAAAGAAGCAATTTAAGAATTGAAATTGATTAGTTTATAGTCTCAGACAGTTTAAACATATTATTTCAAGGGTTCAAAATCACAGGGTTTTCTGATCATTCAGTTATATGGATAGAGGTACAAGAAAAGAGGAATTATATAACGATTGATAAAGGAATAAAAAGAATTAATGGGCCAGAATTAAATGACATTACATTACAATTATGGCATGATCACATAAGTATGAGAATATTTTATAAAGACTGAACAAGTTGGTAGATTAGGTTGAAAAATATATAAAAAAGAGGTACTAAGATGGCAAAAATTAAAAAAAGATTACATGATTCTGATGCATATAAGGAAGCCAGTGATCAAATATTTGAAAATATAATAAGTAATACTGAAAAGTTCATAGAAAAAAGAAAGAATGCTATATAATTTGAATCAAGAAAAAATCAAAGGAAGATTGTTTAAACAAAGATACTTTTTTGCAAGGTAAGAAAGAAGAAATAGTGCCATATTTAAGTAAAATGGTTAAAGAAGACACAAGAGTGATAAGAGAATTAAAAAGTGAAAGAGGTGATATAGTTGATACACAAGAAGAAATTATGAAAACAATTGAAAAATATATAATAGAGACATTTTTAATAAGTAACATTATATTAAAAGATAGATGGGGATTAAATAAGTTTACTGAAGAAGATAGTAAAATAATGGAGATTACAATAATAGAATTAGAAAATTTACTTAAGATGGTAAATGTAGAATCAGCTACAGGAACAGATGGAATTGAATACTTAATGTACAGAAACATACAAAGGTGGCAGAAAGGATATTTGTTAAAAGTAATTAATTAATGAATGGCTTGAGGAAGGTATTAATGATGAAAAGATATGCTTAGGGTAATGAAATTCATATGAAAAAAGGGAGAAAAATGGATATAAGAAACTGGAGACCTTTAGAACTGAATAACATAGACTACAAGATTTTCATGAAAATAATAGAAAAAGAATAGCAAACAAAAGTAGCAAACTACTGTCTGAATCAATTTTCAGACTTAGAGGTAAATGCAGTCAAGAACTGCTAATTTTAATAAAATAATTGGTAGATGACATAAGTAGAAAAATGGAATTGAAAATATTCATAGGAGATGTAAACAAAGCATTTGACAAATTTCAACATAAAGCATTATGGAAAATTCTAGAAGAATATAACACGAGTAATAAAATAATAACTATTTTGAAATCAATGTACAGGAAAAATAAAATAAGATTGATAATCAATGGATGGATGAGTAAAACTTTAAGGTTAAATAGGGGTATTAAACAGGGATGTCCAACCAGTAGTATTTTATTTGCATTAATTGCATTAATTATGAATGCATTAATTATAGAGATTAATTTGACATTAGAGAAAGCTAGGTATCAGGCACCAGAGGGAATTATGATTCCAATTATGTTTACATATTCAGACAATTTGGTGTTAGTAATTAAAAATATGGAATGGATGAATATAGCTATAGGAATGCTCAACAAAGAACTGAAATGTTAGGATTGACTCAATAAAGATAAAAGTAATGGACTAGGTTTTTTTGGGAGAATGCATATTATATTACATTTAATGAAGGAGTAGAAATTTTAGGAATAAAGTTTGGAAATGAGAAATTAAGAGAACAACAATGGAAGGATATGATAGTAAGGTTATGAGGCCTTTGTTTATTCTGGAGGACAGTTAGGCTGTCATACAGGAAAAAGGCATATTTATGTAATTCCATAATACTGGGTAAAATTACACTTAGCTAGTGTATTTACAATTCCATCACCATTAGAGAAGATTTATTGAATGAAATTTTTATGTTCATTTGGGGGTCAAGTCTTAATTCTGTGAAAAGAGGTACTCTTTACATAAATGACAAAGAAGGAGGGCTGGGTTTGATACACCCAATTGTATATGTTTTTTCATTGAACATGTACAGAATTGTAATAAATAGGAAAGATAAAGATAAGTTGTTAATGAAAATTATAGCAGGGAAACTCAAAGCAATTTGGGAAAGGTTAGAGTATTTAAAAAGAAGTAAAAACATTTATTGTATGGAGAACATCGACATTTGTGCTGTAACAGAGACCTGGTTCAAGGTAGCAGAAAGCACCCCTGCACTTCAAGGCTATAACTCATTCCACACCTTTCAGTCCCAGAACTTGGACCAAAGCTCCAAAGGCAGTGATGTTTCCATATTCATAAAGGATGCTCACACCTCCAGACTGGTAGCCCAACATAATGCATCAGAGATACTTCAGGTGCAGCTAACATTGAGTAAGACAGCAATTCAGGTCGTAGCCTGCTATAGGTCCCCAAACATGTCCCAAGACTAGCACTCCATTTTCCTAAGCACCCTGAAGAATATTAGGGTCCAACCTAACACTCTCTTACTAGGCAACTTTAACTACCCCTCAATTAACTGGGTAAACTACTCATGTACCAATACACTTGCCCAACATTTCCTGGAGTTCATTAATTCCAATGCCCTGGACCAGCTCGTTCTTACCCCCACTAGAGGTAGCAACATCCTTGACCTGGTCATTACTAACATGGGTGACCATTGCTCTACACCAATAGCCAGCTCCTCCCTGGTTAGATCTAACCACAAACTAATCACCTTGAAAATCCACCCCCCCCCCTGCTGCAAAGGTAACCACCATGAAAAACTTCTCCAAAGCTAACTTTGGGCTCCTAAAAACAGAGGCAGATAACTTCACGGCACCCATGCAAATGAAGAATAGATGCTTGACTGCAGAATCATACACCAATGCACTGTACGAGCACGTACACAAATGCATGGATCTTGCCATTCCCAATAGAACCAAGACGCTTTCCTCCAAAAAAAGGAAGCCAATCTGGTGGTCCCCTGCCATAAACAAACTTTACAACAGAAGGAGGAAATTGATGGTAAAGGTAAAGTTCCAAGACTGGAAAAACTCCCTTATCGGCCTCAACAAAAAGTTGAGATCCCTCATCAAATCCTCTAAAGCTAGCTATGAAAACAGAATTGCAGCAGATAGTAAAGACAACCACAAGGCCTTCTATAGTTATGTAAAGAATCACCACAGCAATACCCAGATTTGCTCTGAGCTACTGCACAATGTTACCTCCTATACCAAGTCAGATATTGCCAGTATACTGGCCGACAGATTCAGTACCAACTTTACCCCTCTTCCCCCAAAGGACCAATCACAATACCAGTAGATTGCCAGGCACCCAGTATTACTGCTGCACAGGTTAAAACAGCACTGTCCAAGGCCAAGAATACAGCTTCTATGGGACCTGACAATATCCCTGGTTGTGTTCTACATGAACTACAGAGTGAACTGGCACCTAACCTGTGTGCCCTGTTCAGTCACAGCCTCAGCTCAGGCTTTGTCCCTACCGAATGGTGCACTGCTACAGTCATCCCTCTCCACAAAGGAGGAGCAACTACAGACCCTGGGAACTATCATTTCATTAGCCTGATGAGTCTGATATGCAAAGCTATGGAACTCATCATCATGGACCTAATAAACAAGGATATAGGGAATCTCCAAACTCTGGATCCTGCACAGTTTGGTTTTGTGAAAGGTAGATCATGCCTGCTCAACTTGGTTGACTTCTTTGAGTCAGTCAGCAGAGCTGTGGATGAAAGCAAGGTGATTCATACAGCCTACCTTGATCTGGCCAAGGCTTTTGATACCTTTCCCCATTCAGGAATCGTAGGAAAACACAGTAAGCTTGGCATCAACCCCTATATCACTAGATGGGTTGCAAACTGGCACACAGATAGAACCCACAATGTGAAAGTAGCTGACTCCAAGTCAGACTGCCAATTAATCACAAGTGGAGTTCCACAGGGTTCGGTCCTGGGTCCTCTCCTGTTTGGTATCTACTTCTCTGAAGTCCAGGCCAACACGAAGGGACTATGGCTGACAAAGTTCTCAGACAATTGCTAGTTGGGAGCTATTATTAACTCCCCAAATGATGCTGATATCCTACAGGATGGTCTCACTGAGGCCAACGACTGGTGTCAGAACCATGGCCTTAAGCTCAATGCCAAAAATGTGTCATCATCCCCTTTGGGAAAAACCCAGTTCCCATGAATTGTCACATTGATAGTAGTCCACTGAACACAGAAGGCATTATAAGAGATCTGGGAACACAGGTTGACAGCAACCTCTCTTTTGATCACCACATTGCCACTGTGGTCAGAAAGTCCTTCTATGTGGCACATCTCATTACTAAGGGTTTTGCTTCCAGGAAGAAAGAGGTCATTGTCTCCTTCTACTGTTCCATCATTAGGCCAATTATTGAGTACAATGTCCCATTTGTCATGTACCTCACTAGACACCTGCAGCAACTGGAGAGGCCGCAAATGTACCTCACAAAGAGGATCCTAGGCCTTAAACACTTGTCCTATATGGACAGACTCAAAAAACTCCAACTATTCTCTGTATCATATCGCCTACTGAGAGGCGATCTCTGCTTGATTTACAAAGCCATGTCTGACACAGCTCTGTTAGAAATGCTACAGCTAAAGAAATCCCAATCCCTCTGCACCACATGCTCCAGAGACTTCAACCTCATTACCACAATTAACAGAACATGCTGGAGGGACAGGTTCATAACCCAGAGACTGCCCATGCTAAGGAACAGACTTTCCATACATGTCAAGCGAAGCACCTCACTGACCCTCTTCAAGAGAAACCTTGACTGGATGGGAAACAGAACATTCACCCTGGGGATAACTCCAGTGGCTCTACTCAACAGAGGCACTGGAAACTAAGGTTGGGTGGCACTATGCCAGGGTAATCCTATGGCTAGGCTTGTAAAGGCTCCAGGGCCATTAGCCTAGTACACACCTATGAACCTATGAAATTATACCAAGAAAAAATATTGTTATGGAAAATTGACATTGGGAAGATAGAGGAAAACAGAAGAATGTAGCATGAAAATATAATGGAAAATTTGTAATGTGAAGTTGTTCTACATGTGGGTCGGAGCTGATCCCTCAGCTCCGAATCGGCCGCTTTTCAAGATCAGACTCTCAGAGAAGCTCGAGACCTAGGGTATAACCCATGATGCTCTACTGTACATCCCCAGATCTAGTTTGCCGCTGCAATGGATCAACAGCTCGTCGGAGTTAGCTCGGGCCAGTGACTAAAATTTTTTTCTATTATTATTAGTATTTCTCTCTAATTTTTTGAGTGTGCTAGTTTAGTAAACAGTTTAGCAAATAGTTTATTAGATACTTAGACTTTATAAATATATCCAGTGTGGTTTAGTACTGTGTTTAGATATATACATACTTACATATAGAACTTGTTGTGTTACTTAGGGTTAGAGTTAAAAGATGTCAGAAAAGCAGAAATCAGGATTTAAAAGGTGTGAGTGCGGTCATAAAATGTCTGTTACAGACAACCACTCCACCTGCGTGTACTGTTTGGGCTTTGTACACCTACAAGAGGTGTGCTTTATCTGCCATTCCTTTAGTGCCAGGGTTCTCCTGGAAAGGCGAAGGAAACTGGTAGATAGAGGACTCCTGAAGCCTGATTTTCAGGCTACTTTAGATAAGGCTGATACCTCTTCCAAGGCTTCAAAGGGGTCGAAGTCTTCCAAAGGATCCTCGGAGTCCAAGTCTTCGGCTCCGAATTCCCCAGGTATGGTCCGTGCATCGGCTCCACAGTCCTTGGAACCATGTGTCAAGTCCTTACCTCGGGGCCCAGTTGTGGAACCAATATTGGAGGCTCCTCAGTCTCCAATCCTTCAATCGGTTCCATCTTTGGCCCCTTCGACCCATCCCTCGACACATTCATCGAGGCTTTCCGATGTGGATCTGGACCGAGTGGTTAAGAAGTTCTTAGAGAACCCGGCCCTAGCCAAAATGCTATCTGCTTTGAGCCATTCGGCTTCGAAGCCTGAAATCCCTTCCATGGCTTCTCCACCTCCTCCTCCGAAGCCAATCGAGCGTTCGGAGCCGGGGCAGATGGAACCGATATTGGTAGAACCCTTGGAGCTGAGGTTCGATCCACCTCCCTCTGCTCCATCGACCTTGATCTCCTTGGTCCCGACCGGGGAATCTCGGGGTCGACAGTCCCTCACTGGCTTTGGGGTGGAGAGTCGAACTGATACTTTGGTGCCCACTATTCCACTTGGGGCTTCGGCGCAGGTGGCCTCAGCTCCATCCTCTGGATTGGAGCGGAGGGTCTCGGTCCGGGAGGAGCAGCCGGTCTCTTCAGAGCCGACTGACTTCTCGGACTGGGATTCTGGTGCCTTCGATGCCATGAGGAAGGTAATGGCTGCCAAGACCACTACCTCCTCGGATCTGTCCTCCCCTCCCCCTAAAGGGCCTCGTTCTACCTCTTCCCCGCAGATCTCCACAAAGCGTCGAGATCCAGGGCCTCAGGTATCCCCACTGGGCGGCCCCTCCTCTCTAGGGACTTCACCGGACACCTCCACCGATGAAGTACCTAGGAAGAGATTGTGCAAGAGGAGGCACTTGGATTCCCCACAGGAATCCCTGACATTGGATACCGACTTGGAGGAATCAGAACGGTCCCCACGATCCCCCTCAGAGGATGTCTCATTCGCAGACATATTGGAAATCTTAAGGCAGAGGGGTGATTGGCAGTCCCTTGCCCCTTCTGAGGATGAGTCAGTTCTCCTGAAGGCCTTTGGATCTCAACCATCCACCTCCTGGGTTACTCCGCCCTTCAATGAGCTGATGGAGCTGGTTGCTCATAGGGTGTGGGAGTCCCCTGACTCAGTGGAACCAGTCCCTCGGAGGCCCAACAAATTTATTACTTCCCCCACTGACAAGGCCTTTCTTACAAAGGGAGTCCCAGTTGATGCCATGATGGTGGCGGCGGCCACTAAGAAAGAGATGTCGGAAACCTCTTCTGCTGTCCATCCTCCTAATACGGATTCTAGGACGATGGACAGATATGGGAAACGCATATTTAGTTCTGCGGCATTTTCCATGAGGTCACTCAACTACCTGACACATTTTACCCACCTTGAACGAGATCTCCTAAAGGAGCTGGGAGATACTCTCCAGGGTAACACAGCTGATGCAGTCTCTGAAAAGGTGACTGCACAACTCAACACCCTTAATTCAATAGTAAACTCATCCATGCGACTCATTTCGTATGCTGCCGATGGATCGAGTAGGGTGGCAGGTTCAGCGATAGCTCTTCGGAGACAGTCCTGGATGCACCTTTGCTCCTTTGTGGAAGCCTTTAAGTCTTCCTTTGTCAACACCCCATTCGATGGGTCTGCCTTGTTCGGACCCAAAGTTAAGGAGACACTTACTAGGTGTGAACAAGAAGGGAAGACTCTGTTGACATCCTACAGAATGGTCTCACTGAGGCCAAGGACTGGTGTCAGAACCATGGCCTTAAGCTCAATGCCAAAAATGTGTCGTCATCCCCTTTGGGAAAAACCCGGTTCCCATGAATTGCCACATTGATGGTAGTCCACTGAACACAGAAGGCATTATAAGAGATCTGGGAACACAGGTTGACAGCAACCTCTCTTTTGATCACCACATTGCCACTGTGGTCAGAAAGTCCTTCTATGTGGCACATCTCATTACTAAGGGTTTTGCTTCCAGGAAGAAAGAGGTCATTGTCTCCCTCTACTGTTCTATCATTAGGCCAATCATCGAGTACAATGCCCCATTTGGCATGTACGTCACTAAGGCTCCTGAGAGCACCCCAATGCTACCAGGCTATACCTCGTATCATGCTTTTCGCCCCCAAAACCCGGGCCGAACCACAAAGGGAGGGGGAGTGTCCATATTCATCAAGGACACCCACACCTCCAGGTTAGTAGCAACACATGAAGCATCAGAGACCATACAGGTGCAACTAACCATAGGCAAAACTGCTATACAACTGGTAGCATGTTACAGACCACCCTCCCAATCTCAGGAACCCCACTCAGCCTTCCTGAAGACATTGGAGGATATGAATGTATCACAAAATACCATCATACTGGGAGACTTCAACTACCCTAACATAGATTGGGTACATTATTCTAGCCCTAACACCTAGCCCAAAGGTTCCTGGAATTCATAAATTCAAATGCACTGGAACAACTAGTCACCTCTCCCACTAGGGAGATAATATACTAGACCTGATCATCACAAACATGGGGACAAAATGCTCACACCGGAGGTATACCTCACTAGTGAGATCTGACCACAAACTAATCACCTGGATATACATATCTCACCTCCACCCCAGCACAAAGACCACAGTGAAAACTTCTCAAAAGCAGACTTCACTCTTCTTAAGACTGAGATGGTATCCTTTAAGCCCACTGGGCCAGTGGATACCACATCCCACAATGCTGAATCCTTCACAAATGCTTTCTATGGACATCTCCAAGAATGCATGGATCATGCAATCCCAAATAAATCCAAGTCCCTCTCCACCAAATGCATCCTGTCTGGTGGACCTCAGCCATTAACAAATTGTATAACAAAAGAAGGAAACTACTGCACGACAGAGCAAAATCCCATAAAGGGAAGACATCTCTGATCAACATTAGCAGAAAATTACATTCTCTCATAAAAACATCCAAGGCCAGCTTTGAGAGAAAAATCGCTAAGGACACTAAAGATAACCACAAAGCCTTCTTCAGCTATGTTAGAAACCTGGGCAGAAACCCTCAGATATGCTCAGAGTTAGTTCACAACAACAAAAAATACACTGAACCCACAGATATTGCCAACATTCTGGCTGACAGGTTCAGTGCAAATTTCTCCCCTCCCTCACCCCCAAAAGAAGAAATACTTATCCCAGCTGAATGTAATCTATCTGTCATCTCAGATGTCCAGGTGAGAGCCGCCCTCAGCAAAGCTAAAACACAGCATCAATGGGACCTGACGGTATCCCAGGTTGCGTGCTACGTGAACTCCAAGAGGAGCTAAACCCGCACATAAAAATGCTATTTAACCTTAGCCTTACTACAGGATCTGTACCTGAACACTGGCATACAGCAACAGTGGTCCCACTCCACAAAGTGGGTACCTCTACAGACCCTGGGAACTACCGCCTCATAAGCGTAATCAGCCTGGTCTGCAAAGCTATGGAAAGAATCATTATGGAACTCATAAACGGAGACATTGGGGACCTACAGACACTTGATCCCACCCAGTTCGGCTTTGTAAAGGGCAGATCCTGCCTTTTGAACCTGGTTGACTTTTTCAAAACAGTCACTAGAGCCATTGATGAGGGCAAAGCAGTCCATACAGCCTACCTGGACTTGGCTAAGGCCTTCGACACAATACCCGACTCAGGCATCATAGATAAGCTCAACAGCTTAAATGTAAACCCTTATGTCACTAGATGGGTTGCAAACTGGCTAAAGGACAGAACCCATAAAGTTAAAATCGCTGGAGCAATGTCAGACTCAAAGCCAGTCACAAGTGGTGTCCCACAGGGATCTGTCCTGGGACCCCTCTTGTTCGGCATTTATTTCTCAGATGTTAAAGCAAACATGGGAGGGTTGTGGCTGACAAAGTTCGTAGATGACTGCAAACTAGGCACCATAGTCGATACACCAGCGGACACATACATCCTACAAAAAAGCCTCACAGAAATGGACAACTGGTGCTGGAGTCATGGCCTTAAACTAAATGCCAAAAAATGTATAGTCATCCCCTTTGGGAAAAACAAAGTACCCACAAATTATCACATAGACAGCAACCCACTAAGTATGGAAAAAGTAATCAGAGACCTAGGGACCCAAGTCGACAGTGACCTCTCATTTGACACCCACATTGCCAAAGTGGTTAGAAAGACATTCTACCTTGCACACCTTATCATGAAGGGATTCACATCCAGATCCAAGGATGTCATTGTACTATACTCCTCCCTCATTAGACCCATGATTGAGTACAATGCCCCATTTGGTATGTACCTCACCCGGCATTTGCAACAGCTGGGGAGACCACAAAAGTACCTCACCAAGAGGATCAAGGGTCTTCAACATATGTCTTATTCTGCCAGACTAAAGAAACTCCAGCTCTATTCAGTAGCATACTGCCTGCTCAGAGGTGATCTGTGCCTGACGTACAAGGCCATGTCCAATCAGGAACTGATGGACATGCTCCACCTCAAAAAATCCAAATCCATCAGAACCACGAGAGCTAAAGACTTAAACCTCGGCACAAGTATGAATAGGACATGCTGGAGGGATAGATTCATAACCCAGAGGCTTTCCATGCTCTGGAACAAGATCCCAGTACATGTTAGGCAGAGCCCCTCACTAGCTCTCTTCAAGAGAAATCTTGATGAGTGGATGGGAGATCGTAAGTTTACCCCAGGGGTCACATCTGTGTCACTACTAGACAGGGGCACAGTAAACTAATTCTATTATATATGGGGACCTTCACTGTGTCACTACTAGACAGAGGCACAGTATTCTAAATCTATTCTGTGCATTTTTGTACCATTTCATGGGGTGGTGAAAGCCACATCACTATGGCTAGGCTTACAAATGCCCCAGGGCAGATAGCCTAGTACTAAACTATGAAACTATAGACACCTGCAACAACTGGAGAGGCCACAAATGTACCTCACAAAGAGGATCCTAGGCCTTAAACACTTGTCCTATATGGACAGACTCAAAAAACTCCAACTATTCTCTGTATCATATCGCCTGCTGAGAGGCGATCTCTGCTTGATTTACAAAGCCATGTCTGACACAGCTCTGTTAGAAATGCTACATCTAAAGAAATCCCAATCCCTCTGCAACACATGCTCCAGAGACTTCAACCTCATTACCACAATTAACAGAACATGCTGGAGGGACAGGTTCATAACCCAGAGACATCCCATGCTATGGAACAGACTTTCCATACATGTCAAGCGGAACACCTCGCTGACCCTCTTCAAGAGAAATCTTGATTGGATGGGAAACAGAACATTCACCCTGGGGATAACTCCAGTGGCTCTACTCAACAGAGGCACTGGAAACTAAGGTTGGGTGGCACTATGCCAGGGTAATCCTATGGCTAGGCTTGTAAAGGCTCCAGGGCCATTAGCCTAGTACACACCTATGAACCTATGAACCTATGAAATTATACCAAGAAAAAATATTGTTATGGAAAATTGACATTTGGAAGATAGAGGAAAACAGAAGAATGTAGCATGAAAATATAATGGAAAATGTTTAATGTGAAGTTGTTCTATCTCGCCATTCTGTTCTTACATGTGGGTCGGAGCCGGTTCCTCAGCTCCGAATCGGCCGCTTTTCAAGCTCAGACTCTCAGAGAAGCTCGAGACCTAGTGTATATCCCATGATGCTCTACTGTACATCCCCAGATCTAGTTTGCCGCTGCAATGGATCAACAGCTCGTCGGAGTTAGCTCGGGCCAGTGACTAAATTTCTCTCTAATTTTTGAGTATTTTATTGTATATTGTGGATAGATAGGAGGATTTTGTCTTGTTTTTGGCTTAACTTTTAAAATAGTTTTTTAGGGCTTTTTTTTTTTTGGGGGCCTTTTGGCTCTGTCAGCTGGCTCTGTCAGCTAGTGTGTGTGTGTGTGTGTGTGTGTGTGTGTGTGTGTGTGTGTGTGTGTGTGTGTGTGTGTGTGTTTGTGTGTTCTGTTTCTTATATATATATATATATATATATATATATATATATATATATATAGATATATATATATAGTGTGCTAGTTTAGTAAACAGTTTAGCAAATAGTTTATTAGATACTTAGACTTTATAAATATATCCAGTGTGGTTTAGTACTGTGTTTAGATATATACATATTTACATATAGAACTTGTTGTGTTACTTAGGGTTAGAGTTAAAAGATGTCAGAAAAGCAGAAATCAGGATTTAAAAGGTGTGAGTGCGGTCAAAAAATGTCTGTTACAGACAACCACTCCACCTGCGTGTACTGTTTGGGCTCTGTACACCTACAAGAGGTGTGCTCTATCTGCCATTCCTTTAGTGCCAGGGTTCTCCTGGAAAGGTGAAGGAAACTGGTAGATAGAGGACTCCTGAAGCCTGATTTTCATGCTATTTTATATAAGGCTAATACCTCTTCCAAGGCTTCGAAGGGGTCAAAGTCTTCCAAAGGATCCTCGGAGCCCAAGTCTTCGGCTCCGAGTTCCTCAGGTATGGTCCGTGCATCAGCTCCACAGTCCTTGGAACCATGTGTCAAGTCCTTACCTCGGGGCCCAATTGTGGAACCGATATTGGAGGCTCCTCAGTCTCCAATCCTTCAATTGGTTCCATCTTTGGCCCCTTCGACCCATCCCTCGACACATTCATCGAGGCTTTCCGATGTGGATCTGGACCGAGTGGTTAAGAGGTTCTTAGAGAACCCGGCCCTAGCCAAAATGCTATCTGCTTTGAGCCATTCAGCTTCGAAGCCTGAAATCCCTTCCATGGCTTCTCCACCTCCTCCTCCGAAGCCAATCGAGCGTTCGGAGCCAGGGCAGATGGAACCAATATTGGTAGAACCCTTGGAGCCGAGGTTCGATCCACCTCCCTCGGCTCCATCGACCTTGATCTCCTTGGTCCCGACCGGGGAATCTTGGGGCCGACAGTCCCTCGCTGGCTTCAGGGTGGAGAGTCGAACCGATACTTTGGTGCCGACTCTTCCACTTAGGGCTTCGGCGCAGGTGGCCACGGCTCCGTCCTCTGGATTGGAGCGGAGGGTCTCGGTCCGAGAGGAGCAGCCAGTCTCTTCGGAGCCGACTGACTTCTCGGACCGGGATTCTGGTGCCTTCGATGCCATGAGGAAGGTAATGGCTGCCAAGACCACTACCTCCTCGGATCTGTCCTCCCCTCCCCCTAAAGGGCCTCGTTCTACCTCTTCCCCGCAGATCCCCACAAAGCGTCGAGCTCCAGGGCCTCAGGTATCCCCACTGGGCGGCCCCTCCTCTCTAGGGACTTCACCGGACACCTCCACCGATGAAGTACCTAGGAAGAGATTGTGCAAGAGGAGGCACTTGGATTCCCCACAGGAATCCCTGACATTGGATACCGACTTGGAGGAATCAGAAGGGTCCCCACGATCCCCCTCAGAGGATGTCTCATTTGCAGACATATTGGAAATCTTAAGGCAGAGGGGTGATTGGCAGTCCCTTGCCCCTTCTGGGGACGAGTCAGTTCTCCTGAAGACCTTTGGATCTCAACCATCCACCTCCTGGGTTACTCTGCCCTTCGATGAACTGATGGAGCTCTTTGCTCGTAGGGCGTGGGAGTCCCCTGACTCAGTGGAACCAGTCCCTCGGAGGCCCAACAAATTTATTACTTCCCCCACTGACAAGGCCTTTCTTACAAAGGGAGTCCCAGTTGATGCCATGGTGGTGGCGGCGGCCACCAAGAAAGAGATGTCAGAAACCTCTTCTGCTGTCCATCCTCCTAATAGGGATTCTAGGACGATGGACAGATATGGGAAACGCAGATTTAGTTCTGCGGCATTTTCCATGAGGTCACTCAACTACTTGACACATTTTACCCGCCTTCAATGAGATCTCCTAAAGGAGCTGGGAGTTACTCTCCAGGGTAACACAGTTGATGCAGTCTCTGAAAAGGTGACTGCACAACTCAACACCCTTAATTCAATAGTAAACTCATCCATGCGACTCATTTCGTATGCTGCCGATGCATCGAGTAGGGTGGCAGGTTCAGCGATAGCTCTTCGGAGACAGTCCTGGATGCACCTTTGCTCCTTTGTGGAAGCCTTTAAGTCTTCCTTTGTCAACACCCCATTCGATGGGTCTGCCTTGTTCGGACCCAAAGTTAAGGAGACACTTACTAGGTGTGAACAAGAAGGGAAGACTCTGTCTGCTGTAGGAGTCTGTTTTTCCACTCCAACTAGACCGTACCCCAAAGGGCAACGAAGTGGGAAAATGTGGTTCCGAAAACCTCAAGGAGCCTTCCAAAACACACCTACTGATACCCCCTCTAGAGGCAGAGGAGGGGGCAAAAATGGAAGACGCCGTCCAAACGGCAGAGGCAGTCTGCAAAACCAGGGCAACAGGGATCACTTCTCTGGTAAGCCCTATCAGCATTCCTGAAAGGAAGCCCGGCTGTCCTACTCTGGAGGCAGTCAGGGGTCGCTTGGCTTTATACCCAAACACCTGGCTAAACATTACGATGGATTCTTGGGTATAAAGCGTCATTGCCAGAGGTTATTACATTCCCTTTACAAAACCACCACCCATATGTACAAGGATTCCAGACGTTCCACCCAGTCTGAGAAAACTAGCAGCTATAGAAATCCAAAACCTGCTAGACAAAAGAGTCATCCAGCCAGTCCCGGTGGACCAAATAGGATCCGGAACTTACTCAAGGTACTTTTTAGTTCCAAAGAAAACAGGGGACTGGAGGCCCATACTAGACCTCAGCAAACTCAACACCTTCGTCAAGAAGGAAAAGTTCCAGATGGTCATGCTGCAGTTGATTCTCCTGTTCTTATCAACGGGCGATTGGATGTGCTCTATAGATCTCAAGGCTTTACTACCACATCAAAATGGACAGATCATCCAGAGATCACTTGCATTTCCGGCTGGGAGCCAGTCATTACCAATTCAGAGCTCTGCCCTTTGGCCTCACCACAGCCCCCAGGGTGTTCACCAGATGTATGGCAGTGGTCACGGCTCACCTGAGACGGTTGGGATTCCGAGTGTTTCCATATCTGGATGACTGGCTCCTCACTGCCACCTCCAGGCATCAACTAATCCAAACAAGAGACTACACCATAGACCTTTGCTCCCAGTTGGGCATAACCCTAAACTTTGAAAAAACTGAGTTATCAAAACTGGACACCGTCAATGCAAGGATCAGGTTGCCCCAATCAAGAATCGTAACTCTAAAAAATCAATTATCCAGTCTCTTAGCCCGCAACAAAGCTCCAGCATCCCAGATACTACAGCTCTTAGGAACTATGGCAGCCACATTGATAGCAGTTCCATTAGGCCGCATGCACATGCGAATACTCCAGTGGTTACTCTTCACGCAATGGTCTTACCAACAACTGCCCATGTCTCACGAGATCCGGTTAACCAATCTTTGCAAGAAGGATCTCAGTTGGTGGTTGAACAGCGACCAAGTGATAATCGGACGTCCCTTCATTCTTCCCCAACCCACAGCCACAGTGACCACGGATGCTTCCCTGATGGGGGGGGGGGCTATTTCAGGGAAAGATGGTCCAAGGCACTCGGTCAATCATGGAAACACACTTGCATATAAATGACGTAGAGCTGAGAGCGGTGTTCCTAGCATTGCAACACTTTCACAACTTTCTTCCTCCAGGCACAAATGCTATCCAGACGGACAACATGTCGGTTGTCTGGTACATCAACAAACAAGGGGGAACCAGATCGTACCCTTTATGCTGGGAGGCCCTAAGGATTGGCAATGGGCTGTATCCACCAGATGCTTTCTGATAGCAACGCACATCCCGGGGTCATCCAATGTGATAGCAGACAAACTAAGCAGAGCCATGCTGTTGTCCCACGAGTGGTCTCTCAAACAACAGGTGGCAGAAAACATTTTCCACAGTGGGGTCAGCCTTGCTGCGACCTGTTTGCATCTCCGATGAATGCCAAATGCAGCAGCTACTTTGCTCTTTATCCCCCACCGGGGAACGAACCCAGGGATGTGCTCGTACACGATTGGCCCCCGGGCCTCCTATATGCCTTTCCGCCAATACCTCTAATTCCCAAATTCATGCAGAAAGCCAAAAGTCTGGGAAGGACTGTGATCTTGACAGCCCCATCTTGGCCTCGACAGATTTGGTTTCCCTTCCTGCGGAAGTATCAACTGGAAGAACCATGGATCCTGGACCAATGCCGGATCTTCTGACCCATTCGTCGGGAGTTCTCCATCCCTCCCTCACTGACATCTTGGCTGCTCCGATTTCCATAGTAGCCAGGTCGCAAGATTTGTCTGCTGCGATCCAACACATTATAGTTTCCTCTCATAAACTATCCACCAGGAAACTATATAATAGCAAATGGAAACGATTTGTTCACTGGGCTTCTCAACATGACACTGACCGTTATGTAGCACCTGTCCATACCATCTTAGAGTTCTTGTCTTCCTTGTTCCATGATGGCGTGGCAGCTGCCACCATTAGAGTTCAATTGGCTGCTATCTCAAACTTCCATGTAGGCTTTAACGGCTCCAACATCATGTCGCATAGACTATGTAAAGCATTCTTAAAAGGAACCCACCATCTCAGGCCACCTATTAGGCATTCTGTCTACCCCTGGAATTTGAATCTGGTTTTATCCCAACTGATGCTCCCGCCCTTTGAACCTGCTTCATCTTGCCATTTAAAGTTTTTGTCTTGGAAAACTTTATTCCTGGTAGCCATTACATCTGCACGTAGGGTCTCTGAACTTTAAGCCTTGTCCTCCAAACCCCCATACTTGATTTTTCACCCTGATAGGGTATCCCACAGGACTAATCCTACCTTTCCTCCCAAGATCTCTTCAAAAAATAACTTAAATCAGTCCATTGAGCTCCCAACCTTCTTCAAACACCATACCAACAAACTGGAATATATGTTACACAAGCTTGATGTACATAGACAACTGAGGTTCTATCTAGATAGAACGAGGGATTTCAGACAAGCGGATCAACTCTTCGTTTCTTATGCAGAGAATAAGAAAGGTTTCGCAGTGTCAAAAACCACACTGTCCAAGTGGCTCTCTGACTGCATCAGATTCATTTATGCTTCCACTAATCAACCATTAGAAACTAACATCAAAGCCCATTCTACATGAGCTGTTTCTACATCATTGGCTCATGCAGCTCGCTTGCCTTTAGATATCATCTGTGCAGCTACCACGTGGTCAAAACCTCACACGTTTATTACTCATTACAAAGTAGATTAGACCTCCAGGGACAGGGCTATGTTTGGTTCCACTGTGCTCAGGAATGTTCTCCCGTGAGCCACCCAGGATTAGGGTGCTTGGGACGCTACCCACGTGTAAGCATAAAACGGCGAGCTAGAACAACTTCAGATAAAGAAGTTATGTCCTTACCATAATGTTCCATGTGAGTTGTTCATCTCGTCTTTTTGTTCTTACATTCCCACCGACCTTCCCCCTCCAGTCGAGTGAGATGGTTGCCTTGGAGGATTGGTTCAGTTGTCAGTCTGTTTCATACATTCCTACTCTTCTTGTTTCCTTCTACTGTTATAGTTATCTAAGCAGGTAGACTCCATAGTCTTATTCTGTCTGTAGGCTGTCTTGGTTGCAGCATACTAGATCTGGGGATGTACAGTAGAGCATCATGGAGTATACACTAGGTTTCGAGCTTCTCTGAGAGTCTGAGCTTGAAAAGGGGCCGATTTGGAAGCGAGGGATCGGCTCCGACCCACGTGTAAGAACAAAAAGGCGAGATGAACAACTCACATGGAACGTTATGGTAAGGACATAACTTCTTTTTATGTTTATCTATGGAAACAAATAAGTGATTTAAAGATCAAAGCAGTAAAAACAAGAATGAATAGATTTAGAAAGCATGTAGAATGTATGGACTTTTTGTGGAGGTTGTCAATAGGTAGTTTGCCAGTTAAGGCAAATATGCCATGTAAAACAATAAAAGACAGAGTTTGTATTCACTGTGGTGAATTGAAGACAACTAAACATGTCTTCATAAAGTGTAAAAGGACTTTTTTTTTTTTAAAACAAGTTTATTGTTTTTAACATACAAAATAAATATCATAACAATTTTATACAAGTAATTGAAATAGAAATTGTTATAACATTCAATAAAATAACCAAAGTATTTACAAAGACATCCACTACAATCAAATCAATTAATTAAACTAAAATACCATGTTATTGAAGTTAAGATTTTTTTAACAAATTTTGTAAAGTATCCCATAAAATATAATAAGATGTTTTTTCTAGTAGTTCTTGATTTTATTGTCATCAATTCCATATGGCACACTACAGTCATAACATTTTTAAATTCATTAAACGAAGGAGGTGTATCTGAAATCCAATTTCTGGTTATTATTTTTCTAGCCACTGCTAGAATAGACCATAACAAGGGAAGCTTAACATTTTTAACACTTTGAGGTACAGGAGTGTTGAGTAATATAAGAGATTTAGAAATAATAAAATTATCTGAAAAAGAGCCTGCAAAAAATCATTGATTGACTTCCAATATTCTTTCAATTTTATACAGTCATAAAACATATGTGCCCAAGCAGCATTAATTTCTACATTACATCTTTTACATAGATTGTCTTTATTATTTATTTTATTCATCATCAAAGGTGTATAAAAGGATATATGTAAAAATTTCCAAGTAAAAAGTCTCCAGATAATGGAAGAAGTAGTTTTATAGGCAGATTCCAATATATATTGTTTATCTTGTTGATTAGGTAATTCACCATTAATGGAAGTAAAATAATTCCAATAGGTATCTACATTGTAATAAGTTTCTTCTCTAATAATTTTATGTATGTATGAAAGCTTACCTTTATCAGAAACTTTATGTTGTAAATTTAATATCAAGTAATCAATCAGTGTTGGAATAGATTCTTTAACTGTTATAGACATTAAATCAATTTTATTAATGAGATGTTGTCTAAAGGTCTGAACTCCTAACCAACAAGTCTCTCTCAGATCAAATTCTTGTTTTAAGAAGTCTAAATTTTTAACTTTATTATCAGATAGCAACTGATACCAGTACTTTAGATCATTGTCTGTGACTGAATGAGTTCTTTCAGAAGTGGACGACAAAAGCATACCTCATGTATACATTATAGGGAATATAATGAAATTCCATTCCTTATACTTAGGATGCATGAATATAAAATTACGATAACTAATAATAATGTTTAATGGATAACTAACTATATATTTTGGTGTGATAGGTGAAGTACAAAATTCTTTTAGTAACCATAGCATGGAGTTATTTACAATCATATTTTTATGTGTTAAAGAGATTTTCATGAAGTGAACACTAATTAGTTCCCAGTAATCTTTCCATTTTGCAACATATGACTGATCTATTAACAAAGTAATAACTTTTATAATAGAAGAGATAGTATATAAGTTAAAGTCTGGAAAAGAAATGCTTTGAGACCAGCTATTAGTATGTTTCTTTAATGCAATCCTAGGTCTATTAGGTGCCCATAGGAAATTTAACATTAGTGTATTCAATTTCTTGATAATTATTTTTGTAGGTGGGAGTATTATTGATTGTATTAAGTATAATATCTTGGGGAATATTATCATTTTAATAATTGTAAGTCTCTCTTCCATAGTAAAAAACATATTATTCAGGTATTGAAAAGATTTTGTATATTAAGAAGACAGGTATTATAATTATTATGTGTAATAGATTTGATATCTTTAGTTAATATTATACCTAGATAAGTTATCTGACCTGAATTGGGTATATATTTACTAAAATCACTAATGAGAACATTTTTTCGTGTATATATAGGTAGTATTTTAGTTTTTTCTTCATTGAATATTAAACCAGAAATATTTTTAAAATTCATCATTTTATCAAATAGGGACTGCATAGAAGAATTTAGATCCTGCTGATGTAATTAGAACATCATCTGCAAAAAGTTGAATTTTAAATGTTGTATTTTCATCTATTTCAAATCCCTCTATATCAGTACTGTTTCTGATCAGATTAGCCCAAGGCTCCATTATTAAAGTAAATAATAGTGGAGAGAGTGGACACCCTTGTTTTGTACCTTTTAAAATGGGTATTTTTTGTGAGACATATGTTCCTATCTTAATGTAAGCCAATGCTCCTTTGTATAGATGTTCAATTAGATTTACAAATGCATCTGAAAAGTTTGTGCACTTCAGCAAGGTAAACAAGTAGTCCCAACTTATTGAATCAAATGCTGAACTTATATCGAGACTAATAAGTGTTAAATCTTTCTTTCTCCTATTTGCAAAATCAATTAATGTTAGAGTCCTCCTTATATTATCAAAAGTGTTTCTATTTACAATGAAGCCTGTCTGATCTATATCTATAATGCCTGGGATGATTGTCTTCAATCTATCAGCAAAAATACTCATAAACATTTTATAATCAACATTAAGTAATGAAATGGGTCGATATGAAGTGCATCTAGTTGGATCTTTATTGGGTTTTAAAATTGGCAAAATAAATGTGTATTGCCAAGATGGGGGAGTTATTAGCTCATTTTGGGCCAAAATAAAAACCTTATGTATTAATGAGTATGTACTTTTAGAAAGAATTTTATATATCTCTGGTATAATACCATCATTACCTGGTGTTTTGTTTGATTTAAGCTTGTTTATTTGTGTAACAACCTCTGTATATGAAATACTTTTATCCAATAATTTAGTCTGCTGTTTATTAAGTTTTTTATTCATGTTTGTAGTTATAAATTCCTTTATTTTATCTTTAGGTTCCATGTTAATGTTATTATGATTAATTTTGTGAAAGTGATTTCTAAATTCATCCAATATTTCTGGTAGACTAGAAACATTCTTCTTTTTCCTTAGAGAGAAAATTTCTTTGATATGATTTTGCTTATTCAACCTTTTTGTTTTATTTTTAAGTCTATGTAAGTATTTGGGGCTTATTGAGTAAGACAAAAACTTGTATTTCTCTAAAGTTATTTTAACTTTATGAGTTAATATTTCTTTGTATTTCTCATTTAGTTTGTTTATTTCTTCAATGACTTTTTTGTCCATAATATTTTCTTTATTATTATGCTTATAAGAGTCTAATTTACTTTGAATATCTAATAATTCCTTATCCCAAGATTTCCTTTTATTATTATACCATCTGATACTTTGTCCATATAGATATGATTTTAAAGCATCCCAAACATAAACAATGGAGACTTCAGGAGTATTATTTATGTCTAAAAATGTTGCACTTCTGAAAGTATATAATCTTTATAGTCTTTTAGTTGAGTTAAGTATGCTGGTATCCTTTTGATCTGAACATTGTAAGTACTTTTATCATGAACTCAAAGACAATTGAATTATGATCTGATATAGGACACAAAATGATTTTAGAGTTAATTAATTCTGTTACCATCTGGTTAGAAATAAAGACTCTATCTATTTTTGAATAAGTTTTATATCTGTTAGAAAAAAAGGTGTATGGTAATGATTTTGAGTCTATCTGATTATTAATATCATTTAAATGATAAGAATTAACAAAATCCTTTAAATGTTTTGCATTAGATGTAATTTTCCTTTTTCCTATATTAGTAGTATCTTTTTCACGTAGGATACAATTAAAGTCACCAGCTAAAATAATATATCCTATAGAGAATGATATGATCTTATTAAGATGGTATTTCACTGTATTAATACCAATTCCTGGTATCCAATATACATTGATTAATGTATATGTCTTTCCATTAATTTGTATTGTAACCATACAAAACATTCCTTTATCATCTTCATAAGACTTAATAGTTTTAGGAATGGGCATACTTTTATTCCATAAAATAACCACTCCTCTTTTTTTCTGAGTATGCTCTGAACTAACTAATACTGTATATTTATTTGTGGCTAATTTATCAATATCTTTTTTCAGGAGATGTGTTTCTTGAAGAAATACTAAGTTGGCCTTATGTAAATTAATGTATCTTATTAAGCTTGCCCTTTTACATGGGTTATTCAGTCCATTAATGTTTAAAGAAATTCCTTTTAGAGAAGTCATTTGGCATTTTTAAAACATATAAAACTTATAAATCAGAATAACAATTAACAAAATAAATAATGTTATACCTCCTTCTTTAGGTGTACCTTTAAATATAGCTGTATTTATTGAAACTCTTATGGGATTTTGTATAAGCTTCGATTTTGTTTGTAGTGACAATGAACTTACAAAATGTATTGTGGATGTCAGAACTATATACAAACAACAGTAAACAGAAGAAAATAATATAAGGATTAAACCTTGTACCCAGCCTGGAGTTAAAAACTCCAACTTTGAGTAGCACATACTACTCAAGTTAACCCCCTACCCTAAGCAGCAGTACCTCAGCTGCCACCTTATCAATTTAATACTAGTTATTATTAACTAAAAATAACATCTTTCAATTAGATTATCTAGTAAGACAAAGCTAAACATTTGATAAATCAGCATCGTATAAACAAATAGAAACTTTTAAAAACAATTCATACTGCTATGTACATCTATTTAATATAATACATTTATAATCAAATAGCATTCAAATAAACTTGATATTAGGAACCAGGAAGAGAGAGAGAAATAAAAGAAGTGTGTGTGTGAGAGAGAGAGAGAGAGAGAGAGAGAGAGAGAAAAAAGGGGCATATCTACATATTAATTTATTCAAAGTTTGTAAAAATAAGTTCTGATGTTCATTTAAAGTCAATAACTTAGGCTATTATGGTTCAGACATTACATATATTAAGATGTACCTATTTTCTGTCATAAAAATGCAGTTAACAGCTTCTAAAAGACTTTAAACTACTTGCATCAAAGCTTTTTTCTCATACTTATTATTGCCAGTAAAATAAAATATTTATGTTTATAAAAATAGTTACAAATCATACTGCATAGCTATGTAAATTCCCAGATATACTTGCATTGTTGTGAAGAAAGCCATCTGTATTTTATATATCTGAACTGCTGCTTTAAAATATGTCACATGACAACTTCTTCTAAGATAAAATCATAATGATATTTATGCTTGTCAGTTAGATAAGTCAAATGAATTGTAGCATTGTATATGTTTAACTCATAAGTACATACATACAATAATATGTTGCAGTCTAGTAAACTTTCAAAAACATATGTATATATGTTTTACTTTCTATGCCTTCTAAAATATCACATTTGCTTACTATGGGATACTGAATAATTTAAAATCATTATAACTTTCATATTTTATAAATTATAACATAAATAAGTAAATAGTTATAAAAAATAGCTCACATTTAAATGTTAAAGAGTTCATTTTCCATCGCAGAGTCGCATTTGCAGCAGTTCTACTTCCTGGTAGAGTGTTCTTCTTGAATCTGCGATGTGTCAGTGTGAATTCAGGGGTCAAAGTTCAAATTGACTGCATTCAGCTTCTCTGCGTGAATTCTGAGTGTTGAAGCTTTTAAAACAACTCGAGGACACTATTCACGAGGTAACCCACATCCCAAATTGTCTCCCTTAACATTCTGGCGGGAATTTTGATAAATGCAAGTGACTGACATTCATTTAGCAATATAAATGAAACTAAACAGAGCAAAACCTTCGCAAAGTATTTTACAAGTTATTACAGCCTCTATGACAGTGAAACTAAGCCCACAGTTATTAGTATATAATTCAACTAATTGTTTAAGTTCCTATTCAATTTTTATACAAATCGTATTATTAACTGTATCACTATTATCAAAAGCATGTAAATGTACTTATATGAAAGAAAAAGAGAGAGAGAAAATAAAATAAAAAGAGTAAGAGAAGAAATAAAAAAAATAAAAAAGGAAGCTATAAAAAGTATCTACAGTGGAATATTACTTGCTGTATATATTAATAAAGAGAGATATGAAACATATTATTTACTACTATTTAGTTCTGATTATTAGTAATTAAAGCATGACAGGTTATTTGTAAACAAGTATAAGCAATAGAATCATGGAAAAATAATTAGCAACAGTATTTAAACAGCATATATACTTTTTTACAAGGAATTAATAAGTTATTATTCCACTTATCATATTTTCATTACACTTCTCTCCCTGCCCTCCCCACCTTACTGAATGCATAATCTAAAAGAATGTCATTACTTAAAATAAAAGAAAAAGAAATGTATCAAATTACTAACCTTGGGTCTCTTTGTCACAAAGAGAAACAGATTGATTGATAACTTGTTATTAGTTCCTCAGATATTTTGACTATTTATGAAACAAAAACAGTTCTTTGTACACAGAAAATAACTTTGGTTAAATGTTTTTCAGAATATTTGTGGCTTTCTGAAAATGCAGTAACTGTATTTAAAAAGATTAATAGTGAAGAAAAAAGAGAAAAAAAGAAAAACATAGAACAAGTCATTTGTTTTTAGTCTTTTTCTTCTCTGAAGTCTTCCATGAAGCTTCTGTTGCCAACCTCTTTAATGAAGGACTAGCCCATTCCATTTCCTCTATTTTATCCAAAATCTTATTTTTTTTGATAAACAGCAATGCAGAGTCTAAGTCTTCAAAAATTCTAGGGCCATCAGGAAGAAAGATTTTTAGTTTGGCAGGAAACAGAAGGTAGGTTTTAAACTGTGCTTTTTTAAGCTCTCTTATTAATGGCAGGAAAACTTTTCTTTTAGTTATTACCAAGGAAGAATAGTCATTGTCAAAACGCACAGTTGCCTCATTAATTTTAACAGGTGCTTTAGTCCAAGCAGTTTTAAGTACCATCTCTTTATCAAAAGATGATAGAAATCTAACTATAACTGATCTAGGATACTTTTTGTTAGAGTTAGAATTAGATATGGATCTATGGGCTCTTTCGATACCAAAAGAAAATGCTTCTGGCAAGTCTAAAGTTTTAGGGAGCCATGTATTTAAAAAAGAAGTAATATTGTCACCTTCAATATTTTCTGGCAGTCCAAAAATCCTAATGTTATTGCGCCTAGATCTATTTTCCAGGTCATCAAGTTTAGTTTGTAGATGTATGTTCTGTTTCAGCAAAAACTCAATGTTGATTTCTTCTTCTTGGATTCTATTCTCCATGTCATTTACAGTCTCTTCTATGCCTGTAATCTGAGTCTTCTGTTGTTGCAAGTCTATATGTAACAAGTCTATTTGTTTTGTAGTTTTTTCTATGAAGGTATCTATTTTAGTATCCAGTTTATCCATTTTGGCAGTAAGTTGCTGGATTGTAGATATCAGAGACTGAAGTTCTTTCTTGATGCTGGAATCTTGAGAATTTGTCTTACTGGAACTCATTTCAAACAGAGGAGCTGACAGAAAAATTTCCAAGATGTTTTCTGACAGGAATATTATTAAAATTTTCTTTCTTTTTTAGATATTATTCAAGAAATAGATATTCCAAACGTATTTAGAAAGAAAATGACTTCATAAATTAATTTTTAAAGTAATTATTTCCTGTCAGTGCTGTGAAATTGGTGGAGCTGAAGAAATCTGCTGCTATCCTGTATTCATCCTTGGCGACGCCCCCTAAAAGGACTTTTGAACTGTGGAAATAAATGTATGATAAAGAGCATTTAAAAAATTGAAGAACATTGAACATATTAATATGGACATTATAAAAATGTAAAACAAAAAGGCATAAACTGGATGCAAAAATATTTTGTATAATATGGATAATATGGAATGAGAGAATTTATGAACTGAAATATAATGGAAGATGGTTATCACAGATTTTGAAAAAAGTAAAATTTTGGTTGTGGAGAAAGGAGTGGGGGGGCTTAAAATTTGAATGTAAATGTAAAAGTATGTTATGAATATAAATGTAAATATTGTAAATAATGTAAATATGTGATGAAAAGTTGTGCATAACATGTATTTGTAAATATAATAAAGAATTCCTACTCATTAGGAGAGTGCTTATTCCAGTCCTAGTACAGTGGCAGCTATGAGAACTGCACTCAATGAGACCCAAGATGGTGGCTAGTACAGAGGCAAACTGCAGTGCAAGGTTTGAGGCTCTACAAGGTTCTGAGCAGCTGTTTCAGCAAAATTTGTTTGTTTCATCAGAAGCAAGCATTTACAACACAACAATGGATGTTTTATTACAACCCTCCATGTTTCACGGGATGAAATTATGGACAAAATCCAATCTGTGGAATCAGAAGCCATTTTGAAAGAAGATTACCAGAAAAAGAAATCATATGCCGAGACTGTTAAGGAATATACAGTGAAAGTGATAACAGATGAACAGAGGAAAGGAAATGTCAACAATCAAAGGAAATTCATAGTAAGAATACAGAACAAGGAAGAAAAAGAAATGGACAGGTATGACATTGGGCAGATAGCCTAATATGAACCTATGAACCTATGAAGGCTTGTGATGTAAGAGATTTTATTCTTACTCATAAAGAGGCATTTTGTGACATTATTTTTGAGACTGTTTTTCTCCTGGAAAGTTTTTTTTTTTGGGGGGGGGGTATAAAAAGAAAAAGAACTGTAATCCATGGATTATATTTTCCTCCTAAATTAATAATACAGATGCTTTTTAACACGGGTTTTTTTTCAGACATAACTGTTTTAAACTACATTGTCCCAAATCTAGTATTAAATTAAAGGGGTAAAAGGGGAAAAGAAGGCAGTTAACATTTACAGTTTGTCATTAAACAATATATAGCACTGGATTGTCTCCTTCATGAGATACAGATAGGGAAAACCTTCAAATATGCAAATAGGCCATTCATGGATCCTCTGGTACTTGCAGATTTGCCATTTGTAAATACCAGAACATTTTCCTACTAAGGACCTGAATACAATTGCTTATATAAGAAAGTAATGTTGATGTGATCTTACCAAAGACACATCCCCCTCATACCTCTCAGCCATGCAGATTTTCTCTGTATTTACCGGTTTTGAGGGCAAAATAATAAGGTACCACGAATTCCGAAGTGGCATCCATCAATTCCCAATTTTTTTTATTTTATTTTTTTTTTTTTGCAATTTTAAATTTATGGCTATCACCATGCAGGTGCATGCATGATAATATCAGCTTCATGACACAGCCTATCAGACAACTCTGTCAGTAAGTGGAGATTCATACTGTTTACTAGAGTACCAGGATTACCAGCAGCAGAGCTGTGCACATTACAATTTAAGTTCTGCAGAATCCATCAGTATGCCCACCCGTATCTGCAGAATGAGAAAATTTACCTCGACCTACAGGTAAGTAAAAAAGAATGCCAGCCTAATAGAAACTGCTGCAAAGGAGCTGGAAATGATTCTACCATCCATCTGTGCAGCCCATACACTTCTTTTATTTTTAAAAATAGTTAGCAGTGCTTTTGAGTGATGTGATTTGTGATGTTTACGTGCTTGCTTAGCTCAACTGTCCAGATTTTCACAGAATGTCCACATTTTTGCCTCTTTTACACATCTAATTTGAGAAGGAAAAATGCAACAGGTCCTGACTCCCTTCCCACCTATGCATCCCTTTAATTTCATTTGGACTGGAAGCTCTGAATAGTTTGCAGTTAAATGCTTACATTTTTACAGGAGCCTTCTTGTCTCCTAGTGACCAGATGCCGTGAAAGCATAGCAGCTAGTGTCACTTTTTTCCCCCTAAGGGCAGCTTATTAAGCAGGTCTTTACACTTACACATTTGGTACGCAAGTTTAAAAAACAACAAGATGAAGTTCTATTAGAGTATAAGCACAACATTAAAACTTGGTGCACATTTTACATACAGTCAGAAGCAGCCTAAAACATCCCTAATATCAGATTGTTTTAAATTCAATGAAAGGACTAATAAACTCAAATGCAAGCAGTATCAAAGTCTTATATATTGCTGTATACATAGTTGATTACTTTGGTCTTGAACAGGGCGTCTCTTGGATGTATGGGAAAAAAGAACAAAAATAAATCCACTGCCATCCAGGCTACGAAACAAGAGCAAAAATAATTCCAAGGAAGCCAGTCGGTAAAGCAAACCACCGTTTAATCTTCAGTAACAATAAATCTACTTGGTTAAGCGCTTTCGTCTGATAATTCAGATATCATCACAACCAAGAAGAACATTTAAAATCCAAAGCTAAAAATGCAAGTTAGATTGACACACCCATACAGAAACACCAATGATGGTTAGTCATTAATAATAACTACAGTACAGTACTATATTATATATATGCTCTCACAAACCATATTGAAAGCGATGAGATGCTAAAGGGTTAATGCCTTCTTTTCAATCCACTAGAAAAATTGTGTTATTTCAACCCCTCGTGGGTTAGCTTGCATCTATCTCATCTGCCCACAACATTTCTTTATGCAGTAATTCAATGCATCACCATATTGTTATTACCTGAAAAACTGTTAGCTGTATTCATCTCAGTATTATGTACCATGTTTATCTTGTTTTGTTTTTTATGCATGGTATCCTATCCTGTCTCCCAAACCAAACTTCATCAACAGTTTTCTCCAAAAGGTCAAGAGGATAGCCATGGTCAATAAACATGGTTTTAGTTAATGAGAATTCCTCAGTACAATCTGAGCATTCTGATGTAAGTAAGACGTGATGCACAAATTAACTGATTTTTAACTACTCCTTTTTTCTGATGCATTGGGCGACAACTTGTATAATATAAATATGTGTTGCAATGTGTGGGTTTCCTAAATACTCTTGTAGTGAGTGTGCCATCCCCTTTATTCACAACTAGAACATCCAAGTAATTAATAACCTTGTTGTCCATTTTGTGGGGAAAATTTTAAAAAATTCAAACTATTTTGCATAAAATCAATAAACAAATCTAATTGTTCTGTACTGCCTGCCCATACAAAAATTAAATCTTCCAAAAATCTAAAATATACCAAACAGTACTTATATAATGGTGACTGAAATAATACTTTCAATTCCCACCAAAGCATCACTGTATTCACAAAAAGGGGGGTGCAAGCTACACCCATAGCAACCACCTGATTCTGTTTATAAAACTCACCCCCAAATAATAAAAAAAATGTTATTAAGAGCCAAATCCATAAAATTACACATAATTTCCTTGTCACCATCGTGAAGTTCACTATACTGAAATACTATATCTTTAAACCAACTCAGACCAGTCTCTTGTGGAATTGCTGTAAAAAGACTTTGTACATCACGTCACCAACTTCGAGTGATCTAGAATAACAACAGATTGTAACTTGTTCAACAAGTCTCAGGAGTCCTTAATGATGTGTGGAAACCTGTCTAATAAATGCTGAAGTTTCCTGTCCACAAACTTGGCTAAAGGTTCACTCGCCGATCCCCTTGCAGCAACAATTGGACGCGAGGGTGGATCTTCCATATTGGAATGTATCTTCGGGATAACAAAGATTTTTGGGCGAATTGGATTTTCCACCCTTTACAAAACTGACTAGATTGTTAGTTAAGGACAATGAGAGAAGGATGCTTCGATACAAACAGGAGATTGCAAAAATGGTGGAATCTATTACCACAGATGTGCAGTTCCTGGATTACAAACCAAGGTTTAATCATGTGTTTGAATAAACTGAGCGGAAAATGGTACCTATAAAGATAAGGAAGGATAAGAAGTTGAGATGAGACAACGATGATTATCAAAGGAAAACAGTATATCCTTTACCATTTAAACCGAGGGGAACTTACACGGATATGGCAGGTCCTTCTGATTTGCATGGTGAAACCCAGCATGAAGTCCCTTTAGAACAAGCATGCCCAAGGAGATCAGAGATGCTAGCAGGGAAGTATCAGTTGAACAAACAGATGTGTTATGGATACCAAGAAATGAATGGGAAGAGGTTTTACAACACGAAGAGAGGCCCGAAGAAATGGAATTAAATTCACCAACTTTTGGTGCTGACATGGATACCATCAGACCAAGTACTGTTGATTTAACCTCATATTTCAACTTTAACATCTATAATTTTTCCAGTATGGTCATTGGGCCCCAACACCATAAATTATTTTTAAAAGGTTTTAAATTTATCCCAGCGACTAGAGCTCGGGTTGAGGACACTGTGCTTGACCTGAAAATGTTTAGTCGGAAACTAAACCTGATGGTCATATATGACGGTGGGAGAGTAGAATTCCCTGAAACCACTGACTGCAAAAGAAGCAGTAGTTTTAATCCCCCATTGCCAAGGGCACCCACAGGCAGGTGCAAGGGGGTGCACTTGCATCCCCCTGGAATTGGCTGGCGGAGAAATTAATTTTCTTTTAATTTAAAAAAAAAGTTTGTTTTTTTTTTTTTAAAGAAAGGGCATTCCTCTTTAAGAACGCCCTTTGCATCCCGTTTTAGGCGCCGGAACAATAGGGTGAGGAGGAGAGAAGCATCCTCCCACTTTTACAGCTGCAAGACCTGACTCATGCATGTGCTGCACGCTACGTAATTTAAAACACAAAAGTGCGTGGAAAAAAAAATTATCGCATCAGTTCCTGGTATCCACACTAAGACAACTCCCATGGGTCGGTAAGCTCCATTTCATTTCATTTCTATATGCAGACTGAGCTGTGCTCCGTTTCATTTCCTTATGCGGAGCTGTGCTCCGTTTCATTTAAGGGGTGTAAGCTCTGTTTCATTTCATTTCTAAATGCAGATGTTTCATTATGCAGAGCTGTGCTCTGTTTCATTTAAGCAGGCTGTTTCATTTCATTATCAAGAGCTGTGTCCCATTTCATTTAAGCAGGCTGTTTCATTTCATTATCAAGAGCTGTGTCCCATTTCATTTAAGCAGGCTGTTTCATTTTATTATCAAGAGCTGTGTCCCATTTCATTTAAGCAGGCTGTTTCATTTTATTATCAAGAGCTGTGTCCCATTTCATTTAAGCAGGCTGTTTCATTTTATTATCAAGAGCTGTGTCCCATTTCATTTAAGCAGGCTGTTTCAATATGCAGAGCTGTGCTCTGTTTCATTTAATCAGGCTGTTTCATTTAAGAATAAAGAACTCCTCAAAGGGGGGAATAAAAGAATAGATATAAGCTCTGAAAGCCTTTGAGCTTTATGCATTTTCATTTTAGTTGTCGTCAACTACATGATGCTCTTCTTATCAAGTTAATCCAAAGTTAAAAAATATGAAAAACATCAAAACAAATAAAAGCATAACTATAAAACTGTTAAAAGAATGTTCATACATTTCTACATTTCCTTCTGGAAGTTGGAAAAAAGTGATGCATTTACCATGCTCATTTGCTTGTTAAAATTTACTAATTTGATAATTCTCTGCTGTGGAAAATGAAAAATGCTGGAGACTGAATAAAGAGGACTTTTCAAGAAAGTAACTTTCACTGTACATATTCAGATCACAGCACACTGTCATTTAAGTTAGAGTGTTAACTTGAGGCTTATTTTTTAATTGCTGGTTAATTGCAACTTCTGGGTAGATAGAATATAATTCTGATCTGATCAGCATTTTACAGTATAACATTTTAGCTACTCAACCCTCAGTTGCTCTTTTATGTAACACCAGCATTTTGTCACAAGATTAGCTTTAGTATTTGAGAATAGATTGCATTGCTTGTGGACCACAGTTGTAGTAACAATTCCCCTGTGCCATTTTATTTGGACATAAAAACAATTAGACAATGTATTTATCAGTCCAAACCTGAATTCATTTTCTAACTCTGCTTTAGTAAGCAATTTTATTTAAATGGTGTGTAAGCTCTATTTCATTTCTATATGCAGGCGTTTCAATTTAAGCAGGCTGTTTCATTTCATCATGCAGGGCTGTGCTCCATTTCACTTAAGGTGTGTGTGTGTATATGTGTGTGTGTGTATATGTGTGTGTATATGTGTGTGTGTGTGTGTGTGTTGCCCCAGTTACTTATACCTGGGGGTTAGAATTACCCAGGTTCAAAGCCTGAACCTTAGGCACAACAGCCTGCATTCTCTACCCACGCCGTCATCACCAGTCCAGTTGTGATAGGTCCTCTTAAAATTTGTGGTTTTGTGGCAAATCAGTGAGAATAGAATTCACTAAATAATGATAGCCCTTTAAGTTTCAGTCTTTCTATCTTGTTTGGAAACACACTGCAACACAAAACACTATTTCAGCAACTTTCTAAGATAATACAAACAATATTTACAATGTGTCCCTGGTTTTGGGCATTTGCCTCCTCCCCAAATAAATTCTATCTTTTTCCAGTTTTCTTCTGCTGTGAAATTGAAAGATTTAGCTGTGGCAAGTGGATGGTGCAGTGGTAGTGTTGCCTCAGAGCAAGAGGTTCTCTGGTTTGATTTTTGGCTGGGGTGCCTTCTGTATGGAGTCTGTATGTCTCCCCTGTGTTTGTGTGGGTTCCCTCTGAGTGGTCTGTTTTCTCCCATATTACAAAGACCTTAGTCTGGTGCATTTCTCCCTGCACCTCCACTGAAAATTGGCTTTGTTCCAAGTTGTACTTTCCTGTTAAATAAATGAAAAATTTTGCTGAGGGCTTCAGGATAAAATAAGTTTAGTGCTGCTTATTCCAAGTCTGTTTACATTGTTAGTAGCAAAAACAGGTCGTAGCCTTACTTTTGATGCAGAAGGCTGGGGGTTCTACTTCCACAGTGTGCAGGTGGATCATTGATACTGTACTGTTGTATTTTAAAGGGAGTGGATGCTGCAGTCCTGTGAATGTCCTCCTTTGGACGAATTACCTAGTAACTATGAACCTGTTATCAGTTTGCCATCCATTCCCTATTGCAATATTACTAGCTTATCATTGTTTAATGTAACATAGGCAATTTATTCTTCAAGGGTAACAGACACTTTATTTGTAGATGAAACAATGAAATATAGTTTTCTTAGCAGCAACCTCTTCATTAGAGATCCATTTACTGTAGAATTATTTAGATGACTGACTTCTGCAGAAATTTTGTATATTTACTGATATTGGTGGATTTTAATGACAGAAGTTTAAGTGGCCTTTTATGGTTGAAATTTTCTGAAATGGGTAGTTCTGTCATTGGTTCATACATTTTGTTTCATTGCTTACTAGAAGACTGTTCAAAACTACAAATTTAAAACAGTCTAACAACTGGTGCTGTATGATACAAGGAATATAATTTAATATAATCAGGAAGGTGAATCAAAGAATGCATAGATGTATGCATGACCCTAAAATGTGTTTGGAAACAGCCCAGAGGAAAGTGCGAAAGGCTCAAAATCATGGGCAAAGTTTAGGCTTTACTTTTGTTACCAAAGCAATGGATGAAGGTAAAACAGTTCACACCATATTACTTTGACCTGGCCAAGCCTTTTGACACAATCCCCTACTCAGGTGTAGTACAAAAGATGAATAATATAGGAGCAAACACTTGCAGCACTAGCTGAATTGTCAACTTGCTCACAGGATGCAGGAGATCAAAATAGGAGAAGAGACCAGTCACCAATGGAGTCCCGCAGGGTTTGGTGCTGAGACTTTTTCTATTTGGCATATACATCTCAAAAGTAAAAGGAAATACCAAAGGGCTTTGGCCGGCTAAGTTTGAGATGATTGCAAGGTAGGAGCAGTTACTGAATCTTCAAATGACTTAATCATCATGCAGGAAGGTTTGTCCCAAACAATAACTGGTGTCAAAATCAAGACAATGCCCTATGAGAACTAATCCAATTGTTTGGCATTTGGGAACTTGTGTGTACAGTGACCTAACTTTCGACCAACATGTGCCGAGAGTCATAAAAAAGCCTTTCTATATTGCACAGCTTACAAACAAATTGTGACTAGATCTACAGATGTTGTTGTCCTCCTTTACAAAGCTCTCATTAGGTCAATCATTTTGTATAATGCCCACTTTGGCATGTACCTGTCCAGTCCCATGCAACAATTGGAATACCTTCAGAGATATGTTACTTAAAAGGATACAAGTACTAAACAATAGGTCTTGCATGGACCACCTCAAAGATTTATTACTATAGTCAGTATACCGCAGAATGCTTAGAGGTGACATGTCTGGCATACAAGGCATCCTCCAACCTAATACAGATGGACCTACTGAACATCAGCAAGTCAAATGGCATCATAAATACTCAGCCAGGTATCTAAACTGTATGCTGTGGAGAGATGGATATATATCACAGAGGTCACCACTGTTCCAGAGCACTATCCAAGTAAAACAAAGCTCATCCCTGTCCATATTCAAATGCAACTTGGATCTAAGGATGGGTAATAGAAAATGTACTCCAGGATTGCCCCTCATGCCACTAATGATAGAGGCAGTTCCTAAATGCAGCATCCATTATATGGGTCCCTTCAAATTATCTATGGAATGATCACAATTGTTCTCACTATGGCTAATATGCAATTATCAGCCATGGGCTAGGTAAGACCAATCAGAAAATGTTAATTCAAGCATCAAAAGGGAACTGGCTAAGCTTAAAAAGTCCTCCAAGTGAATCTGTGTTGTGGTAGTAAATAGTTATAAAAAATTGCCCATTTTAGATCACTAAGTTCCCCTCTCACCCTCCACACCCTCAGTCTTCAACGGCTTCTGGTGCTTGAAGCAAAAGGTGTTTGCAACCTGTTTTCGTCTTCTGTGTCTGTGTGACCGATGGTTTACATCTTTGTCTTTCACGCCTACTGGGAATTAGAATTCCAGAGGACGTTTGGACTGCGGACGAATGTAGAAGTGAGAGGTAGGTGTGTGCGCGTGTGTGTTTAAGTGATGTGTGTGTCGAGCTAAGAATAAGCATTTTTCCTTTATTATGATTAAGAAAGCAGAATTGTGCAGAGAATAGTCATGATCATTAACAGAACTTAATCTATTCTCTTATAAATATGATTTGAATGAGCCAAAGAAGCAAATGTATTTCCTACTTAAAACAAAAAGTCATCTCATTTCTGTTTAATAGAAGATTCACATTACTTCTGCTTTATACATGTTATTTTCCTGTCCATCTTTGTTGACTTAAGTACTGCATTGAAAACTAAGACAAAAAGACTTGGTATGTGCCATTAACAGTGGTGGATTACAGCCAGAATTCATACAGAAACGTTGATTCATCTATGGCTACACTCCCTTTTGTTGCATGTTGGAATGTGTGAAATAGAAAATAGTTCTTGTTTTGTAATCACTGCAAATCAGGATAAATATTTTATACATGTAAACAAGAAATGGTACGTCTTGTTAAATCAAAAGTAAGTCCAAATTAAGAGTAAAAAGGAATGAATCAGCAAATATTTGATGAACACCTGCATATGAATCATGCTTATAAGGTAATGTAGATTGTAAGCAAACTTTTAATAGTCTAAAAAGGTCAAGAAAATAATTACTGAGAATGGTATTAAATTATTATTAATGAGTTCATTACAAATAGGTATGCTTATTTTAAAAACATTGAACATTATATCATTGGTGTCTTTATCAAAATTTCTCAACCTTAATGTATACCTTAATAATTAGGTTATTATGTTTGCAAAATATTTGGCAACTGAAAATCCATGTACAATTAATTAAATCAATCAATAAATAAAGGAAACATCTTTGGATTTAGTCTTGAGATCTAAAGCATAATATATTATTTGAAGGTTTACAACCAACTACAGTAGTGGAGCAAATTGTATTCTCTTGAAAAACAAACATTTTTCATTGAAATAAAATATTAACTTTGTTTTATGAACTGGACTAAATGTTAAATATTTACAAACTGAATTTAGTATGATACTAGTAGGAATAAGGAACTTGGTTTCATTAGTCATCCTGAACACACACACACACACACACACACACACACACACACACACACACACACACACACACACACATACCAATAAATTCATATGGTTGCTCTTAGTTAAAGTTCATAGACATATAACTTTACTTAACAATTTTTTATAAAGGTTAATGTAAGAGGTTCTGAAATACATGCATACATTTATATGAAGTTCTGTAAAATATATCTGCAGGTGACTATAGAAATACATTACTTTTCAAACAATACATTTTATTCCCTATTTGAAAAAAAATGGCATTTGATGTAAACTAGGCCACCTAGTATACATCGTGGTGCAGTAAGTATCTAAAAGTGTATGTTATGAAATTGCAGGCAAGGTACTTATTTCATTACATAAAGCACCTATGGGGCTGTAAATGAAATGTTTGACTAATGTTACTTTGCATTTCAATTTCTTCCCAAGAAATTCTGTAACGCATGCTGTTTTCATAATATTTTAGCAAAGTGATTCCATTATTCTGTTGTGCTCTCAGCACTTCAGGTTTGGCACAAATTGTGGTAGTTAAGAAGCTGAGTCATAGGTAATATTATACAGATCTTTAATTAGACCTATTTGTAGTCATTGATCTACTACTTATTTTTCTTTGGTAGTGTAATTTGTCCATTGGTAGTTCGTGACATTTTTATTTTAAAAACAGTCTGGGTTTGAATAACTGCACAAATATATATTTGTCCTGTGTGTCATCAAGAAGTTACTTTGTCAGAAGCAGGTGCAATGATTCTAGCAATGTTCTAAGTTCATGACAGCAATATTTATAATCTGCTCCTATGTATCTTAGGCTTTGTCCAGATTTCTTCCACTAAGAGGTTGAGGTGTGTGTGAGAAAGAGAGTGAAATGTCCTAGTTAGAGTTAGCAGGTGGATTTTATTTTCAAGTGCATTTTCAAGGAATTGTGAGCTTCAAAGGAAGAGAAATTTACTGCTGCTCATGCTAAGCCTACTTAAAATGTGCAACTGTTTTGTTTAGCAAATGGTATCACTATTGTGGTATAGAATTTTTAAAGCAGCGCAGCAGGTAGCATACTTGCATCTTGATATAGAGGGCTATAGGCTCTACTCCCACAACATGTAGATTTGTATTTTAAGGGGGTGGAGTGCTACAGTCCTGAGTATGTCCACCTTTGGATGAGATGCCTAATAACTATGAACTTGTTTTTCAGCTTGCCACCCATTCCCTGTTGCAATATACCAGCTTACCATTTTTTTAATATAATGTAGGCAATTTATTCTTCAAGGGCAGCAGGCATTGAATTTGTAGATTAAACACTGAAATATAAAGTTGTTTTCTAGCAACAACCTCTTCACTGGTTTCAGATCTCTTTAATGTGGAATTATTCAGATGACTTTTACTTCTGCAAAGATTCTGCATATTGATTGATATTGGTGGATTGTATGACAGAAGTTTGAGTAGAGTGGCCCTTTATGGTTGAAATGTTCTGAATTGGGCAGGTTGTCATTATTGGTTCATATGATTTGTTTCATTGTTTAAAGGAAAAATGTTCAGAACTATAAATTTAAAACACGCTCTAACAAGTGGTGCTGTATTATACAAGCAATATAATACAGCACCACTTGTTAGAGTGCTGTATTATACAAGCGATATAATTCAATTATTATATAGTATAATTAATACAGCCAAGAAGGTGAATCAAATAACTTTTCCATGGTTCTAAAAATGTGCGCAAGGAGCCTATGATTTGAAAACAGCCCAAAGGTAAACTTACCCTGCCACTGGCCAGATGCACTTTCTTTGAATGCGGGTTTCAATGTTGTTTCAGTGAATGTGGGTTTCAAAGGTAGAGATGTTTTAATGCTAAGTCTCTTTTCATTGTAAGACTATTGCTTTGTTTAGGTTTAGTAAATGTCTATCAGTTTTTGTGCTATAAAATTTTAAATAAAAGTTGTAATGAAATCCAAATATCTGTAATCATTGTAGAAGTAAAGCATAAAACAGTATGCACACTGAGAGATTTGAACAGTGTCTATGACAAATGGGGAGAAATAGCCAAGTAATGGGACACTGGAATGGCTGCATGGGAGGGGGTGGGACTGAGTGGGCAGGGGCAGCAGAAGGGGTGGAGCTGCATGGGCAGGGCTTGGGTTTGCACCCCCCTGCAAAAATTCCTGCGGGCTCCCTTGCCCACTGCACACAGTTATTAGTATATTTGAAAGGCAGTGTGAGAGGGAAATAAGAGCAGTGTTGGGGAACAAAGCATGAAGATTTTAGAATCTTACTAATAAAGAGACTCAGTAGCTGAAACAACAGAATTTGATGTATGAAGCCTGATAAAGGGGGAGGACTGGTGATTATGGAGTCAGATGACTATTGTGGTCATATGTTGAACTTGTTGAATGATACCAATGTTTATGGGACAGTTTCCCTAAACTAAGTTAATTCAGCATACAGATCTATCAAGATAGTACTGGATGAACTTTTGTTATTCGACTCCATTTCAAAGCCCCTCTGTGATTGTCTTTGGGTGGAAAATCAAATTCTCCCAAAAATCTTTGGTATCCCAAAGATAAATTCCAATACGGAAGATCCACCCTCGCGTCCAATTGATGCTGCAAGGGGATCGGCGACTGAACCTTTAGCCAAGTTTGTGGACAGGAAACAAGCATTTATTAGACAGGTTTCCACACATCATTAAGGACTTCTGGGACTTGTTGAACAAGTTACAATCTGTTGTTATTCTAGATCACTCGAATTCGATGACATGTGATGTACAAAGTCTTTTTACAGCAATTCCACAAGAGACTGGTCTGAGTTGATTTAAAGATATAGTGAACGTCATGATGGTGACAAGGAAATTATGTGTAATTTTATGGATATGGCTCTTAGTAATAACTTTTTATTATTTGAGGGTGAGTTTTATAAACAGAATCAGGGTGTTGCTATAGGTGCAGTTTGCGCCCCCCTTTTTGTGAATGCAGTGATGCTTTGTTGAAAATTGAATGTATTATTTCAGTCACCATTATAAAAGTACTGTTTGGTATATTTTAGATTTTTGAAAGATTTATTTTTTGTATGGGCAGGCAGTACAGAACAATTAGGTTTGTTTATTGATTTTATGCAAAATAGTTTGAATTTTTTAAAATTTTCCCACAAAATGGACAACAAGGTTATTAATTACTTGGATGTTCTATTTGTGAATAAAGGGGATGGCACACTCACTACAAGAGTATTTAGGAAACCCACACATTGCAACACATATTTACATTATACAAGTTGTCACCCAATGCTCCAGAAAAAAGGAGTAGTTAAAAATCAGTTAATTTGTGCATCACGTCTTACTTACATCAGAATGCTCAGATTGTATTGAGGAATTCTCATTAACTAAAACCATGTTTATTGACCGTGGCTATCCTTTTGACCTTTTGGAGAAAATTGTTGATGAAGTGTGGTTTGGGAAACAGGATAGGTATGTACCAATTATAAAACACGGCAAGACAAACATGGTACATAATACTGAGATGGATACAGCTAACAGTTTTTCAGGTAACAACAATATGGTGATGCACTGCACAACAGATGTTAAAGCAATTGAAAAGAGTATAAATAGAAATTGGATGTTACTGCAGTCTGACAGCAACATTTGTCATTCATTTAAATCCTTACCAATATTTACATATAAGAACAAGCAAAATGTTAAAGGGGCCTTAGAAAAAAATGCCCATGAATTATGGTGTTCCTACAACTAGGAAGTGTCAACAGTGTGCTTACTGCTCTTATATTAATGTAAATAAGCAGGGTGCAGTTTTTGAACAACATTACTTTATGGGATGCAACACATTTGAACTGTAGAGCTCAGAAAAGTATTTACCTTGCCACATGTTGCACATGTGCGTTTTATGTTGGTAAGACTAACAATAGCTTGAAGCAAAGAATCTACCAGCATCAATACAGTATAAGGAAAACAGACAACAAAAGTGCACTAGCAAGGCATTCTATGTATTGTGCGAAATTTAATAAATTTGTTTTTTTTTATTCTTGAGCAGATTAAGGTAACACCGTTATTGGGTGATTGGGAGAATCAATTACTGCATAAAGAAATGTTGTGGCAGATGAGATTAGATGCAGCTAACCCTCTGGGGTTGAATGAACACATTTCAATTTCTAGTGAATAGAAAAGAAGGCCATTAACCCTTTAGCATCTTGGGAGCTTTCAATATTAGGTTTGTGAACATAGATACATAAGGTACTGTAGTTTATATTCAGTTAATTCTGGTGTGTCTAATTAATGACTAACCATCATTGGTGGTTCTGTATGGGTGTGTCAGTCTAACTTGTATTTTTAGCTTTGGATTTTGAATGTTCTTCTTGGTTCTGATGATGTCTGAATTATCAGACAAAAGCGCTTAATTGAGTGGATGTATAGTTACTAAAGATTAAACTGTGGTTTTCTTTACCGACTGGCTTTGTTGGAATTATGTATGGGAAAAAGAGGAAGAAGGGGAGACTTTGCACAAAATGTTTGACTGAAGTCATTTTGAATGTCAGGGGAAAGAAACTTAACTGTTGTGGATAGTTTAGATTTGTAACTACAACACTATGCTGGAGAAGACTGGAGAAGACTATTTTAATGACTACAACTAGTTGGGAGTGCAGTGTGGAACAGTTTGCTTCTGCAAAAGTGTAGCTGCATGGAAATAGAATAGTTGGGTCGCAGTGATCTGTTTTTGTGAGCTTTATTTACAATATCAGACTTTCAGCTTACACTGCAGCACACTAAAATTAAAGCTGGAGTAGCAAATCTACTGGATAATTTGAAACAAGGGAGTCATTTCCTAGTGGTAAGTGCAGTGGCACATTGTATCAGGAAGCGAGATTTGTAAAAATGTGTCAAGCAGTCCTAAAGTGTGCCTTATGTGGTCAGACACCATTTTTAGTTTGCTGCATCTGATAGAAAGTATTTTAAGAAGTTCATTGTTTTGTCTGTTTTGTCTGATGAAGTTCTTCACACTAGTAAAGAACAAAAGCTTTACACCTGCTCCTGAAATTTGGTACTTTGTGTTTTTTATTCTTTATTCTTCTATATTTTGAAGTGTTTAAGTCAGATATATTAGTATTCTTCACGCATGCTCGGAGAGTTTTTATACCTTAAAATATTTTAAGAAGTTGTTAGCTACATTCAAGAACACGCACAAGAATGTGTAGTGTTAAATTACCCTTGCAAAAAGATTAGCTAAATTTGCAAATGCAGAGAGTTAAGCAATGGATGTTATTCTTCCTTTTTGCAGATGGCAGTGATTAGTACTCCCTGGCTGCTCTACACTGTCAAAAATTGCGCTGTGAATGTTTGGGTTGAGAATAACAGGTGAAAGAAAAGATGTAGTTGTCTTCAAGAAGAAACAAAAAAGTTGTATTGTGAAATGTAGATATTAACAAGTGAGAGCCAAAGTTGTGTCCATTCTTTTTCCATTGGTCCTGTGTAGTTACCGAGTTTTTTAGTAGATCATTCTTGGTATAATGTCCTCTTGTAACATTTAGAGAAACAAAATCACATTAAAATATAAGCAAAACAGTAGCACATTATAGACAGTGAGTTGAATTAAAAAGGGAAATGCAGCAATTAAAAAAATACTGTGACATGCGGTATTTATTTATTTATTTATTTTTATTTTTTACTTTTATATCTAACCCCCAATCAGTCTTGGAGCTGTGTGAACTGTGAATATTACCTTCTTGTGCCCTGATTGACAAACTTGGTAGGTTTCGCTGTGGTAGTGATTTGAGGTGGTGTTGGGGACTGAATTTCAAAAGAGTATCTAGAAAATAAGTTTGTATACACAGCTAATTGTAACAACATGGTTATGATATTTTCAAACTGGCGTATGGTATTTCCAGCCCAACTTCCAAAATGACAGGCTTAAGCAAAACTGTTTTTACCCAACTAAATCCTATAAGCATAATCCATGATATATGTGCCATGACTTTTAATATTTCAATTTCTGGCACATCTCTTTGGCAAAATAAATTAATAATTTTAGAAGGCATACACCATGGCCTATGCCTACATTTATCTTCATTAAAAACAGATAGAGCTCATAGATAAAGGTTGGAAATGTAAAATCCAATGTAGAGAATATAAGCAGTCCAACAATCCAACCACCACACAAAGGGATGCAAAAAATAAAGTTTAATGAGGTAAGCACTTTCACTGCAACTGTAGCTTCATCAGACCAGTGATAAAAAGTGCCAAAAAACTATTTAAACAGTGATGTCAGAAAGCATTAACAAATCAACATTCACATAAAACAACACACCCTCTTAAACATACATTACTATAAAATTCAGTAGTAAAACATAAAACCTTTCAACTCAAAAAACATAAAAACATTTAGATACAAAATATGTAATCAATATCAATATGTAATCAATATGTAATCAATAAAATATTAAAACTAATGAGGCAGCTTCCTAGTCGTTAATAAGGGCTTCAAAGACACTTTGCCATTTAAACCAGGAAATGTGCCAGCTTTAAACTGAATTACCAATGTAGCTCTACACATTCTGTCCTAGATTTAAAGTCCCCCCTTGCATTAATAGTCATAACCTCTAAGACTGTAAACTTAAACTTATGTCCTGAACCTTTTTTGATAACATGTTTCGCTAACGCACTGCATTCATCCAATTTCTTAATATGATTAACATGTTCGAGTATCCTCTCCTTGAAACTATGATTTGTTTTACCAACATAGTAAGCTTGACAGAGACAGCACTCAGCATAATAGATCACATGTCCTGTTTTACATTCTGCATAACAATTAAAGTCAATACGATGTTTGGTGATAGGACAAGCAATATAACTGGTAGTTCATATATATGTATAAGTTAAACAGCCTCTACATAGAAACGTACCTACACATTCTGAAGTAACAACAATACTAAGTGTATTACAATTCATATTGCACAGCTGGTGCTTAAGGGATCTGTTATTCCTGAATGCAAACATCAGTCTAGGACCTGCTAACTGACTAATCTCTTCATTGGCTAGCAACACCGGCCAATATTTATTAATAATATTACAGATGTCTATTGTACCACTAGAATAAGTAAAAACTAATCGTAAGTTATTCTGACATTGTCTAGCAGGACCAACAACTGAACTGACATCATGTTCACCAAAAATAAAGTTTAGCAACAGTATCTCTATGTGACAATACAAACTCACTCATCCTCTTGACATCAACATAGAATAGCCTCTAGAAACTAGCCATTTTTCATCTGCAGCAACAGTTTGTTTAGCTAATAAATCATTACTATGTAGATGCATCTCTCTCAACAGCTGCCCCTTAACAATATTCCTCGGGACATGTCTTGGATGCATATTCAATTTTTGCAATGTATTATTCCTTTTACATTGTTTCCTAAACATTATACTTTCAAAACCTTGTCCATCCTTATTAATAATGACTTCTAGGAAATCAATAGAAAAAAGAATAGATACACTTAAATTCCAAATAGGACGTTGTGCTGTGCAAATATTCTAAAACCTTATCAAAACTATCTGTAGTATCTTTCCATAGAATAAATATATCATCAAAAAAATGTCTGTAAAAAACTAAGCTGTTGAAATATAAATTGTTATTGTGTACAAACTCAATCTCCCACTGGACAAAGATGGCATTTGCATAGGAGTTAGCACATGCCGTCCCCATCGCAACACCAACTTTTTGCAGATAAAAATCATCCTGAAATATAAAAACATTATTTTTTAGTATCAGCTCCAGTAAAGAACAAATCAACATCACCCTATTGTTGCTCATGTCACTCAACCTTGTCGGAAACATCTTAACACTCTCAACTCCAGTATCATTTGGAATTACTATAAATAATAAGTTGATATCCAAGGTAACAAAAAGCAATTCAGATAAATCATTACGTTCATTTTGCCATGCATATAAATCATGTAAAAACATTTTGGTATCTCTAAGAACATTAGGTATGTCATTAAGAAGAGGCTGTAAAGATTTTTGAAAAAAATTGACAGCAGTTCTGTAATCCAGCCCTGGCTGGAGACTATAGGTTGCATGGGGAGGTTATAAACATCTTTATGTATTTTCGGAAGCCCATATATAAAGGGGACCAAAGGATGTTCAACCAAGAAATAATTATATAATTCCTTATTAATAAGGTCTATAATTGAAAGATCATAAATATAAAATTCAGCTTTCCTCATTATGCCATTAACTTGGTACTTATATATCTTTAAATAGGTGGATTCATCATTAAGTATAGCATGCATACGTCTAACATAATCTATACGATCTAAAACAACAATGCCACCACTTTTGTCTGCAAGTCTTATTTCCAGTAAATCAGATTCTTGTAAAGCTTTATGAACTAAATTCTCATATGTCAAGTTATAATATGAACATTTAAAATTATAGGACAAAGACTGCCGTAATTCATTCTCACAAAAAGTTAAAAAGTATTCAATGCAGGGTGTATGTCCGGTACAAAAGAACTAGGTTTCTTAAACCCTGACACATAATTCCTGTCCTGTTCAGGATAAAGCAGTTTTAATGAAATATTTCTAGTGAACATTTTCAAGTCTATAATAGTGTCAATAAGATCTGGTTTCATGGCTGGGATAAATGACAAAGCTTTATTCAAGACGTTCACGTGTTCAGAGGTTAAGTCAGAAGATGACAAATTAAAGACTAAATTACTATGTTCCGTCTTTTGAAATCTACCTGACCGCATTTGGCTGTGATAAGGTCTCTTCAACAAATGGCTCCTGGATCTGCCTCTCTTCTGTGTGTCTCTGATAGGCAGGGGATTCCTTACAGAAAATCTTCTCTGGCCAGTTGAAGCTAATGACAGAGATGCAGCACATGCTGTAGAAGTACTGGCAGTAGTGCCCAACACATCATTAGATTCAGCTGAACTCCACATAAACTACTGTTATCCACAGAAACAGCATTTATCTGCAGATCTCTTCTTTCTTTCGGTCTCACAGCCTGTGGCTTAAAAGAAGCTGTATTTGTTGAAGGCAACAATGCTGCAGAAGGATTAGCATTCTGAGTTAAATGTATCTTATCATATGTAGCAGTTCCTATAACAAGTGTATCAGTTTCCTTCTGGATGTTGTTAGAATCACATTCTCACCTTGCTGCATTCTCAGGGGTCATGTCTCTCCTTAGTTTAGGCTATGAAAACACATGGCCTTTAGAAAAATCAAGTAGGTCACTCTGTAGTTTCTTCTTTTTAGCTAACTGCAGTCTTTGCTCATAAGCAGAAATATTACCATAAAGCTCATCTAGTTGATTCTTAAATACATCAGAAGTAAACTTAATTGACAGGTCATTCTGTAGGGCTTTAATCTCTGCTAACAGTCCCTTCTTCTGGCTTAAAGAACTCAAGTAAGTGCATGTAATCAAAACTCAAGTTAATATTCAACGACTGCCATCTACTTAGCAGCTCAGGATAAGCTGCTCCATAGGTAGGCATAGTCAATACTTGCAGACCACGTGGCACCACTTTATAAAATAAAGCAGCTTCAAAATGCAAGTGTTGCCACTGCAGCCTTTTACTTTTATAGAGTTTATTTTCAAGCTGTTTAAAAGTAGCAGAAAAATAGCCCACCTGTTCATTGTCATTCGTACAGTCCTTATCCAAAGCATCACTAGGAATGTGAAGCAAGGGATTCTTGCTCACATGTAGCACATGCAGAAATCGATTCCCATTTAATCCATCATGCTGCAGTTCATTATTAATAGTGTATCCACGTTCTATATCAACCCCTTCCGCCATGTCCTGAGAGCTCACACAAGCAAAATGAAATAGTAAAAAACAGATAGAGCTCACAGGTAAAGGTTGGAAATGTAAAATCCAATGTAGAGAATATAAGCAGTCCAACAATCCAACCACCACATGAAGGGATGCAAAAAATAAAGTTTAATGACGTAAGCGCTTTCACTACAACTATAGCTTCATCAGACCACTGATAAAAAGTGCCAAAAAGCTATTTATGCATGTTTAAGAGGGTGTGTTGTTTTACTTGAGTGCTGATTTGTTAATGCTTTCTGACATCTCTGTTTGATTGTTTAAATAGCTTTTTGGCACTTTTTATCAATGGTCTGATGAAGCTACAGTTGTAGTGAAAGTGCTTACCTCATTGGACTATTTATTTTCATTGCAAGACATCATGTGAATTATGAAGAGTTCTCAAGAAAAGTAACTTCCATTTCTGAATTCAGTAGTTAAAGCAATATTCAACCCAAAAATGCTTTTTACCTGTTACCAAGTCAAATCAGAAATGATTCCAGAGCTATTTTTCTAGCACATAAAACAGAGTAGAGAACCATTAATGTGATCATGGATAGCATAGGCCATGAGCACTAACTTTCTGCCATAGAAGCAAAACAACCATATGACCTGTTACCAGCCAATGTTCTGGAATGAACAGATGGAATTAGATGAGTAGATTGGGACTGGGTGGAATGATACAGACATTTTCCATTTCTCTTGTCCTGGGGATGATGTAGGAATCAAACTGTGGCCTAGTGACCCCTAAAGGGAACAGAAATCTCACAGGTGCAGTATAATAGGTAGAAGACATAGGGAAGGAGAATGTGACATGATAGCCAATGCAAAACATGTGAATGTGTGCACTCTGCACACTTGGCATCCAGGTTTGAGCCTGTGACTAGATACCACAGTACGATGAGTCACTGCCTCCATTCTCTTTATCTGATAAGGAGGCCTCAGTCTCTGATCTTTATGAAGAGGAGCCATGAGGTTCTCCCTCCTAAGAAATAAAAAGACCCAGCTAGAGAAGGATTACTTCAAGAATCATGGGAAGGGTGCTGTCAGGGACATGGAGTAAGAGGCAAGAAAACTGGGAAGATAAGCTTTTTGGTCACAGTGACTGACTGGGGAACAAAAGGGTAGGACAAGCTATGGAGGCAGAATAAACCCCTATGGCCAAAATAATTAGTCACAAACAAAGAATGCTTTTTGAATAGTGTTTTCTGAAACTGTGAAGTGTGTAACATTCAAGTTTAGCTATTAATACTAACTGGTATGTCACAATATTAGGGTCTACTTCACATTGTCGAAGTCCGACAATATCGACACTGATATTGTCGGCACCAGATTAGCGAAAGCAAAAAACATCGAACGTTTAAACGGAAATCTCCGTAAGGGGATATTTCCATTTAGTTCAATGTAGTGTGGTCTCTGAGTTGGTATATTTAGGTAGGGGGTGTGGGGGTCCCAGCCCCCCACATGAGGATGCAGGGGGGCTTGCCCCCCAGCTTGCAAAGGTAAGTTTTTATTTATTTTTGTGTTTAGGCATTTTTTTTATCTTTTGATGTTTCAGAATTTGATGATATGGTGTCGACCATATCAGATTCGATATTCTGAAACTTCGATAAGATAATATAGACGCCAATATTATATGTTTGGAAGGAGCAGTAACAGAACAAACTGATGTACAAAATTAAAGACACTTAAAAAGGTATGCACCAGCAAAAAAGAGTCAATATGAGGCTATGGAAGACTAACCAGGATTCATGTTGTTATTAAAATCTTTTGGAATCTTTGATTTCTTTAAACTTATTAGGATACCTTTATTCCAAAAAAGATGGGTATGAAAATCCTACTAGCCAACAGATGGTTACATGTAGCACCTCATGATAACAAGCAAGCAGATGTTCTGCATCATTCATCTTAAACATTTACAAAAAATACTGCAAACAATTTTGACAAGTCTATAGTATTTCTGTACATGTAGTTTACTGCTACAGTTACTAGAGTATAGTCTTCCAGGAAGCATTCTGTGTATGTCCAGTGTCTATGCAACTTTTTCACATACCAACCTGATCAGAGTTAGTATGCTTTAATATTAGATTTGCTTTTTATATATGTGCAGCTGAACATCCCAAATATCTCAAAGAATCTATGTATAGCATGTGCCCAAATGAGCTTTCTCTGTTAATTGTTTCCATAGGTCTGTGAATATTGCCCATAGTTCCTGACCCTTTCCCCATCCTCCTTTAGTGCATCCTTACCCCACAGAAGTAGTAACAGTCATCACAGTTGCTGTCAGTTTGAGTAGCTCTAGACAGGAGCCCTCTCTTTTGTAGTCTGTCCCTCAAATACCATTGCAAAAAGGTCACAGATCATTTATGCTTAACTTGGCAACCTGACTCCAAATTCTGTTTTCACAGTGGGCCCTCTACTGCAGCACATAGTTAAATGATAATGTCAAACCTGTCACTTTGGAGAAAAGAAACGCAGCTCACTTGACAATTCATGTCAGGAGATTGAGAAGAGTGGTATACAGCAAAATTTCAAATGGATTTATTCTTGCCTCTTTCTGTCTGCCTACTACATACAAGACCAAACTGTGCTTAGGCCATTTCTGGGTTATCCAAGTCAGATATCACACACACACACACACACACACACACACACACACACACACACACACACACACACACACACACACACACACACACACACACACACACACACACACACACACACACACACACACACAGCTCTTGACAAGTCAGAATGTAAGTTTTTAATTTGTCATCAAGTGAGGATAATAGTTGTTTTGGCATACAGACTGCCTCAGCCATACAAACAATCCCTTTCTGGAGGAAGATACATCCAAAATATTACAATGAACAAGTAAAACAAATTCTGACTTCGTTAATGCATTTTAGACATCTCCCAAAAGTGTAATGACCATAACTGTGATGCTCAGAACTGCAAGTACAAAGAAATATGTATAAAATCCAACTATGTAGTACCTCAGAGTATTCCCCCTTTGCATGAGGACAGTGATTTCAAAGTTAGTTTACACAGATGTGTGGGGTGTACAGCCCACTTTGGTGGGATTGCAGGAGGCAAAACCCCTGCTACAAAAATACTTAAAAAGATGTAACTGAGTTTCAAAGTTTGCTGTTTTCCCATTTGAATCATGATTTATTATTAAAAGGTTTATACTGACACGACACGAGTGGGCCTCATATTTCAGCTTACACACACACACACACACACACACACACACACACACACACACACACACACACACCTACCTGACATCCAGACTGTTGAGGGTATATTTATAATTAAATGACAGTATTGGTAAGTTTTTACACATAGACTGACTTCCCCAGAATAACCACCTTCTTATTCAGGGCACCTTGGACATTAAACTGTATGGAACTTACTATAGCAGCAGGAATATTTTGAATGATTTTAAACACAACTGTATATTTTCTCTGTGGAGGGTGGTTGTAATATTAAATCATGTGTTTTACTTATATCCTGCATTTAATTGCATATTTAAACTAGGAAAGAGACCACAGCTGTGTCTCTTATGAGTTGCATAGAAAATATTTTTCCCACCATCCCACCCTGGAACTGCTGTGTTTTTAAACTCAACTGTATTTTTAGTTGCTTGCCCCTTATGTTAATTTGGCCATATATCTCCTTCCGTCTCCCCTTTTATTAGCTGTTGTAAGCACATTATCATTTTGTGAAATCACTCCTCTTCAACTATTTAAATTTATTGGCCATCCCACAGTATTCCATAGAACCAAAATACAAAGTGTCCACCCCATTTCAATTTATCTCACTATTTTAAAATTAGTGGCTCTCTGCTTAGATATCTAAAGCTTAGCTATGTCCTCTTTCATATCTAGCTTCTTAGTGAACACTGCAGCTGTTAGGATATTAATGCATTCTTCCATCTTATCTTTAAAATGTGCAACATCTACTCCAAGACCACCAATTATTGGAGAGCCCACATGATGCCTGTCAGTAGTCATCTTGAAATTAGTGCTTCTGTTTTGATCCTGGTGAGAGAAGACGCACAAGAGCATTATTTCCTGGAGACTACTGATCACTGGAAAGGCTAATAACTGCTTCATAGGTGCCAGCTTGAAATGTGTGCTTATATTTTGCTCCTGGTGAGGGAATGAGCAGAGTGCATTGATTTCTGACTGTTTCTGGTTGGGCAGTGAGTGTCAGTGCTTGAAGTTTCTGATTGGTCTGGTTGCTATTCAAAGCATCTACCAGGAAAAGACTACAACAAGCCTACAGACCCTTGCATCATCTGGGACAAGACTGTGGATCAACAAATAGGCTATGGCCTGCTTCTCATCTTGGTATTGGTGCATCTGATATTATTAATCCTCGTTCATTCCTTACGCATGGGTATCGGTTCCAAGCTCGGAACCGAGCTGGCCATTTTCCAAGCTCGCGTTAGCTTCAAACTCTTGAGCTAAACTCTTACCCACAATCCCCCTCTCCCTTTTACCCCGATTTCATTTGCCGCATTGCCATTCGGTCGTGTCAAGCTACTTCTCTTGAGCTACGTACAGTCAATTGTTGTTTAATAGTTTTACAGATTACTTTTCTGTCAGAAAAGTTCATATTTTATTGTCTCTTACACTATCACATCTAGCGTTCATATTTTCTTCAGGTTTTTCTGCTTCTTTCTTTACCACCTTTACCGCGAGGTACTCTCTCTTTATCATCATTGGTAATCCTTTTCCCTTTTTTCTCATAACCTTCGGGTACTCTCTTGTACCATTCCTGGTACCTTTTCTATTAATTAATTTGCTGTCATGGCAGATAAGAAAGGTAGTCCGGGGTTTAAGTGGTGTTCTGATTGTGGACACAAACTGCCTACTTCTGATACACACTCTTTGTGTGTTTATTGTTTGGGAGCTTCCCATTTGTCTGTTGACCCACCCTGTACTATTTGTAAGAACTTTTCTAATAGAACCTTGTTGGAAAGGAAAAACAAGCTGTTACTGAAGGGACTTCTAAAATCTCCCTTTTCAGAGGCTATTTCTGGGTCGGAGGCCTCAACCCCTCCTAGAACCCATAAGAAGACCTTGGATGTTCCTACTAAGACTAAATCATTGCCTTCGTCCCTGGCTGGGGACTCCCGCCAACCAAAACCTAAAAAGGCTAAAGGTTTGGCTCCGGAGCTTACTCAGTCAGCCCCAGTGCTTTCGGTGCTTAGACCTTCGGCACTGAGGCCTTCGGCTCCATTAGTGATTTCAGCTCTGTCTTCTCCTGCAGCCTTCGATATATCGGCACTGAGGGCTCCTCGGTTCAGACCATTACCACTGTATCAGCACCGACCATTCAGTTGACGCAGACCCTGAATGCGTCAGCTCCGAGACCTTCCTCGGAACCAACGCATTTATTGTTGACTCCAGTTTTGTCTGTTCCAGCTTCGGCACCAACAACCACTTCAGCACTGATCCCTGTGTCGGTGCAGACCATGACCTCAGCACCAATGACTTCTTCGGTGCAGACAACAGTAGTCCAGTCGTTCTCAGCACCGTTGTCCTCAGTGCGGTCAGATGAGATGGGCACCAAGTCTGCCTCTTCTGTGGACAGGCCTGTTTCTCCCTCAGTCTCCATGAGGTCCACTGGAAGCCTTTCCGAACATGATGTGTTGCGTCTTGTGGACCAGGTACTCTTGGCCAGAGTTATCCCACCCCTCAGGAACTATCCTTCCTTGGGAAGTGATCACCCATCTCCAAAGACCCCTTCTTATTCTCCTCCTTCATTGCCTTTGAAGTCCATGGATATAGCACAGTCTTCCCCTTCTGCGGTTCCCTTTATGGATCTCACTAAGGAACCACAGTTGCCTTTGTGGCAGGAAAGTTTTGTTATGACCCAGGATGTCAGTTGTGACATGCATAGTTTGCTGTCCCACAGCCATCCAGGGACTCCGGGTCGGCAGGCTGAGCCACTTAGGGGAGTGGTGATCCCTGTCCTAGACATGCACTCCTCTTCGAGTGGACCAGCCTTCCAACTAATGGAGAAGGCTTTTGCTGCTGCTAGCAATACAGGACTGTCTATATCTCCGCCCTCCTCTGGTACACTGGTTTCACAAGTCGCACCTAGCGGACAGTGGGTGCAAGGGCCGCAGGACATATTCCCTCAGGAATCCCCTTTTCTGCTGTCTTCTCCAGCTTCTCCCACTGAGGAGGTCCACCGGAAAAGTTCATGTAAGAGGAAGCACATGGACTCCACAGAGGAGTCCCTCATCGAAGACACAGATTTCAATGAGGGGGAAGGATCCCCTCGGTCACCCTCTAAGGTATCCTTTGGTGATAGCCTCGAAATCCTGAAACAGAGAGGTGGCTGGCAGCCCTCTAATCCGACTTCTGAGGAATCTGTGTTCCTGCAGGCCTTTTGCTCCTGGCCCCCTACCTCCTGGGTTATTCCACCTGCTGATGAACTTGTCAGGCTCATCGTGCAGCGTGCTTGGAAGGCTCCTGATACCATCAAAGCTATTCCTTGGAGGCCCGATAAGATCTTGTCCCCTCCTGCTTCGGATCCCCATTGGTTCAAAGGTCTTCCTGTGGATGCATTGGTGGTGGCAGATGCAACAAAAAAGGATCTGGCAGAAGAAGAAAGCCAGACTGTCCATCCACCTAACAAAGAGTCCCAGGCCCTGGACAGGATAGGGAAATGCGCCTTTGCTTCAGCGACCTTTGGTATCAGGTCCCTGAATTATATGGCACATTTTACCAGGCTTCAAAGGGATCCGGTTTCTGAGCTCTCTGAAACCTTGGCTGGTGCCATGTCTGATGAGGTTAATGACAAAGTGGCCTCTCAGCTGGCCACCATTGAATCTATATCTAACTCCTCTATGCGACTGATATATCATGCATCAGAAGGAGCAGCTAGAGCAGTGGGTTCAGCTGTGGTCTTGAGATGACACGCCTGGATGCGCTTGTGAAACTTCGCGGAACCCTTTAAGTCTTCTTTTCTTAATGCCCCCATTGAGGCCTCCTCGTTGTTTGGGCCCAAAGTTAAAAGCACACCAGCCAGATGTGAACAGGACGTTAAGACCCTTTCTGCCATAGGTGTCCATTATTCTTCTCCTCAATGTGCTTTCTCCCGAAACCAAAAGAATGGGAAGATATGGTTCAAGAAATCTCAGAGTCCTTTCCGTGACACACAGGCCGAGTTCTCCCCCAGAGGCAGAGGGGGAAACTCACAGGGAAGATGCTCCTTTTGAGGCATAGGGGGTCCGCATAACCAGGGTTCCAGGGATTCTTTCCCTGGTCAATCCTACCAGCGCTCCTGAAGAGTGGTCCAACTCCTTTCCTCTGGAGGTGGTTGGGGGACGTTTCTCCTTGTACTCTTCTGCCTGGCTAACCATCACCACCGATTACTGGGTACAAAGGATTATAACCAGAGGTTATCATATCCCCTTCGATCTTTGTCCCATCCCTTCAAAAAATCTTCCTTATGTTCCACCCAGTCAAAGGGAAGAAGCAGCACTAGAGATAGAAAAGCTGCTAAGAAAGAGAGTCATCCAAATATTCCCTCCAGACCAGATAGGATCCGTATTCTACTCAAGACTATTTTTGGTGCCAAAGAAAACCGGGGACTGGAGACCAATTTTGGATATCAGTGTACTGAACAAGTTTGTGAGAGTACAAAAATTCTGGATGGTCACAATACAGTCTATCCTCCCGCTTTTGGAAAAAGACGATTGGATGTGCTGTATAGATCTTCAAGATGTGTACTACCGCATAAAGGTGGACAGGCCCTCAAGAAGATTTCTGCACTTCCATGCAGGAGCCAGTCACTACCAGCCCTTTGGACTCTCTACAGCTCCCAGAGTGTTCACAAAGTGCATGGCAGTTGTCACAGCTCACTTGCGACTTCAAGGATTCCAGGTGTCTCCATACCTAGACGACTGGCTCATTTCCGCCCCCACCAGATATCTACTGGAAAAAACCCTGGCATATTCTCTCCTTGCTGCTCAAAGGCTAGGCATAACCATAAACTGGCAAAAATCCAACTTCACCCCATCTCAGTCGACAGAATTCATAGGGGTTATCTTGGACACAAAAAACTGTAGAGCTGCTATTCCAGAGCATAGAATTCTAAGGATAAAGCAATAACTAATTACAATCCTTTCAAAGGAAAAATCCATGGCTCACTTGGTTCTATTGCTGTTGGGTTCCATGGCAGCCTCCATCACCATTGTTCCCCTGGCCAGATTTCACGAGGCTTCTACAATGGCTAATGCTCACCCAATGGTATCCGTTTCAGCATCCTCTTTCAGCCATGATCCGAGTAACCCACAGGTGCAAACAGGATTTAAATTGATGGATGACACACAATCTCTCACAATGGTCTTGCCCCTTCTCCCCCCAGCAACCCAAGGCCACGGTGACCACAGACGCCTCCCTGATGGGGTGGGGGGGCTATGTCAGGGACAGACAGTCCAAGGCACTTGGTCCGAACTGGAGGCCCATCTGTTCTAGTGCTGAGGGCGGTGCTTCTGGTGTTGCAAGAATTCCATCCCCTGCTGCCGTCTGGGACAATTGTGATTCAATCAGACAACATGGCAGTAGTCTGGTACATCAACAAGCAAGGTGGAACCACATCTTACCCCCTTTGTCGAGAGGCCATTAGGATATGGCAATGGGCAATGGCTACCAACCGTTTTCTTCTAGCAATGCACATTCCCAGGAGTTCCAGTGTGATAGCAGACAGACTCAGCAGGTGTATTCTTCAACCTCACGAGTGGTCCCTGAATCCCTTGGTAGCGGCGGAGATCTTCCACTGCTGGGGCCGTCCTTGCTGCGACCTCTTTGCATCCCTGACCAAATACAAATGCAGTAACTACTTTGCCCTGATTCCCCCTCTGGGACAGTCACCCAGGGATGCTCTAGTCCACGATTGACCCTCGGGTCTTCTTTAGACATTTCCACCCTTTCCCCTCATTCCCCAGTTTCTGAAGAAAGCCCGTTGGTTGAAGAGCAAGGTGATCCTCATAGCACCATATTGGCCTCAGCAGATTTGGTTCCCCTTCCTTTGGCCTTGCCTACTAGATCGACCATGGATTCTCCATCCAACCCCGGAGTTGATCTCACATCCACAGAACCTAATTCATCCCAACATGAACAGCCTGAAGCTCACGGCTTGGCTACTCCAATTCCCTTGATTGCCAGGCAGAATGATCTTTCTTTACCAGTATGTGATATTCTCATTGTTTCTCATAAGTCTTCCACTAGAATTACTTATCTGGGAAAGTGGAAAAGATTTACCTGTTGGCTGAAAGATAAACAAGTAGACCCTTTTTCAGCACCAGTATCGATAATACTAGACTATCTGGCCGACCTGTTTCAATCGGGTCTATCGGCCTCTACCATTAGAGTTCATTTGGCTGCAATTTCTAATTTTCATGAGGGTGTCCAAGATTCCTCTCTTATGTCCCATAAATTGTGCAAGACCTTCATAAAAGGTGTGAATCATCTGAAGCCACCTTTTAGAGAACCTATTTAACCATGGGATTTATCTTTAGTTCTACAAGCTCTGACAATGTCACCTTTCGAACCAGCCTCTTCTTGCGACCTCAAGTATTTGTCATGGAAAACCTTGCTTTTGTTCACCATTACTTCTGCCAGACATATTTCTGAGCTTCAAGCTTTATGTATCAAGAGTCCATACTTGATTTTTCATAAAGATAGAGTGTCTCTAAGAACTCATCCTTCATTTCTGCCTAAAGTGATCTCTGAAATGTCCATTAATCAAGCCATTGAATTGCCAGTTTTCTTTCGCAATCATTCAAACAAAGGAGAGTATTGCCTACATACCCTAGATATACACAGGCAAATCCATTTTTACTTAAACAGGACTAAACCCTTTCATAAATCTGACCAGTTATTTTTGGCCTTTTCTGGACCTAGATTAGGATCTGCTGTTGCTAAGGTCACATTAGCTAGATGGTTGAAGGACTATGTGACCTTTATTTATACACAACATAATATCTCATTGCCTACTACCATGAAAGCTCATTCAACAAGGTTGGTGGCAACTTCTGCTGCCTTCCATGCTAGAGCTTCTTTACATGACATCTGTGCAGCTACAACTTGGGCTATGCCTCATACCTTCATCAATCATTACAAATTGGATTTGGCCTCCAGGGGAAGAGCATCTTTCTGTTCTATGGTGCTCAGGAATGTCCTTTCATGAGAGCCTCCCAGGAATAGAGGTAGCTGGGGACTCTGTCCCATGCATAAGGAATGAATGAGGATTAACAATATCAGATAAAGAAGTTATGTCTTACCATAACGTTCCATCTGTATTGTTGATCCTCGTTCAGTCATTACGACCCTCCCTCCTGTGGTTTCTTGTGGATCTCACCATCCGGTTCTCTTAGGTTATTTGACCAGAGGTAGCCTCTACCTTCTTTTACTTGCAAACTAAATCTGAGGTAACAGGGAGAGAGGGATTGTGGCTAAGAGTTTAGCTAGAGAGTTTGAAGCTGATGCAAGCTTGGAAAATGGCCGGCTCGGTTTCGGGCTCGGAACCGATACCCATGCATAATGACTGAACGAGGATCAACAATACAGATGGAACATTATGGTAAGACATAACTTCTTTTTATGTCTTGCTCCTGGTGAGAGAAAAACCAAAGGACCACTGTATCCCAGCTAAGTGAAGCTGTGGTGAGACCAGCACTAGAAGTAGCCAGCAGTAGTCATTCATGTGACTCCCCTCTTTTCATCATTCTTAACAAGCTAATTCCTTGTTTTCAGCAAGTACTGCTTCATTTGTTTCTAACTTCAGAATATCTGCCTAAATACTTCATCTGTAAATCATCAAGGTCTACTTATAAGTTTCCCCTCAAGGGTTTGGCAGTGCCTCTAGAGACACATTTTGTGACATTTTTCCTGTAAAAGCAAAACTGAAATTTCACCAGTTCCTAGTTGCACACAGGACAACTAGCTTGCAGTGACAAGCACTGGCTCTAGAGTTGCAAACTAGATACTCTTGACATTGTTTGGCATATACCTCTCAGATGTATGTACTTCTCTGAAGTTCAGGTCAAAACTAAGGGGTTGTGGCTGACCAAGTTTGCAGATGACTGCAAACTAGGTGCAATGATTGAATCCCCAAATGATGTCAGTATACTCCAGGAGGGTCTCAAGCAGAGCAACAACTGGTGTATTAGTCATGGTCTCAAACTGAATGCAAAAAAGTGCATCATCATTACCTTTGTCACAAACAATGTCCCTTCACACTATCAAATCAACAAAAACCTAAGTACCCATGGAGTGGTAAGGGACCTGGGATCACAAGTTGACTACAACCTTAACTTTGACCGCCATGTGTCTACTGTAGTAAGGAAAGCTTTCTACACAGCACACTTGATTAGTAAAGGCATTGCCTTGAGAGCAAAAGAGGCTATAACCCACATATACTTGGCACTTATTTGGCCCATACTTGAGTATAATGCCATGTTTGGCATGTACAATACTAAGCACCTGCAGCAATTAGAGAGACCTCAGAGGTTTCCAACAAAGAAGATCAAGGGACTGCAGCATGTGCCTTACACAGACCACCTAAAGTCCCTGTCACTATACTCCATATCATATAGACTTTATAGGGGAGACTTATGCCTGGCCTACAGAGTAAACCAAGACCCAAACCTAACGAACTTGCTGGGTATCCATAAATCAAACAGGACTAGGGCTACCCATTCCTGGGACTTAAATATGGCTTGTGATTTAAACAGGACATGCTGGAGGGACAGATTTATCTCACAGTGACTGCCGCATCTTTAGAACAGGCTACCAATTCATGTGAAACACAGCACCTCTATAACACTGTTCAAGAGGAACCTGGACAAGTGGATGGGACACCATAAATTCTTACCAGGTATAGTGCCCACAACCTTGCTGGACATGGGCAATCATCATTAAATGCAATTTATTTATTACTTGTTTACTGAGAAAGTTTGACTTGGAACACAGCCAATTTTCAGTGGAGGCCAGGGAGAAACATTCCAGATGCATGTCTTTGTAACTTGGGAGGAAACTGGAGCACCCAGAGGAAACCCACACGAATGCAAGGAGGACATGCAGACTCCGCACAGAAGGCACCCCAGCTGAGAATAGAACCAAAGAACCTCTTGTTGTGAGGTGACAACACTACCACTGCACCACTATGACATCAGTCTTGGATACTGACTAGTATTTCTATTTATCTCACAGTGACTGCCGCATCTTTGGAACAGGCTACCAATTCATGTGAAACACAGCACCTCTATAACACTGTTCAAGAGGAACCTGGACAAGTGGATGGGACACCATAAATTCTTACCAGGTATAGTGCCCACAACCTTGCTGGACATGGGCAATCATCATTAAATGCAATTTATTTATTACTTGTTTACTGAGAAAGTCTGACTTGGAACACAGCCAATTTTCAGTGGAGGCCAGGGAGAAACATTCCAGATGCATGTCTTTGTAACTTGGGAGGAAACTGGAGCACCCAGAGGAAACCCACACGAATGCAAGGAGGACATGCAGACTCCGCACAGAAGGCACCCCAGCTGAGAATAGAACCAAAGAACCTCTTGTTGTGAGGTGACAACACTACCACTGCACCACTGTGACATCAGTCTTGGATACTGACTAGTATTTCTATGGTATTAGAGTGGGATGAAATGACTAGGCTTAAAGTGACCTCTGGCTCGATAGCCTAGTAATCTCCTATGATCCTATGATTGCTTTATTATTCTCACTCCTACTGTCTAATCAATAAAAGGGGCAGTTGCCATGGATATGAACTTAACCACTTTCTCCATTACCAGCTTGGTGGATATGGGAATCCCATGGATATGCAGACATTGCCTCATGTTTACTGACAACCAGTTAATATTCAAACAAACTGATATGGTATGTGAAAGATATATTTACACAGTCTCATTGGAGGTAAAGCTCTCACATAAAAGTACTACTAATGTCAATAAGGTTATCAGTAGTACACACTCTGCACCCATCACACATAATTTAAAGCAGACATATAGACCCACATATGCTGAGGCACTTAAATGTAACCTTCCTAAACCCCAAAGACCTCCTAGATGAAGTACACATAACAAATACCCTGAGCATCCCCAAATGCACTCTTTCAAAACAACACCCACATCAACACATACAGTCAGATCTCATGAAGCCTCTACTTCTAAGCACATAAGGCAAGCCAGCACACCATCCAACATTCTGGTCATTGGAGACTCCATTGTGAGACACACTGATGTCCCTTTAAATGGGATGAATAAGTAGAAAGTCATGGGCAGTTATTTGTCAGGGGCTAAGATCTGCCACATTAGACACGTACTCATATCACTGGACCACAAGTACCAGTATGACTCAGTCATAGTCCATGTGGGTATAAATAACCCAAGACATACATCCCTAGACTACATGAAGAGAGACATCACTGAGTTCTCAGAATATGTGTCCCAGGCTGGTATGAGCCTAGCATTCAGCAACATTTTGCCTTCTCCAAGGATGATGCTGCAATACAAACAAAAGATGACTGGCTTTAATAATTGGCTTAGTTTCTGGTATCATTCTAAGGGAGTGCAATATTTGTCAGCATGGAAGGAGGTGGTCAGCAGACCACCCAGCATTGCCAGGGATGGTCTGCACCTCTCCACTCTAGGCTTTCAAATATTCCTAAAACATTGATTTCCCTTTTTTGCCTTTTTTAGGCAATGCCACACTGAAAGTACTTCAGACATAGCAAATCAAGACCAAGAAAACCTAAAGGTACTACTGCTCAGTGCTAGGAGTCTAAACAAAAAACTCCACTCAGTAGAAGCTCTTTTCACCCTAGATAATGCTGACATCTGTGCAGTCCCTGAGACATGGTTTAAAGCTATGGAGAGCACACCAACAGTGCAAGATTATAATGCCTTCTACAGATTTAGACCAGCTACTACACAGGGTCTGTATTAGAACACCGAAAAAAACAAATGTCGAATGGCTGAAAACTTGAAAATGCTGTTCATCGAGGTGTTTTTTGTGAGATCATGGTACAGTGAAGATCGGAAAATTTGCCCTTTCCTCACTGTAGTGTGATCATGGAGTTGGTATATATAATTAGCAGGGGGAAAAGCGATTTTGATGAACAGCATTTTTTAGTTTTAAGACATTCAATATTTGTTCTTTTTGGTGTTCTAATATAGACCCTACTACACAGACAGGGACTAGAGGTGGAGGTGTCTCGATTTACATCATAAATAAATATACCTCAAGGCTGGTCAAATAGGACAATGCACTTAAGCTTCTCCATGCTCAAATTACCACAGGCAAAATCCAATACCACTTCCTTGCAAACTATAGGCACCCATCTATGATCCAGGAAAACCAAACCATGTATTTAATCTTAAAAGAAACACTCACCATCCAATCCAGTACCATATTCATGATGTATAATTACCCCACCATTAACTGAGAATCCTATATGACACCAAACATACAGGCACAGAGATCCCTGGATTTTGTAAACACAAACTCCCTGGACTAGATTGTTAATACACCAACCAGGGGTGCAACTATACTGGATCTGGTCCTTACTAATATGGGAGAGTGCTGCACACCCCCTAGTGTAATGTCCTTCCCAGTAAGGTCAGACCACAAAATGGTCTCCTTTGAAGTAAAAATAAATCCCGGATTCCTAGATAACCCTAGAATATTCAGGAACTACGCTATGGCTAGTTTCCTACTATGAAGTGATAACCTGGCAAAATTTCAAGCCCCATAAACCCTGAGAACACTGCTGCCTATGCAGAACTGTTCATAGAAACCCTATACAAGCATGTTAATAGCTGTATAGAGGCAGCTGTACCCACCAAGAAGAACTAACTCAAAAAACAAGCCATCATGGTGGAATCGCAAAATCAATAGTCTGTATAACAGAAGGAAGAAAATTATGGCAAAAATTAGGAAGTGCAGCACCCAGCAGGATAAAAGCACTCTCATCAAACTAATCAGAGGACAAATTAAGTCTACCAAAGCCAAATCTGAGGTAAATTTGGCCTCCCAGGTCAAGGGCAACCACAAGGCATTCTTTAGCTATGTCTGCAATCTCAAAGGCAATACACAATTGTGTGTAGAGCTCATTGTAAATGGAGCCACCTATACTGAGCCAGCAGATATAGCAAACCTCCTGGCTGATAAACTCAGCTACAACTTTACCCTTTTCTCCCCCTCAACCTTCCATCAGGAAACACCATCAAATATAACTTCCCCTGCTATCACTAGGGAACAAGTCTTAGTGCTCTCTCTAAGGCCAAGAACACTGCATCAATGGGCCCAGACTATTTCCCAGGATGCCTTCTAAATAGCATGAAATGTGACCTGTCCAGCCCACTGGATTTGCTATTTAACTGTAGCCGCCAAGCAGGTTTCATGCCTCATGAATGGAGAACAGCAACAGTCATCCCTCTGCATAAAGGTGGGCCATCTACAGACCCATAAGTCTCACTAGTCTCATATGCAAAGCCATGGAAAGAATTATCTTGGAAATTATTAATAATGATATAGTAAGCATCCAGACACTGGATCCAACCCAATTTGGTTTCATCAAGGGAAGATCATGCATACTTAACCTGGTGGACTTCTTTGAGAAGGTCACCAAAGCAATGGATGAGGGCAAAATAGTTCACATTGCCTAGCTTGACTTGGCCAAGGCATTTGACACAATACCCCACTTGGGCATTGTTGATAAACTCAAGAGCTTAGGTACAATCCCATATGTCAATCGGTGGATAGCCAGCTAGCTCACAGACAAGACCCAGGAAGTTAGAATTGGGGACTCCACCTCTACAAAGATGCCAGTCACAAGTGGAGTCCCTCAGGGATCAGTCCTCGGACCATTCCTTTTTGGTATTTACTTCTCTGAAGTCAAGGCCAATGTCATTGCCCTCTGGCTGACTAAATTTGCAGATGATTGCTAATTAGGAGCTGTAATTAAATCCACACTGACACAAACGTTCTCCAGGAAGGGTTGATACAAACAAACAACTGGTGTCAGAGCCATGGACTTAAACTAAATGCCAAGAAATGCATAATAGTATCCTTCAGGAAG